>NW_028141168.1:5015207-5411664 GCF_030444845.1 Prenolepis imparis
ACGTTTCATGAAAAGAATTTTGAATTAATTATAGGAGAATCCTCCTTGAGAATGACTATCCACTGAGCTTTATATTTCATACTTTTCATCCTACGTTTCATGAAAAGAATTTTGAATTAATTATAGGAGAATCCTCCTTGAGAATGACTATCCACTGAGCTTTATATTTCATACTTTTCAGGAACGTTTAAAAATCAGACTCTATAAGGGTAGAGTAAAAACTTCTAATCTTAATAGTTCTAACGATGAATGTTCTTCTGCATTGTTTTTTACGGTCCCCTATGTTCCTTCGTTTTCTGGAAAATTTAAGGGAATTTCGAAGAGCTTGGATATGCGCCTATATTATACTACAGCCTTAATAAATTGAGTAAATTTATAAGAGCACAGAAGGATCCTATACCGTCCATATCCATTTGCAATGTAGTCTATAGAATAAATTGCATGAATTGTGATGCCTCCTACGTGGGTCAAACAAGTAGACGATTACAAACCAGAATCAACGAGCATCGTAAACATATAAAATGGAATGTCACTATAATCATTCGGTTATAACGGAGCACAGACAAAATTTCATCCACGATTTTGACTGGGATGGAGTCAAAATTTTAGATAAGGAACCTAATTTCCACAAAAGATCTATATCTGAAATGATCCATATCAGAAATCCAAAGGGACAGATCAATGGTCTCAACTTGCAGACGGACACTGAAAGGTTATATTACACTTACTTGAACGTGATTAAAAAATTGCACAATTCTTAAAAAGATATAGCGCTCTATTGATAGAGAATATGTGTATAAATATGCTTCTTGTTTTAAACATAGACATTTAAATTGATTGTTATGTACGACTTGACTCGATGAGTTTTTAAATATGAGTATATACATGTAATCTGCGCGTTATGATCGACTTTGTAAATGTTTACGCCCCGAGCCTTCTTGATTGGCAGAATATGACTTTCATTTCATTAGACGAGAAAAGACGGCCATTTAAAGAACTCGAGAAATACAATTTTTCCGTGACCTCTTCCATATGTTTCCTTGGTACTGATTTGTGAGTATAGCCTTTCTATTTTTACGTTGTATTTCATATTAAAACTAATTGTGCAGTCTCAGGGTCAATGTCTTTATATGCGCCTGCCTATCTATCGAATTACAGACACGCTCAATAACAAGATCCGAAGAGATAAGAAGTCCTTTGTTGAGTCTCCATAGTCAAAGACGCGGTAATATCCCAGCCTACAAACTTGGATCGTCGAATTATGTGGGGACTCAAGTTATCTTCTTGTATACGGGCGAGTCGTTGACGTAAGAGAATCTTAACAATTGAAAAAACACCAATGCTAGTACCCACGGCACAGGACCTTAGAGCAATATTGCAATCTTGCATATTGCAATGCAATATTGCAGCAACATTATTGAAATATAAATATGGAACGTTGCTGCAATAATGCGATAATGATGTTGCAGCAACATTGTAAAATTATATATATATATATAAAATTTGAATATTACTAAAAAATATTTTCAAAAAATCAGTTTATTAATTGCATATATGTATAATATAATGTATGTGCAAATTATAATACCTTCATAAAAAAAAGTATTATATACAAGTATTTTAAATTATAAAATATTGCCGACAGTTATACATGTAAAAACTTGTTTATTAGTTTTGTAAAAATTGTTACTCAAATTGACATAATAAACAACTTAAATAGCTTCAACAACAGCACCAGTTCTCGTCCGATCACTGAAGGTTAAGCAGCGTTTGGCACGGTTAATACTTGGATGGGTGGTGACCGCTTGTTAATTATAAAATATTAAAATAAGGAATTATTATCAACTTACACACACACACACACATATATATATATAGTTACTATACACGTTTTTGAAATGTTTTTTATTTTAGTTGGAACAATAAAATATTTGGTTAATCATATATATTAACCAAATTATTTGGAACGGTTTACCAAATTTTGGTTATGTCAACAAAATTGTTTTTTCAGTGTTATTAGGTGTAGATAGGACAATAGATTGTTAGAATGTAAAAATACCAATTATTATGTCATTACAAAGCATTATAATATATATATTACATTGCAATATTGCTGCAATATTGTATTGCAATATTGCTGAAAGCGGACATTTTACCGTTGCTGCAATATTGCAGCAATGTTGCAGCAACATTTTGCAACATTTCTGCAATGTTGCAATCTTGCAAAGAAATATTTCTGCAATGTTGCTGCAATATTTTTGTGCCGTATGGGAATGCGCCACATTAATTCATCTTGTTTTGAACTTAACTTTTCCTTTTTTTCGATTTTGTATTTCTTTACATACCGACTATATTAACAATTCATCTAATTATTTAATTTAAATTTTAATAATTATCTATGCGCTGAAGATGGCCAGAATAATGGCCGAAACGTACGCGTCATCCTTTGTATTCAACCGTTATTAATAAAATACATTAGTATTACCACATACTGAGAAAGATTATCTGCATCTTAACAACCATGCTGATCCTGTATACCTTTTATCGTTTACATTTAATTGTTATTTATTGTTTTAAGACTGTCAACGACACAAATGTATACATACATATGTGGTTAATATACGTTTGTGTGTTTTGTAATGGTGTTATAAGTTATAATATACATATGTATACAAAGAAGGTATATATATATATATATATATATATATATATATATAATTATTATATATTAGATATTTTTTAAGTATAAGCTTGTTACTATTAATTATATTTTTTACAGCCTTTTTGCATTAAATGGCTGTTTACAACCATTTTTACAGCCTTCTTATATGCATGTAGACTATCATGTATGTAGCATGATAAAATTATAAAATGCATTTTGTGTTATATGAAAGCAATATTACTTTAATTAATAATATTTTTTTATTTAAGTATACTGCATTTAAGTATACTGTAGATATAAAAGTATTCGCATAAAGGATAATTAAAGAGTGAATATTTTAGTAAACTAATTAATGTAATTAATTCAATTTAATTAATTTTTCTTAAATTTCACATATATACATATTATACAAGGTGTTTCCTAGTGTATACAAAAAACTGAAGGGGATATTCCTTGGCTTATTTTAGGAAGAAAAGGTCTTATGAACCTTATGGATCTAAAAATGCTTCATCAGTACTGGAAAATAGTTCTGAATACCACATGTAAGTGTACCAAATTTGAATAAAATTTTTCCAGAATTTTCAAAATTTTAATATTTTTTACACTAAAATAATTATTTAATTTTTCTCCTAAAATAATTCAATTATCAATTAAATTAATTTTTTTCCTCTATAATTAGTCCTGAGCAAAAAAAAACGATGAAGCTGCCGCTAAATCCGATGACTATGGCGCTATTCGAAGTTTCGTTCGGCAGTTCCGGGATAACGGAAAAAATATAACGTAGCGCACACATATGTGCACGCCTGCGACAACACGCGACATTATACTTTTATGGCAGGTCGTGATTATGTATCAACCGGACAGATTTATACGTTATGTATGGCATTATCGATTTTCTCACGCCGCGGAATGTTCAGTGCTGAGCCCTGTGGGAAATATGCAGTACCGAAGTTAAATAGCGTACGCGCGCTGCAATAGATGTTAATCCAGACTAGCGCATACATTCGCATGTATATGTATACATATATGCACGCATGCAACTCTTCAACCCACAGTATTTGAAACAGATTCGAAAAAATTATTCATTGCGCAAACATCATTAGAATTCTAACGTTTAGATTTTTTTAAAAATTGATTTAAATAAAATAATACATATATTAATTGAGAAATTGATATACCTATATATATATATATATATATATATATATATATATATATATATCAGGGCCCCAAACAATTCATTCTCAACATTTTAATTCTCTACAACCTACAACTTTTGTTTCGGTACTTTTTGTTAAAAAATACATATTTTCCATATTTGTAAAAATGTGTAAAATAACCATAATTTCAGAGGCTTTTGGGCGTTAACTTTTTAAGGAAGCATTTTTCGACCCATGTTTATACGAAATTTTTTGTTCAGAATTAAATTTCCTATAAGATCTCAAAGTCTGGCCGGAACTTTTGGGGACTCCTTGTTTATGTATATATTGTATATGTATACATATATATTATATATGTATATTATTTTATTAAAATACATTTTATTATTGATATAATAAAATTGATTTAATAAAATAATACAATCAATTTAGAAATTAATTTTTTTTCTTGAATGTGTTATCTATCCATTCGAAAGCATCCTAAATATTGCAAATATAGAAATATTTAGAGCTAACGCGATTTCGTTTAAATAAAGATAATTACAAAAGTCTGAATGTTCTATTTTTTTACTGTCCTGTTTTTTTACTGGAGAATCAAATCCGAAATTTCTCTGATGCATTTATTTTTAAAAAATTTAATATGTTGAATAATAATAATAATAATAATAATATTGATGATAATGATGATGATAATAATAATATAATTATTATTATATTAATTATTATTATTATATATAATTTATATATGTATGTATGTATTATATAAACGTGATGCGGAAACATAGATCTTTCAAGATATTGCTAAAACTTAATATTGCGAAAACACGCTCACGTACTTAACGACATTGTAGAATAGATTTCGTTGCAAATTCTCGTCGCAGATATACATATATGATGAATGGAATATATGCGCAAGGAATCGGAACGCATAATCGCAGATGCTTATTTAGATCGGACAACCGATATAATTCGTCGATATAAAATTATACTTTATGGTTGCCATATAAAAGATAAATTACCAAAAAGCAGTCAAGTCGCAAACATATTGTAAGAGGGTAAAAATAATTCGACACATTTCCGCGTTTCGACAATTTCTGTAAATAAATACGAATGTTGACACAATAATCACACACAATTGATACACGATACAATCAGATTCTTTTTCTTGTCATAAAAAACATATACATATCTCGCAAATGTTATTATCACACTAGATTGTCGCTATTTTTCACATAGAGCGACGTGATACATAATTTCAGCAATTGCGAAATATAAATAAAATTTTGCGAAATATTGATAAAATTATAAATTTTAATAAGATATCACACAATAAAATTTTGTCTGATAGAGCGTATTTATTATGTAATTTCTAACCGTATATAATAATTATAGATTAATACTATATTTTATACAATATAGATAGACTATATATGAGGTATACGTGAAACGGTGGGGGGGAGGGGGGGGGCAGCGGCTAATAAATCATTTCTGCTTGCAGTTATCGCTGCAGCATTCTCTTCTCTTCATCTCTCTCCCTCCGAGAGGGAGCGAACGGACTTTGTTCGATTCTCTCGTCGAGAAATAATGCTAAAAGTTCATTCATTACCATCAGGCCAGATAAGGACAACGAATTATAGACTTTTGATAGTATACCCTAGAGGGGAGATTCAAGTGGTCCCGGGCTCATTTCCATTCGGTATAAATCCCAGAATCGTAATTAGGTCGATAAGGTACCACTTACATCTGGAGATTTTCGTGTTGAATCCAGATCGCTTTAAACATTATTATGATACCATTTATTATCAGATAATTTAACCGCGTATTATTCGAATTAATTGTGGATTACATGGACTGCGTTTCCGAAAACGCTAATTGTGTGATATTATTTACAATATGACACATGTACGAATTACATACTTTAACTATTATTGCGCATACATACATTATTCTCTATATTGTTTAATTATGACATGTCGGGTAATTATTTGTCTATTTATTCATGAACATTATACAAAAAAAAGTACATGCGCAAACTCGTTATATGCGAGAATATAATTACATCAGTATATCTATGACAATGAAACACATATAAGATAGAAGAGGATAATTAATATGTGACGTTTCATAGCTCTGTTTGATGTATAATTACAGTGTCAACATAATTATATTACACGGAAATACAAACGAAAATTTAATTCCTGTAATTTTAGGAGAGTTTAAATTACACACACATACACACACAACTTTTTTTGCGTTCTGATTTTACAATATTATTTTTCTCGTCATTATATATTTTTCTTTATAAAAAGAAAACATAATATGTAGGTACAAACAGGCTTTTTACATTAGCGAACAGGTGCGAAGGTTAATAAAGAGACGAAAAATTTACGGCGACTAAGTTCAGTCCGCGTTGGACGTTAAGCTGAATGTAAGTCTCAACATTACATTAGTTACATGAAAAGTAAACCGTGGCAGTTTTATCCGCGAAGAAGTCGTTGGGACCGCAGAATGAATGAGCCGTAAAGTATCAGGATTACGGTCAGTTCTTACGGAGATACACGAAACAAAATCTCATGTTTAATGTTGTTAATACATACAGCAAATTATAGATATTTTTTCTTGTAGAATGTTTGCGTGTGTGTGTAAGTGTATATTAAATGTACTAACAAAAATAATATATACATACATATATATATATATATATATATATATATATATATATATATATATATACAAGGTGTATCTATAAATAAGTGCGAAAAATATTAGGAGATGATTCTTTGTCGAAAATTAAGGGGAGTTTCTTATATACTCTTATATCCCTCCCTGAGAAGTTAAAAATTAAATAGGGCTTGTTAGTTTAACCCCCTTATATAACGATACAGGAAAATCAATAAAATATTAATAAATATCCTTTTTATTAGTGGAAAATATCTATCAAGTTTCATTTTTTTAATTTGTCTGAAATTTGAGAAAAAAAATAGAAACTTAATTTTTACCTTCCTGTTTAGAAAAGTGTAACTTTTCAGGAAGGGATATAAGAGTATAAATTTATATAAGAAACCCTTTTAATTTTCGACAAAGATTTATTTCTTAAAATTTTTCGCACTTATTTAGATGCAACCTGTATATACATATATGTATATATAATATATGTATGTATGTACGTATGTATGTATGTATGTATGTATGTATGTATGTATGTATGTATGTATGTATGTATGTATGTATGTATGTATGTATGTATGTATGTATGTATGTATGTATGTATGTATGTATGTATGTATGTATGTATGTATGTATGTATGTATGTATGTATGTATGTATGTATGTATGTATGTATGTATGTATGTATGTATGTATGTATGTATGTATGTATGTATGTATGTATGTATGTATGTATGTATGTATGTATGTATGTATGTATGTATGTATGTATGTATGTATGTATGTATGTATGTATGTATGTATGTATGTATGTATGTATGTATGTATGTATGTATGTATGTATGTATGTATGTATGTATGTATGTATGTATGTATGTATGTATGTATGTATGTATGTATGTATGTATGTATGTATGTATGTATGTATGTATGTATGTATGTATGTATGTATGTATGTATGTATGTATGTATGTATGTATGTATGTATGTATGTATGTATGTATGTATGTATGTATGTATGTATGTATGTATGTATGTATGTATGTATGTATGTATGTATGTATGTATGTATGTATGTATGTATGTATGTATGTATGTATGTATGTATGTATGTATGTATGTATGTATGTATGTATGTATGTATGTATGTATGTATGTATGTATGTATGTATGTATGTATGTATGTATGTATGTATGTATGTATGTATGTATGTATGTATGTATGTATGTATGTATGTATGTATGTATGTATGTATGTATGTATGTATGTATGTATGTATGTATGTATGTATGTATGTATGTATGTATGTATGTATGTATGTATGTATGTATGTATGTATGTATGTATGTATGTATGTATGTATGTATGTATGTATGTATGTATGTATGTATGTATGTATGTATGTATGTATGTATGTATGTATGTATGTATGTATGTATGTATGTATGTATGTATGTATGTATGTATGTATGTATGTATGTATGTATGTATGTATGTATGTATGTATGTATGTATGTATGTATGTATGTATGTATGTATGTATGTATGTATGTATGTATGTATGTATGTATGTATGTATGTATGTATGTATGTATGTATGTATGTATGTATGTATGTATGTATGTATGTATGTATGTATGTATGTATGTATGTATGTATGTATGTATGTATGTATGTATGTATGTATGTATGTATGTATGTATGTATGTATGTATGTATGTATGTATGTATGTATGTATGTATGTATGTATGTATGTATGTATGTATGTATGTATGTATGTATGTATGTATGTATGTATGTATGTATGTATGTATGTATGTATGTATGTATGTATGTATGTATGTATGTATGTATGTATGTATGTATGTATGTATGTATGTATGTATGTATGTATGTATGTATGTATGTATGTATGTATGTATGTATGTATGTATGTATGTATGTATGTATGTATGTATGTATGTATGTATGTATGTATGTATGTATGTATGTATGTATGTATGTATGTATGTATGTATGTATGTATGTATGTATGTATGTATGTATGTATGTATGTATGTATGTATGTATGTATGTATGTATGTATGTATGTATGTATGTATGTATGTATGTATGTATGTATGTATGTATGTATGTATGTATGTATGTATGTATGTATGTATGTATGTATGTATGTATGTATGTATGTATGTATGTATGTATGTATGTATGTATGTATGTATGTATGTATGTATGTATGTATGTATGTATGTATGTATGTATGTATGTATGTATGTATGTATGTATGTATGTATGTATGTATGTATGTATGTATGTATGTATGTATGTATGTATGTATGTATGTATGTATGTATGTATGTATGTATGTATGTATGTATGTATGTATGTATGTATGTATGTATGTATGTATGTATGTATGTATGTATGTATGTATGTATGTATGTATGTATGTATGTATGTATGTATGTATGTATGTATGTATGTATGTATGTATGTATGTATGTATGTATGTATGTATGTATGTATGTATGTATGTATGTATGTATGTATGTATGTATGTATGTATGTATGTATGTATGTATGTATGTATGTATGTATGTATGTATGTATGTATGTATGTATGTATGTATGTATGTATGTATGTATGTATGTATGTATGTATGTATGTATGTATGTATGTATGTATGTATGTATGTATGTATGTATGTATGTATGTATGTATGTATGTATGTATGTATGTATGTATGTATGTATGTATGTATGTATGTATGTATGTATGTATGTATGTATGTATGTATGTATGTATGTATGTATGTATGTATGTATGTATGTATGTATGTATGTATGTATGTATGTATGTATGTATGTATGTATGTATGTATGTATGTATGTATGTATGTATGTATGTATGTATGTATGTATGTATGTATGTATGTATGTATGTATGTATGTATGTATGTATGTATGTATGTATGTATGTATGTATGTATGTATGTATGTATGTATGTATGTATGTATGTATGTATGTATGTATGTATGTATGTATGTATGTATGTATGTATGTATGTATGTATGTATGTATGTATGTATGTATGTATGTATGTATGTATGTATGTATGTATGTATGTATGTATGTATGTATGTATGTATGTATGTATGTATGTATGTATGTATGTATGTATGTATGTATGTATGTATGTATGTATGTATGTATGTATGTATGTATGTATGTATGTATGTATGTATGTATGTATGTATGTATGTATGTATGTATGTATGTATGTATGTATGTATGTATGTATGTATGTATGTATGTATGTATGTATGTATGTATGTATGTATGTATGTATGTATGTATGTATGTATGTATGTATGTATGTATGTATGTATGTATGTATGTATGTATGTATGTATGTATGTATGTATGTATGTATGTATGTATTATATACATATACATATATATATTATAATATAAATAATATATATAAATATATTAATAATTATATATATATTGAAAATTATATTATTACATAATTATATATAATTGAATTATATTATTGAAAATTATACACATATACATATTTATATTATTTTTGTCAATATTTGTAATCGTCCATCTTAATCTATACTGAAAGAATTGTATCTTTATTTTAAGAATTTTCCACTTATTTTCAGAATATCCTGTTCTTAAATAATAGGTTCTAAAAAATAGAGGTGCCAGAAGGATCCTCTTATCTCAAGATTCTCTAAAAGATTAGTAAGCAGATATTCCTAATTTATACAAATGTAGACAAAATGTTATTTTTACATTGACAAGAAAGTACATTCTTTTACAGCAGACAAAGAAAGATTATAAAGAAAACAACAATATATCACATATAAACCGAGCATGAGACCTGAGTCCTAAACAATTAAATTAGATTATGTTACAAGTTATTTACTTGTGAACACTTCTCTTAAGTCTTAAGTCACTCGACGTCTCTCGAAGTCTTCTTTTTTCGAGCCACTTTGTTAACACACTTTATCCATTCTTCTAATAAACTAAAAAACCATTCAGTGACAAACACTGCACTGTAAATTACAACACTGTATAATCATGTACATTACTGCAACAATATAACAATATAACACCAAACAAACAGTCCTCATAAAGAAACGTCCTTTTGTTATTAACAAGAATATCTTCTTATTCTTAGTTTCGGAAAATGTTCTAGAAACACTTAAAAATATATATTAAGAGGAATTTTATAGTATACAGTCTTTTACTTTAAGATACAATTTTTTCAATGTAGGCAAAGGATATTGAAACTTACATGTTTTATTTTCGAGTTTTATCTCTTAGGTAAAAGTTTGGAAAATATTGTTTCATCATCTTATATGTATATGTGGAAACTATCGAGATATATCTCGACATTTTATTTAAGAAACCGGCAATTTAATCGGAAAATTCTGATTTAGTCTCTATTAAAGTCAAATTTTTGAGATTTATAGAGAGTTATAGAAGATGTTCTAGAAACATTTAAGAATATTTCGTTTTTTGGGGGAATTTTATAGTATACCTATACAGTCATCTTACTTCGAGAATATAATTTTTTCGATGTATGTTTTTCTAAGAACGCGCGATTCCAGCGCGTGCAGTCCTTATTTAGATTAGAGCGCGACAGCTCGTTTCGACGGAACCGTGAAGATAATCTCATGGTCCCGTCATCAACGATGCTTTTCTTATTTTCAACGCGAGTTCCGAGCGTAGCTGCGAATAGAATTTTATAGGAGTGTTTACTCGCCGCAATAGCGAGTATACATGATGTTCCGGAAGTAATACGTAGGCAGTATCCCGACATATAAGAATAGGATTGTCTTTCTTCGGGGGATGGAAAGGGTTTAATGGGTGCAAGCCCTACATAACCCTAAGGCCGGTCTTGAGGTAAGCATTTCCTCTCCTTTGCCAGGTAAAAAAGTTAAAGATATTTGTTTAATAATTAGAAACCAAGAACAAGAGAGAAAGAGAGGGAGAAAGAGGGGGGGGGGGAAGAGAGAGAAAGAGTGAGAGTAAAAAATATAAAAAGACAAAGTGATGTAAGAAGAAGGTAAAATAAAGAGAGATAAGAAATGCAGAAAGAGAAACAGAGAGAGACAGATAAAACAAACCACTTCATTTTGCGCGCGCATCCAAAAGAACACCCTAGATCCGGAATTCAGGAATTGCCGGAGGCTTGGAACCGTCGTCGCATTGTCTCGTTTCATCAATAAGTGCAAAACTCGAGGAAAAAGAAAGTATCAAATTTGTTGTGAGAGAAACTTCCGAGCGGGGAGGGAAAGGAGAAGGAGAGGAAGGAGATTATGCATATCGTACATAGTTGATAGCAGTTGCTGTGTTTCGTCTATTCTTTCAATAATGGTAGAAAGGAAACGTGAAACATACTATGTGTAAAAAAAATGCGTCATTTCCATGTTACAGTCATGTTTGGAGTGAAACTTAATATAATTACAAAGTGTATTATTTTATTATATACAATAAAAAATAGTAGAAAGTAATTCTGATATTTCAAAATAATTCATTCTCGAGTAAAATGTTGGCAAATCGTTTTCTAAAAATTGTCCGTAAGCAGCACCTGTCAAACGTCATGACAGGACTAAGGAACCAATTAAAAAATCAAAACTTTTTTACTCATTTTGATGATTAGAATTCCTAAAGTAACTGTCTCAAGTATATTTGTTACATCCTGTATCTGTATATCATTAATGGATCCACGTATTTTTGTAACGCGAGAGAGTAAAATATTTGGAAAACATGGAGTGGCCTCTCAAAACGTCAATAAATTTTTTACGAAAGACAGAAATTTTACGCTTATTATGTCCACAAGAAAAGGTTGCAGAAAATTGTATATATATACCGGAAGATAAATAGAAAGAGGGCAATTAAAGCACATATCGAAGAAATAATCGCCCGAACTTTGTTCGGAATAAGTGAACCGGGTCGAGAGTTGGCACGAAGAGGTGGCACGAATATTTAATCGCGAATCGCGCAAATTATCGTAATTATCCAATTAGCCAATCGGCAAAACTTGCTCTTCTCTTCTCGGGGTCTGCTCTCTAATAATCCTCGTTCGAGAACTTCGAGATTCCATATATTTTCGACGATTTTTCATCGTCTGCATCGATTTTCCTTCCTCGCGGATTCGTGCAACGTATCTCCAGGTATTCTTTTCCGAAACACACAATCTTTCTCTCCCTCTCTTTCTCTTCCCTTTTCCTTCTCATCTGATTCTGACAACTCCTTTTACTCTCCCATTTCTCCCGGCTGATGGCTCCTACGCCATCCAGGTGGACATGATTTTCAGACTCCTCTCCCTCGGCTGTATATACCTCTCGGCTCTCCAACTCCAGTGTATGCCGATTCCGCGTTCATAAAAAATTCCCTCTAATCTACCTTTCATCTCTGCTCGGAAGAATCTCTCTCGGATTACGCGTACAGTGCATCTGCCTCCCGGCGCGTCGTGGAAATATACTTTAATTTACTGGCTGTCAAAGCGTGCCAGTTCCTACGGTGCTCTCTTATCAGCGGCTCACTCTTTTTCCCTCCCATGACGCTACTCTCTTAGCCGACCCTTCGCCATCGTCTGCCCGACGAATTTTCTGCATTTTCCTCCGAAAGAAAATCGCTCTCTCTTTCTCTCTCTCTCTCTCTCTCTCTCTCTTTCTCTCTCTCTCTCTCTTTCCCTCGCATATAGAGATTCTCCCCCACGAGAGGGAGAGAGAGATTTTTGCTCTCTCGCGCTTCCATATCCTCCCGCGAGCAAAGAGCTTGCGTCTAACCCGACCCGTTCCACTACGGTAATCTATTTACGTCAAGGATATTAAGCCAGGCTATATCGCCGGAGACCAGCCCGGATCCTCCTCGGGTTTAACGACGCCACTAGATTTAATTCTAAGTGTAACGATTGGTCGGTGCATCACGAGCCGCGATAAAACTGTTGCGGACTCCGTGGATGACTCTTGATCTACTTTTAAATGCGCAACGATGTGTAGAGGGTGTAATAAAAATGTGGGAGCGTATTTTATTCGTCGAAATAAGCGAAAAAATTTGTATAAACGTATGTCCAAGAATGACTTATTTTATTCGATAATTTTTTATTTCGATTTATTATATAAATGACTTTTTTAATTGGCCTGTTTGTCCTGCTAGGACGCTTAACAGATGCTTATGAACAATTTTTGGAAAATGATTTGCCCATTTTAATTGAAAATGAATTATTTTGTGATGTGAGAATTATTTTCTGTTCTGTATTGTTGGAAATAAAATAATACTTTGTTTAATTATCTTGAGTTTCGATCCAAACATGATTATAATGTGTAAATACGCATTTTTAGACATAACATCGTTTATATGAACTTTTCTGCTCATATCGAACTTATTTCGATGAAAAGTAGTGATCCATATTTTTGTTACACCCTATCACATTATCTGTAAATTGAATGTATGTCGCGATTTAAAAGATTTTTCGAGTGGTTGATCAGTAAAATTAGATTTTGCGTTTTTTTTTCATAAACGCTAATATATACATCGTGCACCGCACAAATTTTATATTTTTTGAAAAAAAATTATATAAAATAGAAAATTAATAAACTAATTAATTTTTAGACGTTTAATAGACGTTTAATTTTTATCTAGTCTTAACTTATGGGTATACTAATTTAGTTTTTATTAACTTCCAATTTTTCTTCTGTATATACATTTTTATATATTTTTTTAAAAATATTTTATTTTTATATTTTTGTATTTCTTTTTATTACTGGAGATGGCTCGAAACATTTATTAATTTTAAATTAATAAATAATATCTGCAATTATTTATAGTCTTTTACTCGCGCCATTATCTTGCGTTTGGCTCTTATTAGTCTTTTTTATTTTTTTATTACTTTTTTTATTATAAAGACTAGTAGAGATTATACTAGAACATGCTAAAATATATTGCAAAAATCTCTACTTTCTCTCTCTCTCTTGTCTCTCGTGCATATTTCTTTCCTCTATTTATATGATAGTAAAATTGCATAGAGAGCTGTGTGCACATAATATCTCTTTTTTAATATTATAACCGAATCTTCTTCACAATTCATGGTCTCGCCTTCCTCGCCGCTTACGTAAGCGCTGGCAAGATATAGGAACATGTGACGCTATTATTACTTGCGTCTACGCGCAAGAAGCTCCGCATAGGGCTCTAATTCAAAAAGCATGTTTCTTATTTCTCTTCCGCGTTGGCAGCCGCGGAAACGGCGAGACGTAACGTCTCGTACTCGAGGATATAACGGCGGATGGCAAGACGACAGAAAGGTATGCGGACTATAAAGGATCTCCGGGAACGAGCTTGCGTCCCGGAGTAAAGGGGAGGTCTCTTTCTGAAAAAGGCTTGCTACTGATTTTACAAAGGGACGCAAAGTGTTCCTCACGAAGGAGTCTCTCTCTCGGAGGAGACGGCGATCAGTATTCAGGCGAAGCATTGCAGCCAGGGTCATGTGACGAGCTGGACGTACATAAGATTTGTCGGGGAGATTCTTACTACGGTACAGGATATGCCGCGCCTGGCAAACTGACCCTACGTGCCCTGGCTCCTTTATACGTCATTTCCCATTTCCGATTCGCTCCTTCGCGAGAATTTCGATCGTCTCTCTCTTTCTATGCCGTTTCTTCTCAGCGCAATTTCTTCCGACCGAATTGGCGAGCGAAACCGGTCCGACGATCTTTAGGCTTCGAGGTTCCTTAGTATTTTAAAGTAATTTAATCTACTTGCAAAGAGCTTACGATTGCACGGTAAATTGATTCGCATACTGTATGGATTGTGTCTTGTTTTCGAAAAATTACGAAAACGTTTTCCGTTTTTTAAGAAACTGTCATCTTTAAAAAGTCAGAAAATATTATAAGGCATCTCTCTTCTCTTCTCTCTTTTTCTTTAATAAGTATCATTTTCTGCAGAATAAAATATATTATATAGAGATGATAACGCAATTTAAATAATTAAAAAAAAACTTACATATTATATTTAAAATTTTTAAATTAAGATTTTTAAATCGAAAGATTGAGTATATTACTATATTGTGTGAATATAGTTTTTATAGCTTCTTTTCTTTAGCTAGTTATATTATATTGGCGTTTTTTGATTGAGAAAGTTATTTTTATTTGTTTATTACTTTCGCTTACGATTTATGCCTTATTTACTTTATTCTTCACAAATTATATATGCTTGATTATATTTATAAATATTTATAAATATATTTATATATATTTATAAATTATTTATTCTTACATATATATATATATATATATATATATATATATACATATATATATATACATATATACATATAAGTATGTATGTACATATATATATAAATATTACAAGTTACTTCTTATCTAGAGCATTTGTAAATTTTTTATTGCAATCTTCTCACTTTCTTCTCTTTTTTTTTTAATAATATATTAAAATAATATATTTATTTCAAATAATAATGTCATTTTCTTCTTCTTTCTTTAATACTCTATAAATATTATTTTCTTCAAAATAAAATATATTTTTGACGAATCATCATAACGATAGGATCGTTTTCTCTCTTTCAAATGTTTTGACAAACTTGAATTTATGTTATGTTTATTTAAATATGTTGTAACTATATTATGGAAAAGTTGATGTTATCGTTAATTTGGCTGCACCTCTACTAATAAATATTACACTTGATAAGGACCACATCCATATGGTCGAAACGTTGTGTGTTTTTTGAATAAATATAATTTTGGCTAGTTGGGTCGACTTTACTTCGTTCCTATTTTAAAATATATTTTGTAGAGATGACAACGCGACTGAAAAAAAAACTTATATATGTATATGTATATGGAAAATTATTTTTAGGATTTTTATATTGAAGAATTAAGTATTGCTATATCATTAATACAATATGCTATATCATTTTTATAGCTTCTTTCTTTCAGCTGGCTATATTCAAGTTTCTTGATTGAGAAAGTTATTTTTAATTTGTTTATTTTTTAACAATTTATGCCTTATTTATTTTATTCTCCAAATTATATGTGTTTGATTATATTTATAAACATTTATAAATATATATTATAAAATATATTATAAAATTTCTGAAAAATTTTTCTGCATCTTCTCACTTCCTTTTCCTCTTTCTTTTAAATAATAAATCGATGCAATTTAAAAACTTCTCATTATTCATTGTACTTGCAAATGCAATTTCTTTAAACACTGTCTATCGATCGTACGTTCGAAAATTCGATCCTATTAATATGACGCCTTTGTTAAGAAGATTGTTCCGCGCGCGTTCTTAAAAATGCATTCGCTTCCTCTTTAAGATAAGCCCATTGATTGATTCTGAAGTTTCGACTCCCATGGTTATATACATTCACCGTATGATGGTCCTTGTAATGTTATATCGAGACGTTCCTCGATATCGATCGTGAAGGAGTGCCCTTTATAATAAGGGCGGGCGTGAGCGGAGACGTTGCATAAAAGCGAGTAATGACGTGATCGCGTTAGCCGACGTCGAAGGCGCGTCTCCTTCGATCAGTCGTGATCGGATCTCTCCCGGTCCACCGGGATCAAAATCAATCCGCATCGGTATGCCTCATAGGATGAATCACATATAGTCATCCCTTTTCCCTGAACCTGCATTCTCGAGGATGACTAAATCGCTCTCTCTCTCTTTCTTTCTCCGCGAAGCGGGGATTAAGAGGCCGCGTTATATCGTCTGCGTGGTCCAGCGTGCTCTTTTTGTGCTTACTTAGATCGGTATCGCGACAGTCTCGAAGAAAGAGAGAGAGAAAGAGATTTTGTGAAGGAGAGCGCTCCGAGTGATTCTGACTCGGAGTGACAGTCGAGAGGGGTTGGCCAGACTAAAGGGATACAACCGCGAGAGCCCTTTTTCCGTGGCCACTCAAGTCCCCCCTTCTGCCCCCATCGTTCCATTATGCCGCGCGCGCTTCCCTCGGAAAAAACCAAAGACGCGACAATTTGGCCCGGCGCGACTCTCACAGGAGGAAGGATGACTGATGTGCCCTGCTCCTTTCATATCTTTCGGGCAAACCACGGTGGAAAAAAGTCGACATCTCCAGATCGTCCGTGAGCGAGGAGAGCAAGCGGAAATGTCGGCTTTTATGAACTTCACTGGCGGTTGATCCACCGTGGCGATAAATGACGTAGGATTACCGCTTCCTATCAAATGACATAAGTGTTTTTTTAAATTGTAACAAATAGATTATAATATTATGGGATATTTTCAAGAATGATCGCGGAAAGTAACGTGCTTTATTTATTCTTTCGATGTATTTTTTTTTTTTCGTGAATGAATCAAGATACTGATTTGTTGATTTTTAATCAGGTGTATATTTGGCTAATTTTATATATGTTTTATTGCTAATTAAATTGTTTTCGCTATTTTCCGCTTTTTATTAAAAATTGCTTGATTCTCTCGCTGAATTTTGCAATACACTTTTTCGTTTGTTCGCGCAAATTATTTTGATTATTTTATTAAATATTCGAAAAATCCATTTATTTTTTAATAATTTTCGAATCATTTTCAGAATTATTTCGCATACGAATATGAATTTCAAATAACAACTGAAATAATGTCGGTAACTGATACTTCTATATGCAGCGCAATTTAGATATAATTGAACCTCTCTCGTGTTAAATCAAGGAATTTAAACTATTCTTCGCTTAAGATTCCAAAGCTTACTTAGTTAATACTGATATTAAAACTTCGTTCACGCGTTCTAGCTGTCCGTTCGCTCATGAAACTCCAATCGTAGTTAATATATATATTATATTATATACATAGTTTATATTTCCTTCTATACAATAATATGTAATAATATACAATAATGGGATATTAATTAACTATATAAATATACAATATATGTGAAATATATAATTAAATATATATATTCCTTCCTCCGAGGATGCTAGAAGACCTGGAAGTTCAACTCTGGATTCATCAATCCAGGAGGAGCAGAAATTTTTAGGAGGAATCTTAGGGCGACTCTATCCTTTAAAATCATTATTGGACCAAATTTAAAAAATTTCTAATTCATCTATTTATCTTCCCTACATGTAGTTTCATCAAAATCAAAATTATCAGGTTTGCGAAGTTTGCTTGTAAGTTGCTCAATATTCCGAAATCTACTAAACGTATTCCGCACGAAATCAAAATTTGACTCGTATAAATTCCCCCTTTCTCGCGTCGCAGAATGAAGGGTGAAGAGACTACGTTAGCTTAGAGAAATAGCGGTGCTTTAATGGTCCTTCTATTCCCGCATAATCTCGAATAAATTCGGCCGGCGGTATTCGACGAAGTATCCACCGTCTCAAGGCCGCGAATTTGCGGACTCCGGTGCGGTAAGTTAACGCGCACGCGCGAGCGTAAAGTGGCTTTCGAAGTAAGCCACGGTGTTAACGATGCTCAGGTAGGTAAATAGGTAGGAACTCGGTATATGAGTCGAGGATGCCGACCCGGGGGTGCCTCTGCTTCGGTATTTCGAATGCTCCTCGTATACATATATATACGTCCAGTCCGTTCTGTAAGCAGCTTAGCCGGTTCTTAAGCGGCTTCGTGGCCCTACCGGAATCGGGAGATACCGATTTTTGGGTCTTCTGCGTCCCCACCACGCGTTTCTCTCCGTTAAATTCGCTCCGTGAGCGACGTGCGATATTTGACATTTGTCGAACATGTGGTCGCGAAACGTCAACGCGCGTCTCGCTGATCGGCCGCGATAATTTCGCTATCTCGACTATTCCTCGGGCACAGTTTTCGGGTGCAGTTTGCATACGAGCGGGTCAGGCTAGATTACGGAAGTTACGTGCGCTCGCGCAAGGTATTTCAGGGACAACTAATGTCACCGCCGGACTCTGGGTACAGAGTAGTATTGTCAGTAAGCATTCCGGAACCGAGGGCAACATAAACATTGGTAAATCCACCGGCGCCAAAGCGTAACCTGGTCGATGCCAAATTAGCTCTCTCGCGCTAAACACCCCGAGTTTGCGCAGCCTAACGTTAAGGTGCACGAGCACACTAAACGGGACGCAATCACAGACCGAAGTTTACTTTGTTCCCTGTGCGGCAGACAGGTTAATGGCTACCGAATTAGATACTGTCATGTAAAGTTCTGAGCACGGCATTGCGTCCTACGTGAATATCGATTCGTTTGCTGTTTAATTACTCCGCTCGAGTAACTGTGTGATTTGCCGTTTGAAAAGAATACGACAAGAAAAATCAAACACATACATATATACATATAGAGTAAAACGTTACAAATGTTATTTTAGCAGCTATGCTTTTTGTCTGCGTGATTTAATTTTATTATAAAATTTTTATGTAGCAAAAGCAATTGATTTCAAAAGTTAAATGAGAGGGAGGAGGATGGAAGATTATTTTTTCAATATTTTAAGAATATACTTATGTGTACAATATGTCACATCAATTCATGTATGAAAAAATATTTTTTCTTATCGTTTCGTATCTATCTTTTTTTTTAATTAAAAATATGAAAAATCGAAATGTAGTAGGTAGTAAATAAAAAAATCAATTAGATATACATTAATTAATGAAATTAATTAGCTTATATTAATATATTTGTCTAATTGATTTTTTGAGCTTTTGGCGCAACATTTTGGCAGATTCCTGCCAAAATGTAGCAACGCGCAAAAGTTAACGCGTCAAGTTTGCCACGAAAACCCCAGGGGAAAGAAATAATTCTAATTAGATTGTACGGGAGTATCATCAATTCATCGTTAAAGACGGAAATTTCCCGCCGAAGTAATTACGCGCTGCCGAGGAATTATGCGCCGTTGTTTCCGACCTAGTGGAAGTTGACTTGCGGAAGTTCGTAATGCGCAGGATGTCGTAGTCTCTCGCGGGCTCGGTCCTGTCACTGCAAATAGATATAGGCTATTGAAAGGCTATATATATGTATATACAAATATTCTCGAATTCACAAGCGGAGATGGTTCTTATTCACATATGCAAAGACGAGATAATGTACATACATACATATATATATATATATATACATATATATATATATATATATATACATATATATATATATATATATATATATATATATATAGTGTGTGTGTGTGTGTGTACATATATATATATATATATATATATATATATATATATATATATATGTATATATTTATGCACTGTTGCAAAATAATATTCTAACGTATATTTTTCGCTATTTCATAATTAAGATGCGATCAAAAGGCCATCTTGAAAATTATCAAATTTGGATTCCATTTATATAATGCACAATACATATACATACATATAAAAATTAATATATTCACGTGTATGTATTATTAATTCTTAATTAATTAAATAATTGCAGGAGCAACTCTCGTGAGAAAATCGTTATATGATTCAAGATATAATACATATATCTAAATTTTGTTTTAAAAAGTTTTTAGACTTCTTAAAAAATGATTGCTATTAGCAACTTATATCATTAATTTAATATTGCTTTAAGATAAAGGGGGTGGGGGACTTATAATTAATTAATCTTTCTCAAAGAACTTTAAATCGAATGATTCTCGGAATATCTCTTTTATCGATAATTAATCGCTTAACTGCTAACTGATCTTAATAAAGTTTCAGAAGGCGAGATATTTCAGTTTTTTCCAGTAAATTAAAGATTCATCTATGAGAGAATTATATTGATCAAATTGTTATCATACGTAATAAATTTCAATGCTTATGATCATATATTTTAATACATATTTTATGAATTTTACAAATATTATTTACACATGTAAAAGTAAATCACAAATATATTATAGTAACATTTATTATATTGTTATATGCGAGTGCCGCGCGCGACTATGCAATTTATCAAATTATTTCACTCTAATTAAGCGTTGCGATACAATTCGGTCACAACTTGCGCGGCGAGAGAAATTCGTGTCGGCTAAGTTTGAGCTGTGTAAGCATTCCCGGTGGAGAGAGAGAAGGAGAGAGTTATCTCTTCTGGTAATATAATATTTCATTAAATACGGTTAGCCGTTCTTTGCCTTCGATTATAGCGGCTGCTGCGGAGAATAATTCCGTCTTCATGCTGCATGTTTCTACCGTATTGAATCACGTGCGAGAGAAAGAGAGAAAGACAGAGGGTGGAAGGGAGAAAAAAAAGAGAGAAAGAGAGAGACTGAATCCGATACTTCGAAACAAATTAACCGTCTGGCGCGAGCAAAGCCGAAGACAGGAGAAAAGAAAAATTTTTCCTCCTCTTTGAAACTTTCGTTCAGCGTTAATATAAAACAGTCCGCCTCGAAATGTTTTTTTTCATGAAAACGCCCGCGAAAGACACAGATGCCGGCCGGATGTTTACGGACATTACATATGCCGGTGCGAAATTTAAATACATAGATATAAATAATGTGTAATTTGTACTGCGTCAAATTTACATAAAAACACCCGGTACCCGCGTGTAACTCATTATCTCTCGGAAACATTTGCGGTATTGTGATACACCATTCTGATTAAAGAATACATTTTTTGGCGTCACTACTATTATAGTAATACGGAAGAGAGTGGGAGGAGAGTAAATAATAGCTTTAATAAACAAAAAGAGACGCGCGCGCGTGTAAACGCATTTGTTTGATGTCATCATAGAAGTATCTTCGCTCCTGCTCCTCTCTCTTTCATTTTTGTTAATATAATTAATATAATTAATATAATTAAAAATACTCTCTTTTGTATCTATTTGAAACAGAGTCAGGCATAGATTTTTTATTTAATATTTTTTTATTTAATTTTATATTTAATACTTTTTATTTAATATTTTTTATCCAATATGTTTATTTAATATTTTTAACTTTAATCAGCGTATATGATGTACTCGAAGAAAACAATAGAACTGATATACATATATTTTTAAAAAATTATAATTATATGAATTATGCGAGGTCAGTCCGGAAAGTAACTGATGTACGCTAATATCTTTATATCTGATTGTGAGTGTGCTATTGCAAAAAATGAAAAATTTTGACGTTTCTTATCATTTGACTAATTGTGTAACAAATATTATATTAACGATGTCGTACGAACAGGTGAGTCATACAAATCTGCAAAAATTTTTATCATTATAAGATCATAACTAACTAAATTACAAATTTATACTCGAAGGTCCTTTTAAACGAAAAACAAGACAACGTGAATAATCTACATATCGAAAGATTGCGATAACATTAGCGTTACTACAATGCGTTCCATTTTTTTATATATATATCGGTTCTTTTATATATAAGATTTAAATATGTTAGCGGTTGAAGAGACGCAAGTCAGCGTTGAAACGTACCATGTAAACTCATTTCCAAACTATTTGTAACTACCACATTAATTATAATTATTCTAATCTATTCGCTCGTTAAAGGCCTTCTATTACGCTAATGAAAAATATTCATTTAGAAGGAATATTTATGAGTGTTTCTGGCAAGCGGCATGGCCCTGCAGCCCGTCAGTCGACAATGGTATACAAATGTGTACGTGACGAATACCGTGAGCGTCGCATACTGTGTTATGTCCAACATCGACAAATCTCTTTCCTTTGAAAAATTTTTTTAATTTCGAAAACAGGCAGAAGTCACACGGATTATATTAATTATTTTCGAACATTTTGTCAAGTTTTTAACAAAATTTTTTACAAATTTATTTGAGCGCTCGACGCGCTCATTGTAAAGAAATTAGAAATTTAGAAAATTAGAAATTTGCCTCTAGAAACACAAAGGTTCCTTCTAAATGAAGAATACTCATTTTCTGCAATAGCACACTCACAAGTAAACCTACGGAAGTGTCACTCACCGATTTTAATGAAACTTTGCACATTTGTAGAACTATGAAAAATATTCGATACGTATTTTTTTTATCGGCCAAGGTTCGCTCTGAAGGGTTGAAACGACAAGGGTTGGATTTTATGCACCAGGTGGAATAAGTTGAATGTTTCAAGACATTAAATAAGTATAGGGGTTTTTTGGGGTCGCCGAAACTGAATCTGATGTTAAAATTATGGAAATCAAAATGGCCGACCCAATATGGCCTCCAGGTACATAAAAAAAGTGTTCAGTTCGGCCTTGTACGGTATGGAAATATTGTAAAAAATGTTAAATTTGAATTTCGGTGTTTCTCAAGGTTTTTGATATCGCTAATCACAATTCTGATTTCGAAATTTTACGTAGGAACAATGTTACCAACGTAAACTGCACTATGAATATCAGCAGTTACATTCATGCATAAAACTTTGGTACATGGTAAAAATATTTGGTACAACATACCCTACGAGGCCGAACTGAACACTTTTTTTATGTACCTGGAGGCCATATTGGGTCGGCCATTTTGATTTCCATAATTTTAACATCAGATTCAGTTTCGGCGACCCCAAAAAACCCCTATACTTATTTAATGTCTTGAAATATTCAACTTATTCTACCTGATGCATAAAATCCAACCCTTGTCGTTTCAACCCTTCAGAGCGAACCTTGGCCGATAAAAAAAAATACGTATCGAATATTTTTCATAGTTCTACAAATGTGCAAAGTTTCATTAAAATCGATGAGTGACACTTCCGTAGGTTTACTTGTCAGACATAAAGATATTAGCGTACATCGGTTACTTTCCGGACAGACCTCATATATAATAATTAACATAAAATAAGATTAATGTTATGAAATGCGAAGAATGCATTTAGGTTTGTCAGATTTTATGTAACGTAAAATAAAAAGTATAAATACTCCGTTCTTTCCAAGTTTGTAAATATATGTGATCGCGCCCTTTTGAAAAAAAAAACGGTAGCGTCGTATCTATCGTACTCTTTTGCACTCTTTATCTTTGACGCTCTTTATTTCTTTTTACATAGATTCGTCCTTTTTATTAATGACACTGTATTATATACTTGATGTTAAAACGATGTATGTAAGAGAAGAGGGAAGCGGAAATTATGCTTAGAAAGATAGAAAATACAGCTCGGAAGGATCTCATTTTGCTACAACGTGTATCACGAAAAATCTATGCAAATGAAAAAAACAATTAACAATGACACGAATCATCGACACAATGAGAACAGCGTTTGATGTAATAATCGAAATAATATTCTCATTTCGAATAGAATATCTCAATTAAGATAAATATCACACATACACGCGCGCGCGTAACACCAATTAATAAATAAAATAATTTACTCACGGATGGATAACTCAATAAGTGTCTCGTAAAGGTCATATATTACGTCGAAAGAAACTTCAGGGAAATCCGTCCGTCAAAGTGCAGAATTTGACCGATCTATCGGAAGTCGAGGATCTCTTTGTCCTGATTGGTCAATCGAGCGCTTCGCCCTAGATGAATATATTTTCGAACACAATCTAGAATGCTGCCATCTGGTGCACTATCGGATTGTTCGCGATCAACGTTCGCGCGCTTATCGTCGGTCCGCAAAAGTGCGAATGTGAGTATTAATTAGAGTTTTCACGTTGTTAATTGTCGTATAAACGTGTACCGACATCGTGATCGCGATCGCACGCGCGAAATCGATCTCGTCGATCGTGAATCTCGCTCGATGTTCGTTCCACCGAAAGCGGCGTGACGTCACAGCTCCGACTCGAGCCGCCGAAGTCGTCGCATCGTCGTTCGATGAGTGGGCCTTGAAAAAAGCGGCGACGCTAAAAACGGAGCATCGATTTTCTTCGCGCGCGAATAAGCTCTCGCGTTTCTCGCGTTTTACCGAAACGCGTCGGAGATTGTGATAACTGAAACCCGGGCGTCGCGAACAAAAAAAAGTAACGTGAGTGCAAAATGTTTCGAAGGATTTCTACGAGGACAGTTCCCGACGCAGAGGTTAGTTTACTACAGAAAAAACGGTGCCGACGAGGAATCCAGAGTACGCCGAGACCGGAGGAGAAGAATAGCCGAAATGTGAGTCAAATTATTTATTTTATTATTTATTAATATAAAGCAATAGAAAAATATATACCTAAGTATTGATCGAACGGAGCTTTCCTTCAGTATTATCCTATAAAAATATAGTCGAGAATTTTCTACACTCTTTTTCCAACAATTAACAACAATTTACTTAAGCGCCAATTATCCCCTCTTAATTAGCAAAATAATAATTAATATCATTATTTACATACGTGTTGCCGTGTTTCTGCCAGAGATTTTCATAAATATTTGATACATATTTGATAAGATTTGTAATCATAAAATATATATTTCAAATTTCTACACTTTCTCTCTTTCTCTCTCTCTCTCTCTCTCTTCAACAATTAACAACAATTATCCTCTCTTAATTAGCAAAATAATTATTATATCATTATTTACATACGTGTTGCCATGTTCCCTCTTTCCAGAGATTTTCATAAACACACACACACATGTATGATGTGTATATATATATATATATATATATGGAGCATTCTTTCTCAACCGGACACCCCATGCTCTCCAAAATTGGTTTAACTTTAAACAATCGTTCAAGGGCTTAAAATTTAGCTAATTGCATCTATATATGGCGGCTATAATCAGGCGGCTATAATCAGGGGACGGCCAAAAAATTTGGATTTTCAGGCGACAACTTTATAAATAATTTTGTTGTATTTTGGATAAAAATCGTCATTTCTGCAGTTGACAAATCTGATGTACATATTGACATATGACATACAGGGTGTCCCGCATAAAGTGTTACAAGCTATTTTCTTCACCATTGACTTAGAGATATTAACTTTATTTTTTTTTAATTAAATGGGAAACCTTGGAAACATTTGAACGATAACAAAATGTTAGGAGGTTCTTAAGGAACAAAACGTTATTTTAAGAAAAACTGTAATGCAAAGATTTATTTTCGTATTGAAGAAAATTTTTTTGACCGTTCACTGCTTATAGCCATTATATTGAGTCCGCTATATTGAATTTTGAAAAACGCCACTCGGCATCAGAAAGTAGATGCAATTAGCTAAATTTTAAGCCCTTGAACGACTGTTTAAAGTTAAACCAATTTTGGAGAGCATGGGGTGTCCGGTTGAGAAAGTATGTCCCATATACATATATACAGGGTGAGTCACTTTAGACCGGCCACCCGAATAACTCCCACGGTTTGGAGATAGGAAGAAATGCTTGAAGTAAAAATTGTATGGTATCGAGAGGGAAATCTTGCAGAGGTAAACATTTTTTTCTAGGTGGAGGTGTTTAGGAGATTTGAAGGTCATCTTTATTTTATTAAATGGAACCATCATATATTTTTCTATAATCGATTTCTTACAATATTCTGTATAAAAAGTTATAACGATAGTATGGTCAAAAAGTTAATAGTTTATGAGATATTTTATATTTTAATTTGACATAATCTTACATAAATTATGAAATATCTCGTAAAATATTCATTTTCCGATTACCTTAATACCTTTATGCACAAAATAATGAGAGAAATCGATTGGTGTAAAAGGAAAATAGACAGTTGTTTTTAAGAAAAAATTTGTAATTTACAACTAGCGACTACATATTTTTTCTTAAAAACAACTGTCTGTTTTCTATACACCAATCGATTTTTCTCGTTATTTTGTGCATAAAAATATTAAAATAAAATAATTGGAATGGACATTTAAAAAAATAAAGATGATCTTCAAATCTCCTAAGCACCTCCACCTAGAAAAAAATGTTCACCTCCGCAAGATTTCCCTCTCGATACCATACAATTTTTACTTCAAGCATTTCTTCCTATCTCCAAAACTGTGGAAGTTATTCGGGTGGCCAGTCTTAAGTGACTCACTCTGTATATATGTATATGTATACAGGGTGATTTACGTAACGGTCGCCACAATTTTTGGGACATTTCCGCCAGTTTAAAAAAAAGTTTATACAGTGAAAATCAATCTGCTTTACGAAAGCTTTAACATGTAATAAAAAATTTTTAACAAAAATTTTTTTTTTATAAACAAATTAATGTCACCTTGAATTTTTTTAATGGAACCATCATATTTTTTTTATATAAATTGATTCCTCACAATATTCTGGATAAAAAATTATAAGGGTAGGATGGTCAAAAAGTGAATAGTTTACGAGATATTTTATATTTTAATCTTATAAAGGTGGTTCTCGTAACGATCGCCACGATTTTTGGGGTACTTACAATAATCTGACAAAAAATGTCATTAATCAGAAATTTACCAATTTGTAACCGTCAACAAATTTAACAATAATTTAATGATTGCATACAATGTTACTTTATGTTACATTTTAATTCAAAATTAACAATTTTGAAGCTACTATAGCGTAATTCTTCGCTATCGAGGAAGTTCACTATAAATAGTAAATAAAAAATAAATAGTAAATAAAATAAAAATAAATAGTAAATAGTAAATAAAAATAATAACACACTAAATTGATACTAGATAAACTGATACTAAAAATTTCCTGATCAGATTAATAGCTAAGCTACATGGTAACATAAGGTCAAAGTCAAGTCTGTTTACTATTTACGTTTTTAGTGAACTTCCTCGATAGCAAAGAATTACGCTGTAGAAGCTTTAAAATCGTTAATTTTGAATTAAAATGTTACATAAAGTAAAATTGTATGCAATCATTAAATTATTGTTAAATTTGTTGACGGTTACAAATTGGTAAATTTCTGATTAATGACATTTTTTGTCAGATTATTGTAAGTACCCCAAAAATCGTGGCGATCGTTACGAGAACCACCTTTATAAGATTAAAATATAAAATATCTCGTAAACTATTCACTTTTTGACCATCCTACTCTTATAATTTTTTATCCAGAATATTATGAGGAATCAATTTATATAAAAAAAATATGATGGTTCCATTTAAAAAATTCAAGGTGACATTGATTTGTTTATAAAAAAAAATTTTTTTTTTTAAATTTTTTATTGCATGTTAAAGCTTGCGTAAAGCAGATTGATTTTTACTATAAACTTTTTTTTAAACTGGCGGAAATGTCCCAAAAATCGTGGCGACCGTTACGTGAATCACCCTGTATATATTACGCGCAAACGCGTAAGATGGACGAAAGCTTTTTGTCCGTCGGTTCATAAAGTATAAAATGTGATGCACAACCAAGATATGTCGCGGTTGCATTAAAAAAAGTTATATAATATTTTTGGTTAATTTTTAAAATACCACTTACTTACTACGAAGACGAGCGAAAGACTCTGCTGAAAGTTTCCTTGCCTCGCGTTTTTCTTTTTTTTTTTTTTTTTTTTTTTAATGATATGAAAGATGCCACTTTCTCTCTCTCTCTCTCTCTCTCTCTCTCTCTCTCTCTCTCTCTCTCTCACGTTCACACAGATTAGAAAGAGTAAACCACCTGAAAATTAAAACTCTTCTCTTTATACCATCTTCGTGTAATAATTTGCCTATTTAAAAAGCATGTAGCTTAATCTAATTGGCCAAACGAGCGTTTAACTGTGTGGCCGAAACGCAGTTTCATTAATGAAGAGATCGCGAGAAGCCCTTACATATAGAGTTCGACACATAAATTCACGTATATGTGGGATATAACTTTGGCATATCATCCGGTTATATCAACCGGAAGCCCGCTAGAGATTACGATATTGCTTTAACGATAAGATTCTCGGTGCTTTAAACGGTATATAACTGAAGAAACTTACAAATTTTTTGATGGAAATGCTAGCTTAACAAAAGTACAGTTAATTATTTTATAAATTCGTAATTACTTTTTTATAAATTACGCTCTGCGTATATCAAATAAAAATGTCAGTTATCTTCGTATATTTTTCTTTATTAACACAATTTTTATTTTTAAAAGAGATATTTTTAGATATATACTTTATATTTCAAAATATAAAAATTCGAAAATGTAATGAAAAGTAATAACCGTAATAAAAACAATAAAAAGAATAAATTTTAAAAATTGGCAAAAAAGTCTTTGGCACGTAAGAGAGAAAACGCGGTGCGATTGCATATATATCTCGTGTATTAATATTTATTCTTTTTGCGGTCCATACATATATGTATATATATACATATATATGCGAATACTATCACAATAGATATTTATCGAATTGCTATCGCGTGTCCCATACAAAATTTAAATTTTGCGTAAAATATTTTACAATTATTTTTAAATCTGAATGTATAAAAAAAGTGGATCGTGGGGCGAAAATACATATTCATGCATCATTGTGCGAATTATTTGAATGCGTATATCTAGAATTCAATATCCGTTCGTATCCTATACGCTCTCGCTTTTACATAAACTATACATACAATTTTACGGAGATCCGTGAAATATACATATATTTCGCGCGATTATAATTATATACGATTACGAAATTTTCATCGCGAACGGGATGTAAGGTGAGACATGCGATGCATCAAAGGTTAAGCGTTTTGCTTCCCAAATGTAGCGAGAAGCACAATATATTCCACGTTAGTCACCTGAACGGTCCAAAGATGGATGATTCCGCTAGAAATATAGATCCTCGAGATGTCAGGAGCAGCCAGCAGAAGAAAATAGTCTTTATACGGATGCTGGGCATTCAATGAGGGATGACAACAGTGCTCTGTGACCTGACATCGTGCTGCCTTGTGTGTGGGAAGGGAAAAAGCTTTCTCTCAATTGTAAAGCACGTCTTCTACCCCTTACATGCCGTTTCCGCAGCTATTTTTTTGTGATATTTGTGTGATAACTGTATGTCATTACAATTTTATTTTGATACCTTTTTTTGAATATTAAGATAATTATCGGTAATTATTAATAAATATTAATACCTATTTGCAAATAATATATTTTTAAGAGAGATCTTTCAATACTACGTATAATTCTTTTAAGGTAATTATTACGGAATATATCTTTGTAGAACTCTTTCAATAATATGTATAAATTTTGAAATATTTTAACAACGTGTTTTTTTATCTACACATATTTGTGTTTTAAATATTTTTTTGAATATTTTTAATATATAAATTGATGAATATTAACAATTACCTTAAAAAAATGTATGCATAATATTGAGAGATCTCTCTTAAAAATATATTATTTTCGAAATGTTAAAAAAAATATTTAAAACATATAAATATATGTGCGGGTAAAAAAAAACATTTGTTGAAATATTTCACGCTTTTCGATCAAAATTTTATTATTGAGAGAGAAACTGAATTTTATTATATATATTTTTAAATTTACATTAAAAAAGAGTTCGATTTGTATTTAATTATGCTTGCGCGCAAATACAAGTTTATTAATTTTCAATCTTCACATCAATTAAACTGGCCTATCATTATTAAATAAATTTTACACCTGGTGTGTTTATTGGAAAATAAATATTACTTATGTGCTAATTTATTATTCTACTTTTGATTATCTTGCTCAAATTTTTTAGTAGGAATTCATTATTAAAAGTGTCGAAAAGATTAATATCAACCAACTTTGAATATAAATTTCTGCTTAAAAGGTTTAAGAAACAAAATCGGGAATAACAAATTAGCACATGAATTACAAATTTTCTGATAGATGCGAATTTTTTTTAACGAGATGGTGGAAGAGCCAAGTTAATAGATGTGAAATTGTTCTACCTGATCTGAGGCTTTGCTACTCATCATTTACTTTCTGTTCGTAAATTCGTGATTTAATTAAAGGCATAAATTTCTCGCGAGAAAATAAAGGTTTATGTTTATGTTATTTGGTGATCGTCGAACGGGAAGATTGATCGCGTGCTTTGCAGATGAGAGAGATAATTTATCTCTATTCTCGACGCGTTAACAATGTACGAATGTAATATTCCCGTTATTTCGAATAATAATGTAAAACATCGCAAAATGTGCGAAAAGGAATGCGCGCGAAAATTTAATTTCTCTTTAACGAAAATATATTTCGCTGCTATTAAAATATATATTATTTATATTTACGCATATCGCAAATACGTAGTAGTAAATTTAGCAAAATCTGGTTAAACGTTTATACGACCACTTAAACATTTCAAACACAATACGTTCCCCTCCGCCCTTCCCTGCCACCTGCCGCCCCCCGTAGTACACAGTTACATGTATATGTAGGTATGTTCGCTAGTTGTCCCTTGCTAATTGCAATCTGGGTAACGACAGGATCGGAATATCGCTTTAAGCATTAATATGAAATCTCGTTTAAGTGTCGGTGTAACCGTTTGCTTAGGCCGTGAAATTTCGGTTTAGAAGTGCACTTAGTCCCCGAGTACATACGGAATTTAGTTCCTGTATCGCGTTACCAAGGTAACGGGCTGACCGATTCTCTCTGTCCTGCGGTCGGATAGGCTTGCTGGTATTTCTCCGAAAGTTTGTGCTGACGTCAGAAAAGGGAAGAGAGAGAGAGAGAGAGAGAGAGAGAGAGAGAGAGAGAGAGAGAATAAGGGAAATTACAGAGAGACAGAGAGAGACAGAGAGAATCAAACACACAGTTGTAGGGTGTAAAAGTAGCAAAGGATGATAGAGAGAAAGAGAGAAAGAAGGGATAAGGAGAGGAGAGAATGTTATTTCCGGAATCCCTCAATTTGATAAGTGTGTTTGGATAGATTTTTTATCGAGAAGAAGAATATCGCAAACTACGACACGCTACGATCAATAATTTTCGAGATATCGATGTTTCAAAATTTTAATTTTTTTAAAAATATATTGATCATTCAAAATTTTTTGCAAAAGGTCTTTTTTTTTAGAGATTTTTCATCAAATTTTTTAACATAACAAATCTAATTTTAATTTAATCAAAAATAGAATTGAGTTAGGTTAAAATTTTTTCGGGGGTGGATAAATTATTCTACCAAATATATTCTTTTTTAAATGTACATATAGTACCATCATTAATTATTTATTGTGGCGAAAGTATTCCTGTTATTGCGATTTTTAAGAATCGATTGAAAACTATATATGAATCATAGCGCATTTGCAGCATTCTTCTTCTGACAAAAATTTTATGAAATCTGATCTATCAAATTGTGGGGTCCCAGAAATAACATTCTTGCAGAGAAAGAGAGAAAGGAAGGGGGAAGGGAGAAAGCCGTTAAAGCTGATTCCGCCGTAACGAATTATCTCGCAGCGATGAGATGCAGGTGGAGTCTAAAGAGAGAGAGAGAGAAACTGGAGCGGCATCCGGAACGAAATCGTAACGATCATCCTGTCATCCCTGGATCCTGTCATCATCCATGCCTATGGTTCAGCCATGCCTGGCCCACCTCTCTTGGGGAGAGATGAGCTTCTCGCGCTCGTATATAATATGTTATCGCGCGACAAGACCGACGAAAGGGCGCGTTAACGCGATAAAACCGTATCGTCGTCGCGCATGATCTCGAATTACTATGCGTCGACGGTCGCGATCTCGCATAGGGAAGGTCGGCCACTGTGAGTAGACGTAACTGTGTAAAGCGATCCCTTGCAACTGCCGCCATTTTGCGTCGTTAATATTATTTCTCTCGTTACCGCCAAGAGGCGGTTTTCCCTCATCGTCCGCTTAAGGTTACGCTTAGGTAACGCAATATCGCGTACCCATCGCTTAATGAATTTCATTAGGAGAACATACACATAATTTTCGAGGAACAAGAAGGTTTCTGGATACTATATATATTGTATAATATCAAAATTATATATATATATATATATATATATATATATATAATTCATATAAAAGAAAAATTTTCACGTTAATTAAGTTAATTTCAAAATTTTTCTTTTTTTATGAATATATGTATAACGTTCATAAAGCTCGTACCTTTGCCTATAAGGAAAATAATGAAGTGGTTGATTGAAACTGTGCGCACATTTTCCTACATATAAATCCTGCAAAGTTTATTAATTTATCAAATTAATTTATATAAAATTAATTTTTATAAATTGTATTAATTTATAATAAAATTTAATGACATTTTTTAAAAAGACACACAATGTGTCGATTTTTACAATGATTGTATCGATTACAGATTTTGCATCGCTGAAAAAAATGTGTAACTTTGCAAGATTCATATGTAGAAAAAGATTAATAAATGTGCACAGTTTCAAACACTTCATTCTTTTCCTTATAAGCAAAGATACGAATTTAATAAACGCTCCTCGAATATACAGTATGTTTCAAAATTAGTGCGAACAATTTTAGATGTTCGTCGAAAATTAAAAAAGGGTTTTTCATATAAACATATACTCCTATATCCTTCCCTGAATTACATTCCTCCAAAGGTGGATGTGAAAATTAGGTTTTTATTTTTTTTCTTGAAAACTATTGATTTTACGAAAAAAATAAAAAAGTTTCTAAAGGAATCAAATTTTCTAACGTATATTTTTAGATAATCGCATTCCGGTCCGTTAAAAAATTCTAATAAAAAATTTAACAGGTATAGTTAGTTTCATCCCCTTATATAATCATACGGAAAGATTTAAAAAATGTTAATAAATATCCTTTTTACTAGTAGAAAATATCCATCAAATTTTATTTTTTTAACACAAAATTTGAGAAAAAAATTATAAATTAAATTTCATCTCCCTCTTTGGAGGAGTGTAATTCTAGGGAGGAATATAGGAGTATATGTTTATATAACCCCCCCATCCTTTCATTTTTGACAAAGAATTATCTTCTATAATCTTTTACATTTATTTAGAAACATCCTGTATATATGAATTTAATCAACGTGCTACGTAATTACTTCTATTTTCGGATAAAAATCATTGTGATATAATATATTAAAAATAATTTTGATTTAATTATTGTATTTTCTTTTCAATAATAAGAACAGAAAATATAAGATCCAATTTAATCAAATGTTTGACTTCATTGATTACATTCGGACATCTCACAAAAAGATGAATGGCTAAGTTCACAGCTTTTCACAATTCTTATCAAACAATCCTTACAGAGTAGTATCGAGCCTTTTGTTTGCTTATGACTTTGGTTTATTAATTTAATAAGGAAATATTATCGAATATTGCTGACTAATTTAAATTGCAACAGCCGAGCGGAAATAAATATCGAAGAAAAAAAAGAAAGAAAGAGAGGGGGAGAGAGAGAGAGAGAGAGAGAGAGAGAGAGAGAGAGAGAGAGAGAGAGAGAGAGAGAGAACACGAAGATAAATGTCAGGGTTGTAAATGCGTCTTCGTGACAGGGCATTAAAAATGATATTTTCACGCTCGACGTGGGGCCCTCCGGAATATCCTACACCTAGTTACCATCTTGCGGGCTATATACTTGGTGCGCGCGTAATGCGCGTCTCGTGAAATCCCCCTCCTCTTCCCGCCCCGTTATTCAGCCTTCTCTTCTCGGGTTGCTGCCGCGGCATCCGGAACGAAATCTTTACCGTCACGTCATTCCGACGGGCCGCCGGAATCCTGAAAGGGAGAGGGAGGAGAGAGGCAGCGCCAAGGGCGAGAGAGAAAGAGAGAAAGGAAGCGTTTCTCTCTCATACCCTCGACGTGCTCTTAACACGGCGTGTCAAGTCGGGAAACCGTCGTCGGTGAAAGCATCTGCTCGTTCGCGCTTCGAAGATTAAAAAAGTTCCCTATCGTTTCAACGTTGAAGAGCGCGAGAGAGATAAGTAAAAGCTGCGCACCGAGAACGAAGAACGAGGGAGAAAGAGAAAGAGAAAGTACGATTCCCGCGTTTTTTAAAGCGTTTTTAAGCTTCCTTCGTGTTACTTAGACCTCGCGTATTCGAAATCCGCGCGTATTTTCTGTCCGTCTTCCTCCGGATGTGATGTCATGCTGAAGATCGGTGCAATCGCGACTCACGTGACCCTTTCTTACATACGTTGGTGATCATTAGAGTCCTAGATATCCGAGAAGCCTGCTCAGTCAGAGAATATTGACTGTCGATATATCAATCTATCACGATTATCCACTATTTTACTTCTATTATGATTGGTAAAGGAAGAAGATTAAGTTGCAAGTAGACGAAGGAAACAAAATAGCGTTATGATCACGTGATTTAGGTAACCAATCAGACTTTGTCCCTCAATATCGCCTTTCTGGATATCTAGGACTCTATAATGATCGCTATCCCCGTGATTCTCCTCAATAGCGATACGGATCCCTGTAGAAACAGCTATTATTTGACGTTTCAAATTTTGCGCGCGCGCCGCGAAAATTTTAGGGTGCGTACGTATCTATTTCTCTCGCGGTGCGATACTTTAATGCGGCTTGTCAAGTCGAGAATCGTCAACGCGCAGCGAAGCATCTGCCCGTCCGAGAGATTAAAAAGTTTTTCTCGGAGAGACACCTCGCGAGAAAGACAATATTGCTCTCATCGCGCGTGGGCAGATAACCAGAGTGTGACGTATATGTGTGTGTATATATATGTTCCTCTCTTGTCGGTGACAGAAGTTGGGTCGAGATTTCTTCGGCGATTTCCGAACGCGCGACAACTCACTCGTGCGCGAAGGACTCGATAAAGGAGTTTCCGACGATTAATGGTCTTACAAAGCGTAATGAAATTTAATAGTTAGCGGCACTAGTGACAGGCGTTTTTAGCTTCTTGAAACGATCTGTGATGTATATACGAATGCAGAAAGAGTTGATTATTTTCCCCGTTGATTAAACGAATAATTATAAAATAATAAATATCAATTAATTATTTTAAATGTTAATTTTTTTTCTCGCCTACACTTCTCATTAGGAGAGGGGTAAAGGGATTTGTTAAAACTAAAATTTGGAATTGTGTGAGATTTATTTAATTTCTTGGTATCGCGTACCAAAAAAAATTGAAACTTTGAAAATTGATTTTGTATAAAGTAATTAAAGAGAAATTTAAAAACATTTTTTTGTTGTGGCTAATATCTGGCTCTTATTTGCCCTTTTTATACCTGACTTTGTATTTAAATTTCAATAATCTAAAAGCCAGACAAGGATGATAAATGATAATGCATAAATTTTAAGAAAAAATTAATTTTTATTTTTATATCTCAATTTAATAATTTTTATTGAAATTGATTAGTTGTGTAGAAATTTTCTTTGGTACAATACCAAGAATATAAATAAATTTCAAAATTTGAAATTTTATTTTTATTAAATCCTCTGTTTCTCCTAAAAAAGCGTAAGCAAAAAAAAATATTAAAATAATAAATTGACATTTATTATTCTTTAATAATATTTTATAATAAAAATATATATAATATATAATATAATATAATATTTATTCATTTAAAATATAAAATCATTTATCTAATATTTTACAAGTATACAATAGATATCAAACAACTATAGGCACGATACTTATATCTATAATTTTGGATAGAATTTTTATCTTCCTTTTTCTTGCGCAAAAATGTCTTTGATTAGGAAAGGAGATCTACAAATGTTTCATCCTTCTAAAATTCATCTATACTGTTTCTTTAATTCTTTCGAAGGATATACAATCTCTATATAACGATCTTACTTTAATCTCAATTTTATTCGCGCTCGCAAAGCAATTGTAGCTATCGAGCATTTTCTGCAGAACTTTTGTTTTCAATTTTAGTCGATTTTTCTCATACGCGAAATAACGTATCCGCCGTATGTATGTATGTATGTATATATGCATGTATATATCTGCCCTTCAGTAACCGATATCGTGTTCCCCGGGAATAAAGACCCCTGCAAAATTGCACTTTTAATATCGCTACGTATCGATTCGTATAGAAAACTGGATAGCGGATATCGGACGTAACGATATTAGACGTTCGATTATTCAGACTGTTACATCGACTGCTGCTTCCGGGACTTTCTTGGCACGAAAGAATATCGCTCCATCGGAGTCTCTTTCTCTGATCATGTTTTCGAGAGATAAAGTTCAACGGATGGTTATATACATATGGCATTTAATTAAATAAGTTTCGATAGATTTTAGAAACTCGATGTTTTCCATTGTGAGTCAGCATCCCGGATACCATGTATTATATCGGGGATATTAATACACTTTATTTGGTTAAAATTTTGGTTGATATTTCCAAATATTTATTAGCGAATTAATGAATGAATATAATTAGAAAATAAAAATCATATCAAAGGACATTACTAAAATATATCAATTAATAAAATAAAAGATCTTAATATTTTATTATTTATATTTTTAATGTTAGATATTTCTCATTATATATATATATGATAGTCTTTTAGGATAAATATAAATTATTCACAAAGATCACAGAATGTAAAGTAATTTTAATTAAGTATTTTTCAATAGATTTTTGAAAATCATTATGAGTTAGCATCTGGAATATCATGTATTAATATAGTTATTTGAGTGAATACAGTGATTAAGAATTTGGTTAATATTTCCAAATATTTGTCAGTGAATTAATGAATTGATGTTATTAAGAAGTAAAAATCATGTCAAAGGATATTACTAAAATATACATATGTGCAATAAATAAAATAAAATAAAATATATTACTTTGTTATATGTATATATTTATTTTTTATTATTATACATATACAATTTTTTATTATACACATATACAATTATTTTATAAATATATATATTACATAAAAATATGATAGTGTTTTTTTATAATTTAAATATACTTAAATTAATTCACAAAGATCGCACACTGTACTAAGTAATTTTATTTATTTATTTTTCAGTGCATATTTGCAGAAGTGGATCTTACTGCGTAAGTACCAGAATATTTTTTATATATAACATTTTCATATATCAAATTCTCGTACGGAAAAATTACGAAAAGAAAGATTTCGGCTGCAAATCACGGTACGTCTTTGTTATCTCGCGATGTTGAAAAAGTAATACAAACAGATGTCCTCATAGCCGTATAATGTCCCATGATTATCCACCTTAGACCTCGTTTGTATGGAATATAGTCTCTATGTGTGTGTGTATATCCTAGTATAAAATTTCCTTCGCATTTATCCGCTTTCTTGACATCGTACGAATCTGTTCCACTTTTCGGTCCGCGTACGTTCCTGACATTTTCCCAGGCATTAAAGCGTGAAGAGGCAAAGGGAGAAGGAGGGTGTGTGGGATCTCCTCCTCTATTCTCCCGATTAATATTGACCGTGCCGTATAGCGACGTGTGTGAGCAATAATAGGAACTTTAGACATGGTTCTACAACGCGAACGTGGTTATGTCGTCGTGCTTATATTCTTACGATCCTTGCAATTGCGTTCGTTTCGTATTGCACTAGGTTAGCTATGCTCCTGTTGTATTATGCAGTTTACCAATCGACGTGTCTTATCGTTTCGCTTCTAAGCAATTTAGGAACATTTCGACATATGCAGAATCTCGAGACTTTTATAATTTAGCAATCATATCGCGTGAGAACTGTGATCTCACATTAATTATATGAAAAACCCCCTATTGGTTAAATACTTTTATTTATTCATATAATATTTTTGTTTTATTTGAAAAATCATATTTTTAAAATGTTATATTGTCCCAGCATTACCTACATGCAAAATGTTCGATTTTTTTCCACGAAAATATTTAATATAAAAGAAGCAATTTATTATCATCGAACTTACTCTTAAATGTTTATGGTCTCCATTTTTCCGTACATATGAAACACGACGGTTCAAATGTATATTTCAATTTATGCAACATTGACGTATTAATTAAATAATAATATATAATATATTTTTGTATAATAATATAATATAATGACCTATAATATCATATATATCCTTAAGTTATTTATTTAATGTCTTGACGAACTGCTTGATACGTCTTATAATCGCCCTCTTTAAGAACAAAATCCGAGCGCAGTTTCCTTAATCCTGCAACAGGGGCATACAAAATTACGCAGAAGTAGAAGCGCGAGCTCTTTTACGACTCTATAAAGCCGATTTATTTGAATGGAGAACTTGTTTCTTCGCTTACAGCTTGTGGGAATAGCTTTCTGCGCCGCGCATATAATAACACGCACAAAAACTATTCTGCTTTGCCTTGTACAAGTTCTCGGTATTAAACGAAAATACCCCGGGATTTTACCTACTCTTGGCGCCACCACCGCAGAGAAAATGCAAAGGAAAGATGGGTATATGATTTAAAGATAGTCGAGTTATATATTTATTTATGTGAAATTTTTTTTTAGCACAATGCATCGCCAAAAATATCTGTACTTTCTTAATTCAAAGAAAGTAAAGTGCATTCTAATTTAAACAGTACAAATTTATTTATAATTCAGATTTGAAGACAGAAGAAAAAGAGAAAGAGGGAGGAAGAAAGAGAGGGAGGGAGATTGATGCCTCAACAATTTTAAAATAACTTTGAAGTTAATGAATTAAGAATGCAGACCAGGGTCGAAAGTTTATCTCTAACAAAGTTCTATACATTCCAGTTGTACTAAAATTCAACTGTGCATCTCTCGTGCTACGCTACAAATTTAACTATATTCCGAGAGAATAACAGCATCTTGTTTATACATACAATAGCGTAATTTTTCCTTACGCAAATTTCTCACGGGTTAATTAAACTTCGAGGTTATGGAAAACAAGACAAAGTCCGACTATATATACATATAACTTGTCTGCTTTTCTTGAAATAAATGCATAATGACACATTATCATCTCAGATTTGTCTCCAATTCAGTGATTAATTACATTTTTTAAATTAAAGATTTGGTCTGTTACTTCATTTCTTCTCTCCTCCCTCTTTTTTCTATGTATATATATGTATGTATATATGTATATGAATATAGAATAAAAGGGGGAGAGCAGAAGAAATGAAGTAATAGACCAAATCTTTAATTAAAAAAATGTAATGAACCATTGACATGGAGACAAATATATAAAATCTCTGTTTGTATACGTGCGTGCATAATTGTTTTTAATGTAAACATTGAAATCTTTATTTATTACAAATCTGCAATTATCTGTGAATATATAAAAAAGTTTAAAGAATTATCATAAATTTTTTACGCAAGGCTTTATATTAACTCAATTAAATTTGTTATTATATTTTTTTTTATCCCGAAAAATTATTCCGCCGACGTGTATCTCTCATTATAAATTTGTGCTTTTTCAATTAACGTCGATAACATTCATTGATCCAGTGAGTTATTTTTGCAAACGCTTGCATTCTAAGATGCAATTTCCATTTCCAGATATATCGGGTATTATAAATCGAAGAGATTGATGCTTAATTAATTAAACTCTGTTTTCGACATGCACATTCTATTATACAATTTTCATCCACATCGACTGCATCTTTTATTCAACAAGCGGTTCTCTCTCCAGCTAACTCAATCTTCGAGATTTCACCTTTCAATTATACATATATTCTTGTATATACTTTTTTATTCAAACTTTGCTTAATTTAACGCGTCATTATGAAAAGCTGAAGGTAATTTCAAGCCGAGGTTACGATTTTGCTTTTTGGATATCCATTTCATCTTTGACAACGGAAGGCGTGATTCGGGATGAGGAGGAGAAAGAGAGGAGGAAACTAGAAGCAGACAGGCGTAGCAAAGATCCCCCGCATGTGCCTTTGTTTCTCCTTGTTTGGCCCGGCAACAGGAAATTAACATCACGGTTTCGCTTTCTACATAACCCGTCACCCGTATTGTTATTCCCAAAAGGGATAATCTGAGATTTGTCACGGTACGCTTTGACATTACATGGGTACCCCTACATGGTAATGCGCGGCGCGTGTCGCGAGAGATTCGCGAGATTTATAGTTTTTTAGCTTGGTACTTATCGCACCCGCGGACGACTTGGAGGGTAATTGCCTGCGTCGTTATGAATGCTTAAAATGTTTGAATACGCGACGTACATATGTGCTAAAATCTGCTCGCGTGATACATATTTCATGCGCAACCTGCAAACATCACGCGCGCATGTAACGCAAACAGATCGTATGTCCGCGCATAACTGACGCTATTTATTAAATATTCGCGCGGACGGGCAGAAAAATTAATATTATGCACAATGATGAGCTGTAAGTTTGTCTAAAAGATTCGGATTGCGCGTGACAAAGTTTCTTTCGGAAATTTTAACAATATTGAAGATATCGATGCACCCGCAAAGAATGAATAATTCAAAAATAGTATTTGATTAAAAAATAAACAAATAAATACAAAAGTAAATGAATAAAAAATAGTATTGAATTATAGAAAATAAAAATACTTTTCTAAAAAAAAACTATTCTTTTTGGCAGATTATAAATAATTAATATGTAGTAATTAAATAAAATTATTATTTTATTTGATAAGCAACAAAATATTTTTTTTTCACAAATTTGTATTATTTTCTGTTATAGGGCTTTATGATTTTTAAATTTGTTAAATTTATATATTTTTTTACTTTTATTGCTAATTGTTTTTCAGTTACTATTTATTATTAATTGTTTAAAAGTATTATTTATTATTTTAAATAAACGCTATAGTTACTTTCGAAATTATGTACATTTGATAAAATATTTAGAATAATATTATAAATAATATTCTTTCTCTAATAATTGCAATTTTGAAAATTTCAAATAAAATATAAGATTATTTTAGATAAAGACTATTTTAAATAAGAATTTTTGATTAATTTTTATTAAAATTATTATAATATTGCAATGATAAATAATTTAATTATATTATTGTGCCTCTATTGTAACTTCAGAAAAATACAGAAAAATAATATATTTTCAAATAACATTATATTTTTAAATGAAACTCGAACGAGATTGTTTTCAGTCCTTATTTAAAACGTGCCCACCGCCGGATACGCGTATCGAGTAAGTGCAGGTTTATTAATTAAACGAACGTGATCTTTTTCCAATAAGTGCATTAATGCAATTTCGAAGACTTCAAATACTATTTTTAATAAGAATTTTTGATTAATTTTTATAAAAATTATTATATTTCAATAATAAATAATTTTAATTATATTATTTATCTCTATCGTACTTTCAGAAAAATACATTTTCAAATAACACGGTATATTTTTAAACAGGATTAGTTGAACAATTGCTTTCAGTAGTCTTTATTTAAAACGTGCTCACCGCTGGATACGCGTATCAATTTTTATCAAAATTATTAAAATACTTTAATAATTAATTTCAATTAATTAATAATTTTGATTATTGCTATACCTCTATCGTATCCCAAGAAAAATACATCTTCAAATAATGTTATTTTTTTTAAATAAAACTACTCGCGCGCGCGAGCGAAATTGTTTTCAGTAGTTCTTATATAAAACGTGCCCACCGCCGGATACGCGTATTGAGTAAGTGCACGTTTATTAATTAAACGTACGTGTTGCGGATCCGTGCAAACATTATTTCGCGCTCAACACGCTTCTTCCGTGGTGTAATAACCGGCCAGGGCCCGGTCTTGCCAAGTCTGGTTCTCGCATTGGCAAAAAGAATGCACCATCGTGCCAATAAAAAAAAGGGCGATCCCCACAGCTCGTTACATTGCACTGTAGCCCCCGTCCGAAGGAGGGGGGGAAGGTGAGCTGCGTGAGCCAATCAGATAACCGTTAACAGCGCCGAAAAAGATCGTTCGCGGGAATTAATCGTGTCGTTCATATCTCGTTTAGCTTCTCCTCAGGAGAGAAATTACCGCAGTTGGTACCGTATCGATCCATCATCCGAAATATCGGTGTACGAGTTTCGTAGCTCTGTAGCTTTTGCTTGACCTCTTAACGTTCTCTTAATCATCGGAGCGCAATATCTTGTGTGTATATGTGTGTATGTGTGTGTGCGCGCGTTATGCGCGTAAAAGTTTTTCAGTGGGTTTTTTTTCACACACATATGGGAAAGGAAAGGCGAAGCACGGCCGTGCGATTGTACCATCTAAAAATAAAAACGCTTTCGTGCTTGATCAGTCAACGTAAAAAAAATAGAAATATAAAAAGGGTTGTACACTCATCGCATGCTGCAATGCCGATAATTTTATGCGGTTAGAAGTTTTACAGCGTGTACATAAAGGAAAGGCCTTTCTCTTTTACCAGCAAAAAATTGTATAAAATAAAGTATTATATACTAAGGAAGAGAGAGAGAAAAAAGTTAATGAATATTATATTTATCCTAAGTAGAAAAATATTACAGTGTGTCTATAGTGTTGTGCGATAATTTAACAAAAATATTAGAATTCAGCGTAAAAGAGATGGAAGAGTAATCTTGAAAGCCTTTTATGTAGCGATAATTAATGCGATAAACTGCGCTTTGACTTGAATAATATATTAAGCGTAAATAAGAAATGAAAAGAAACGAATAAAACTGATTTAATTTTATATAGCATAACAAGTTTTTTTTCATTATATGTTTTTGCACGGTTCGTTAAATGAAAAAAATTTGTTAAACACGTTTTCTTAAGCGGAGAATGTTATTTCCAGGAGCTCTCAATTTGTTAAGTGTGTCTGATAGATTTTTCATCTAGAAAAAAAATGTCGCAAACTATAATCCGCTATGATCAACAGTTTTTCAATTTTCGAGATATTAATGTTTCAAAATTTTAATTTTTTCTTTAATATATTAAAATTTCAAAATTTTTCGTTTTCAGAGATTTTACGGGATTTATTTATCATCTCTGAGATTGATCATATCACAACGAATACACGTACGACAATTCGAATATGACACATTATAACACGCATAAATTTTCACTAAATTGCTCGTTTCATAGTAATTTTATTACTGCTAATGTTTAGGATTAAGTTGTTTGTAAGAATTTTTATAATACTGAAGAAGACTGCGTGCAGTTGAAACGTTTATACTTTCCATTTATATTTTATTATGGTTTGTATAATAAATTGAATAAACTTGAGTTTAATATAACACCCTAATAATGGCTCGAAAAGTTGGCCTCTTAAATATATGAATTCGTTTTCAGAGATTTTTCATCAAATTTTTTAATATAAGATAATACAAATCTAATTTTAATTTAATCAGAAATAAGTTTGAGGTAGATTAGAACATTTTTAGGTTGTGGTGAAGGAAGAAGGGGGAAGGGAGGAGCTCCTCATTATCTCGTCACTTGGCATAATAAGTGCCAACGCAGTTTTGCTGAGATTCGCAACAAGAGATAGATATTTCCATCGCGAGAGACGATGGGGGCCATGGGAGAGTATAATCGTTTACCTGCGAACGGACTGGAAGTTTACCTTAGTCCAACCGGGTGAAAGAGAAAGAGAGAAATAGAGAGAAAGAAAGAGAGAGAGAAGAATGTCCGAAAGAGCGTTTTATGGAAAATATACGCGCGCGATGTTAAGCGGCTCGCGAGAGTCATAAAATTACAAGGTACACGCCAGCGAATACTCTGGACATCTCCGTCATTAAAAAAAAAAAAGACGCATATTCTAGACTGATACGTGTCGAATAAATTAAAGCATATACTTACCCCTTGCATAATTTTACAGCTACACATTATCATATACTAATTAAATGACGCGTTGTCTATATCAAATTTAATCTATATTTTATGTACATGCAATAATAATACATATGTGATAATTGTTACGTACTCCAATTTTATTAAATTTTTGCAAAAGTTTCCAGTCAAGAAATTAATACATATCTTATATAACAATTAAGCTTCTATACATTTGTATCATTGCTTGAAATTTATGTCACACATTGTATTGCCTTTAGTAAGTGTATTGTTTCTATCGGAAGAGTAGTGCTACTAGTTCCACTATCAAATGTACTACTGTTTTTTTTTATTAGGTATGCTGTTGTTTTATAATATTTATTATTTAAGATTAATATCTACTTCAATAAGTGGTGTGCTGGTGCTTTTATCATTGCGCGTGCTGCTGCTTTCATCTTGTTAATCAGTAGTGCTTTCATCGACAAGTGTGGTGCTGCTTCCACCATTGTGAGTAGTGTTGCGCGTGCTGCTGCTTCCACCATTGGGAGTAGTGTTGCGCGTGGTGCTGCTTTCATCATTGGGAATAGTGTTGCGCGTGCTGCTGCTTCCATCATTGGGAGTAGTGTTGCGCGTGATGCTGTTTCCACCATTGGGAATAGTGTTGCGCGTGCTGCTGCTTCCACCATTGGGAGTAGTGTTGAGCGTGGTGCTGCTTTCATCATTGGAAATAGTGTTGCGCGTGCTGCTGCTTCCACCATTGGGAGTAGTGTTGCGCGTGATGCTGCTTCCACCATTGGGAATAGTGTTGCGCGTGTTGCTGCTTCCACCATTGGGAGTAGTGTTGAGCGTGATGCTGCTTTCATCATTGGAAATAGTATTGCTGCTGCTTCCACCATTGGGAGTAGTGTTGAGCGTGATGTTGCTTCCATCATTGGGAATAGTGTTGCGCGTGCTGCTGCTTCCACCATTGGGAGTAGTGTTGCGCGTAGTGCTGCTTCCACCATTGGGAGTAGTGTTGCGCGTGGTGCTGCTTCCACTATTGGGAGTAGTGTTGTGCGTGGTGCTGCTTCCATCATTGGGAGTAGTGTTGCGCGTGCTGCTGCTTCCACCATTGGAAGTAGTGTTGCGCGTGCTACTGCTTCCACCATTGGGAGTAGTATTGCGCGTGCTACTGCTTCCATCGCTGGGAGTAGTGTTGCGCGTGCTGCTGCTTCCACCATTGGGAGTAGTGTTGCGCGTAGTGCTGCTTACACTATTGGGAGTGGTGCTGCGCGTGCTGCTGCTTCCACTATTGGGAGTCGTGCTGCGCGTGCTACTGCTTCCACCATTGCGAGTGGTGCTTCTTTTATCATGAGTTGTGCGGCCGCTTCCATGATCGGATAAATTGTTACTTTCATCAGATGAGTCGCTTTCATCTTCAGATGAATTGTTACTTTCATCAGATGAGTCGCTTTCATCTTCAGATGAATTGTTACTTTCATCAGATGAGTCGCTTCCATCTTCAGATGAACTATTTTTGGATATGTTGCTGTTTTTATCGTCGCATGAATCATTTTCATTATCGCATGTATTACTGCTTTTATCTTTGGATAAGCCGTGATCCAGGGAGCCCGGAATATTGGCATAAGCTTCCACATGTAAATTTAAATCTACTCCAGGTTCTCCAAAAACAATTATTAATATAAAAGATTCTCTACCAATATTGCCTTTCAGATGAACTTTGATGTCTTGTGCACTACTGACTCTAACGTAAGTGATAATTTTAGTTGATAATCGAACCAAAATACGGATTATGGCTATCGGGGAAGAACGCTTGTGTGCAGGCTGTAATAATATAATAGGATATTTAGTAACATAAAAGAAACAATTGTACTAAATTAAGGGGATCCCTCAGCGAACGGCAAACTCCGACAAAATAGTACCTTATTTTGGAATTAAGAATATCGGTAATTACCGACTGACTATCGAAGAATAATCACTGACATTTTGAATTTCACATTATCGATCATCCCAATCAAACATGTATTAGAAATCCGTGTATACATTGCACACATAGAATCACTTTTTGCTACGTCCAATGCTATTATAGGTTTAAACATAAATATGTACTGTTGTTTTTCGCTTTACTATACCTACAACGCACGAACATATACGCATGAATTGTAATACAAACTATACTTCTATATTAAACTTCTAATCTAGATTTAAGAATAACAGTATTTTCTTTCGTATACTTCAACACCAGGGAACTTGTTTTTATGTTCATACAAAGTGTGCACTTTTTATATGAAGCATATACGGGTGAAGCAATAATTATTAGCACCTTAAATATCTTTATAAATATTGATTTTAGACAAAAATGTTTCAAACAAAAGTTGTAGGGTTTCGAGGGGGACATAACATCGTAATGAAGAATTGCCCTTGAGTGGCGTTTTTCAAGGTCATTTGAAGGTTATTTATGTTTTTTTAAATGGAATTATCTAAATTTTTTTATATAAATCATTTCCCCGCAATATTCACTATAAAAAGTTATAAGGGCAAAATATTAATTAATTATTTTTAAGTAAATAATATATTAAATTGTAATTTTTTCGAAAGATTTTCAAAAAGTCTCGGTGGGTCGCAGTCTTTTTGTTGGCGAACTGCATGCGGCCCGCGGGCCGCGTGTTTGACATGCTTGCATTAATTTATAAAATATCTCGTAAACTATTCATTTTTTGGCCATATTGCCCTTATAACTTTTTATAGTGAATATTGCGGGAAATCGACTTATATAAAAAAATTTAGATAATTCCATTTAAAAAAACAAATGGTCTTTAAATGACCTTGAAAAACGCCACTTAAGAGCAATTCTTGATTACGATGTTATGTCCCCCTCGAAACCCTACAACTTTTGTTTGAAACATTTTTGTCTAAAATCAATATTTATAAAAATATTTAAGGTGCTAATAATTATTGCCTCACCCGGTATATTATAATGAGTTGACAGCTTGTCTACAATTCAAGACGCCATATTGAGATAAAAATGAATAAGGAAAATTATAATTTCGTAATTATTTTTCATTTTCTATATGAAATCGGAGTTTCCTGGAATCATTGATGTATGTATTGCAATCGTGGAAAAGCATTTTTAATTCTGTCAAATTAATGCGACGAAAGACTAGAAGTACAAAAATAGTAATTTTATCGGTAATACAAACAGTTGAGGGATCTCCTTAAAATTACTCGACTTTAGAGAAAATAATAACAAACGTAAATATTTAACAATTATTATCAATAAGTAAACAATTTTATGCATTGAGTATATCAATAATAATTACTACGACAAATAATATAAAAAATAAAGTCAGATAAAATAAAACGTAAACTCTTTCTAGAGTGTAATATTGTTAAATATTAATAATATTATATAAAAAAAGTAAATATCTAAATATAAACTTTGATGCTTAATTAAACCGGCCAGAAATTATGATACAAAGTCTCAAACTCAATTAACAAATTTTCATGAGATAATTCACGCACGAAATACATTTTTCTTAATTTTCTACATTTTCTACAAAATTCAAATATGGAACTCAATGATATAAATGAAAGACTTAGACAATTTCCAAATTAAAAGGTTTTTTTAAGTTGATAAGTAAAATGCGATTTTTTATATACAAGGTGATAAAACGAATTCTCTCCCTTTATATCCAATATATATGTATAATATATAAAATGTTTCTAAAACAATTACTTACTCTTTCAATAATTTCATCTTTGATAACCTTATCACCCTCCTGACGTTCACCTCTGACGAAATCTGTCCCTGCCGTTATACAAGCAATCGTGGACAAACACAGAAGCGCGAAAAGTAAAGTGCGCATCGTATAAGATTAATTGTAATAACCCGCGTGTTAAATGAAGTCAAACTGCTCGCCTGATGATAGACGAGTACATTTATATCTTTGCGTTATCAATCTCCATCTTTAGTAATTCCACAAAGAATCGCATCATATGAACTCACGGATTTCGTTTGCTATTGACACAATTTACGTAAGATTATTTGTCTTATTTTCTCCTACGCATATCTTTTGCTGCAGATTGTCGGAACTTGACATAACTTGCTTGTATTTTATCCTGTTTACAATTAACAATAGGAGAAAGTCACGTTAAACATGCCTATGCATTTTCTTTGAGACATGTTTCACAGTTTTTAATTCGCTACTTTCATCTCTTCACATTTTATAATAAATAATTAATTGTTAGTAATTATTGCATCTAATTTTTTACAATTAATCTATTTATATAAATTGTGTTGAATGCACGTAACAAATAATAAAACAAGTGGCAGAAACAAGATTGTTAAATAAACAATAAGAACGTGTGCGCGCGACTTTAAAAATAACTTTTCAGAATAAAGAAGATAAATGTCATGTGAATAAATTCACTTATAAAACTTTTCTATTTACATGCTACAAAATAGGATTTATTACAATCTTCTGACGCAGCAGCATACTCTTTTTATCTGACAATCAATAAAAATATCACTTTTGTTTCACATGACGTTTACTTGACGTATTATTATCTTTTCGGTTAAAGCTATATCTACAATTTGCGTCATTGTTGAGAATATTGGTTGCTTATTGGGGGTTTGATAACATAGATACCGTTACTGCATGACTCATCTCTGATTAATTAAGTAGTTTCCGCGATTAATTGATATCGAATAATACACCCTAGAAAATAATGTATAATTAATGCGATTTTTGCAAAACAATATGGACTATTTCAGTGACTTTATCTCTCCCGAGACACATATTCTACCCCTACCCATTGTATTGCATTCTAAAATACAAATGAAACAGATACCGAGGACAAAAATAGGAGTGTCGCTATCGATTCTTTAATATAATAAAATTTAACATCTCGCATCTTCAAAATATTGTCGCGACAATTGTAATAAGATCCATTAAATCGCAATTTCGTTTATCTCTACCGACATTATTTTTACACATTTTTTAAAACTCGTATCGATAATGTCGTCGCGGTTTTCTCGCGAACTTTCTCTCCGACCATATCGCGCAAATTAATTCCTTTTCATAAATTCAACGCGAGGGAACGTTTCATATTCCGTGCCATAACTCGAAACGTGTTCCTCGGTACGTGTGTAATCTCGAATCTCAGACTCATCATTTTCAGCCGCGTCAGCTTATGGTACGTGAGACCGTAAGAATTAGCTAAGTGAGCACAGAGCTACGTTAGGTAGTAGCTTCGCGGCTTTTAAGGAATGCAGAGCCAACCTGGTGGAGGCTCGGTGCCGAAGTGAACAAATTAATCGATATACAGAGTGTAACAAAAATGTGGGTCGCTAATTTAGGAGCGTATCTTACTCATCGAAATGAGCAAAAAAGTTCGTATAAACATATGCTCAAAATGATTTTTTAATTGGCTCCTTCGTCCTATCAAAACGCTTAGCAGGTGCTGCATAATTTTTGGACAATTTTTGAAAAACAATTTGTCCATTTTACTCGAGAACGAATTATTTCTGAGATATGAGAATTATTTTCTATACTATTTTTTATTGTTGAAAATAAAATAATATGCTTTGTAATTATCTTAAGTTTCAACCCCAACATGAAAAACTAACGTAAAAATAAAGCGTTTTTGGATATATGTTTATATGAGCTTCTTTGCTCATTTCGATGAATAAAATATGCCCCTAAAGTAACGGTTCACATTTTTGTTACATCCTGTATAAATATTTCGTTCGCGAAATATTTTTGTATATTTGTCAATATTGACGATGATCATTTAATAGTTGAAAGAGAAGAAAAAAAATACATTGGTGTCAGAAGCTTCCGATCTTTTCCTCCATAATAATTTTCGAAAAAGTATAAAGATCTTTTTAAAAGTCTAGTTGAGACACAGATTACTAATCTTTTAAATAAATAATTTAATTAATTAATTAATTAATCTCTTACATAATTTGAGAGTGAGTTCTGTGTTTCTGTTAATATTAAATAATTGTTAATTTATTTATGTTATGTATTGCATAAGACCTAATTTGTGGACGATTAACTTTAATATTTCAAGCAACGGATTTATAAAATATGAAAGTAAAGTAATAAATGCGCTGATAAATATTAGTTAGATACAGTTAGATACGACCTATCGGAAACGTCTGTTCGTTAATAATACATTGCGTAATAAAATTACAACAATGGATTTATATTCGATTCACTGGAGTTTGTTACACACTAATTCCCATTAAAAAAGCACACGAATGGATACGAATTCGTCCGCAAATAGAGAGATATGAAATGTTTAATTTTATTAATTTCCGATTGTAAATCACTGCAATCCGCGTTTCTAGAAAGGTATTGTTTTATGAGAAAATGTGTGCGTTTTCACGTATATACACACAGGTGAATGTATCAGATTTAAATATTTCAAAAAATGAGATATTAACGAAGGGCTTACGTGTACAAGTACATTCAAAATTATTTATCATTAAAAATTGCTATCGAATAAATAATTCGACGGATAGTAATCTTTCAATCGTATACGAGAATATTCAGAATCTTCGTCCAATATTGAATATGACATATGCAAAATATTTAAGCTATTATCAATGAAAAAATTTTTTGAACAAATTATATCCTGCGCGGATAATTTTTAAATTATGTCCTTGAGGAAAAAAAGTCGAATGCAACAAATTTACAATTTACAGATTCGACATATAAACTATTTACATCTTAATCGATAAGAATTTTATCTCCTTGATATATAATCTCATGAATGTTATAATATCTTTATTAATTCTGTTTAGATAGCGATTTAAAATTAACCGGGATGTAAGTTAGAATTTATACCTGAAAGTCGTGACATTGGCGATAAAACATATAGCTACAGAACAGATTATACGTGTTCTTCTGCATTTCACTCGAAATGTTTGTTACATATAAACCACAAGTCAGATTGTTTTCTTCGTTTTGGCAAACGTAGATTCTGCGTCATTTTATTATGCAATCAAGTAATTTATACGATTTTTATTTAAATAAATTTTTATTTTTCGAAATTTTTCATTTTTCTTTAGAATTTATATTTTTTGAAATTTTTTATGTTTTAAGATAATAAATTAAAAAAGCTCCTATGTATATAAGTCAGATACAAAAAAGACTAATAAGAGCCAGACGCAGAACAAAATTATTTTTAAATTCCTTTTTAATTATTTTGAACGTTTCGGTCTTTCCTTTGGATCTTTTTTTTTCTTTTTTAGAATTTTCCAATTTCTGTGTATAAATTTAAATTTAACAAACCCGATCTCGGATCCTCTGCTACTACAACAGCATGCGAGTGTGTTAAAGACAGAGATGTCACGTCTCTTATCTAAAATTGAAAACGCAATTTCGTGCGACAATCGTCGCGTTTTCTGAGATGCGTTTTGAGAAAAATGGGAAAAGGCGGGTAGTTAACGAACGTCCCCCTTCGGAACATTTTACGCACCAAAATATAGAGGACGAGTTCGTATCTTGACTATCGTGTTGCATACCTGTATGTGTGTGTTTCACACGGCTGCTGGTAATTACTCACGTCACGTAGCCGTGTTGCAGGACGCCATTTTTTATATCATCAAGAGAGATGCCGGAGTGACCAGTGTGCGCCACCAGCAGCAGCCTGGTTGCGCCACATATATACAGTGGATAATATCGGGTCCGTGCTTTTTATTAGCGTCGAGAGAGAAGAGGAAAAGAACCGCGAGGATGTATCGATCCAATAAACGCCGTCACGTCGCCGGATCGGGCGAGAACAATCGCGCGCGCTATACAGAGGATAAAATTCTCCGCTTGATCTGACCGCGAGTGGAAATGGCACGTCACGTACTGCGGGCGATCTCTTCTTTCATTAACGTTACGAACGTTTCACGCATCGCTCCTAATCACTGCCCGCGAGTACAAGCGATCACGAACACGTCGTGAAAAGAAACCGTTTCCCATTTACACGTGCGCGTATAGTATAAATGTTGTACGTGTGTGTTATTTCTACTCAAATCTCCCATCCATGTGGTTTCTCGTATTTGTTCCTCACGCGAACTAAGATGTTATTTTTGTTTTCATTCTCGAGATCTCGGGATATATAATGTAGATCAAAATTTAATAAATACTTTATGACATGTAAGTTATAATCACGCACAAAATATAAAATAATAGACCGAGTTCTTTGTTTATATATTTAAAATTTAAAATTTAATATAAATAATTAAATTTGTAATGTTTTTTCTCTTAGAATATAATTTATAAGTATATAAGGATTATAATTATAATTTTAATTTTATAAAGCATTCTGTCCTGCAAGTATTTTTGAAACTTTATAAACACAATTTCGATAGTGTAAAAAAATTTAATAAATGATTTATGAGATATAAATTACAATAACACAAGATATAAAATAATAAGTCAAGCTTTCTGTTCAAATATTTTACAATATTTTCTCTTATAATATAATATAAGTATAAAGATTATAATTTTTATTATATTTCTATAAAAATATATATATATATATATAAATTCTGTCCTGCAAGTTATTTTATAAACATTTCGATAGATCAAAATTTAATAAATAACTTTATTAACTTTAACAACATTTAATAAATGATATGTAATATAATAAAACACAAGTTATAAAATAATAGACTAAGAGTTTTTCGTTTAAATACTTTACAATATCTTCTCTTATAATATAATTTAAGTGTAAAGATTATAACTTTTATTTTATTCTTATAAAATAATTCTGTCCTGCAAGTATTATTTTTTGATACTTTATAAAGAAAATTTCGATTTTATATCGATTTAATGCGACGATTTACGAATGAAAAGAATCACATGGAAATTATTTCCAATTCATCGTGACTGAAATCAATTTTGTCACATACGTTGACATTATTATCTCGCGTCTATTTTTATCTACGTATATCTCGCAATATATAGAGAATTTTATTTTATCCGCTTGACACTGTAAATTTTCAAAGCTGGATGTCGCTCGGAGAGAGCATCAATTCGATAAATATTGAACCAGGTGGGGTATCAATCACCATCAATGTGTCTTGTCCCGAACAAAGTCGCAAATGACCAACTGTGAACATGTGCCCTTCCTTGCGGTGACGCTGATATCACGCATCGTTTGTCATTATTATCTGTATCCGTAATTAAAATTTTCCAACTTATGATGAAGGATTACGTGACCTGATTTCCAGGAAAATAAAATGACCATCATAAATATTACGCTTCGCGCTCTACATAAAAACGTAACATGAAGACATTCAGAAAATGATATTTCAACGTTTTTCAGTGCGAAGTAAAATACGCTCTGATCCTATGAAAATTCACCGCAAGGGAGAGAGAGAATAATGTTTTCTTATATAAAATTACATATCAAGAAAATATTATAATAAATAAATTAAGAAAATAGTATGTAGCACACACTTCATGAAGATTTTTTTCTTGAATTTGTGTTATTTATATAATAACTTTTATAAACTTTTATTTATTATAATTATTTTTAATTATTTATATAATTATTTTTAGTTATTTATATAATTATTTTATTTATATAATATATTTATTTACATAATTGTTACTTCTATATCAATGACTAACGCGATATATAATTAGATAAAATCTTGAGAGATAGAATGCTTAGATATATTATCACGAAATTATACTTTTCGAGGCATAATTTCTTTTAAGTGCATACTTGCGATTCTAATGGATTCTTGCTGATCGGTATCGACATGTGAAGCTTTTTAAAGGAAGCGATTTAAAGGAAGATATATGCAGAGACGCGAAAATATAATACATACCATAAACAGAAATATATTTTATTAATATTAGAGAGTTAATAAATGTACTAACATTTGTTAAACTCAAGGTTAAACTACTTTAAGAATTCTGAAGATACATTTGTATAATATTACATAATGGTGGAATCGTGAAAATACGTAATTGTAAATTACAAACGAGCCGACTGCGATGGATACAAAATGAATTACATATTTTCTCGATCCCGAGTTCGAATTTTTGCATTAAGAAACGCAATCGGCATATTTGCCTTCTTTAGAAAATGGCGCCCGTCATCAGTAATCGACACATGCGAGTTGAAGCAATACCATAGATTATGTATCAGCGTTTCTCGCTCAATGGTTCCGTGCTCAATGATTCGTAAATTGCTATCTGGTCCATGTGACCGCACGCTGCTTGCCAAATCTGCTCTTTGATAATTCTGACAATTCAAACTATATATATTCATATGTGTTATATATATTTCGAAACATATAACATATATATAATCAATCTTTTTCAGCAGTATCAGCGTATTATATGTGTAGATATTGTTTTTTATAAATTCAATAATTTATTTAAAACTCTGGAAAATTGTACAAAAATAGAGGTTGAGAAAATATTTTCAAAATATGTTACAAAACGTTATTGTATCATAGTATTTGTATCATCACATGCTAATATATCTAAATACAATTATTTATATAAATATATCAATAAATTTTATATTTCACTGTGGTTTGATATCCAATTTTATAAATTAATATCTATGTTTAAAATTTTATTATTATATAATATTGAAATATCGCTGCATATAAAAGAATGTGGGAGTAGTAATATGCGAAATTCAACGACTGTAAATTTGAATATGTAAATGAAAACAAATTATTATCGCGGTTCAGCGAACTCTGATATTATTACAAAGATTATTATAAACAGTATCGGAAAAAATTGCAAACGCATACATATTGATACCCTCGCGATAATAATATCGTCTAAAAATATAATTTCAATTCGGAATATATTTTCGCGAATATTATCGCTCTCTTGAATGTCGAACGTTAATGAGACCATCAGATTAAGCGACCTGTCGGCTTTATTTCATTATTTGACAGGTGATTCGCGCCATTTCGTCCCAATATATACATAATTCCGGAGCAACGTCTTGTTTGCCTACCGAGATACGAGATAGTAAGATCGATCATCCGGGGGTCATGTGCGGATATGTGGTACATCGTCAAATGAACAGATGATCGGACATACCGGATGCCGGATGTAGGGTCGAAGCTTTTCGTCCGGCGTTCCCTCCCCCCCTCTCGTAGAAACAAAAAGAAGAATTTGATAGCCCGCGCCAAAAAGATTTTCGTGAATTACATACAACGACCGGGAAAATATTGGAGGTTCCGCGAGGGTCTTTTTCCGGCTCTCTTTCTCTCTCTCTTCCTTTTTCTCGCGCGATGAAATGTCACGCTTGACGTATCGCACCGGCCTGGAAATTTTCGAAGGGCAATTTCCCGAGTATGATTCGTTCGCGGACGGACAGAGACGCGCTTCTTCTCTCAAAGAACAGGCGAAAATCAAGCACGCGTGTATCAATCGCGAGTGCCAATCTCCACTCCGACGAAGGAGGGAAGGACGACGAAGGTGGTGGCCTTTATCTCCTCGCCTTTGATATCAGAGGTCCCCCGAGTGCGCTATGCGATGCCTTTCTATGGAAAACTTTTATGCGAAAGTACCTCGGCGTTATTTGGAAACTCTCGGGCTTAATATCTACGCGTAGAGAGCGATAGTTTCGCCGAGAAATTCCAATTTGACCGATCACGAATCAAATGACGAAATAATACGTCCGACGCTTCGAGAAATTTCTCTCTGTCCTCCTTTCTCTCGCTATATGAAAATGCATTTTCTATTTTTATCGCCTCATTCCGTACGAACAATTTCAATATTGTTGTATTATAACATAACTCTCTTCCCGCGAATCGGAGAGATAATGGATACCTTAAGCTTCTCAACGCGAATGAAATAATAATAAAAGTGGGAAGGCGAAACATTTTTTTATTTGGATTCTACATTTTGTATGAAATCAATATTAATCTTCGGAATCAGAGAAATTTTTCCGTAAATAACTCAACTATTACCGTGGTTTAATCTGCCGATGGTAAAAATAATATGCCGATATCTCTTCAAATATTCTAGGCAAAAAAGCCCAAAGTGTAATCAATAACAATGCAATTTTATCGGGTAGAAATATTTTTCAGCGAGACATTACGAAGCGAAACTGCAAAACTGCAGCTGCGCTACCCAATCGTGAATGTATATACATTCAATTCTATCTGTATCAATTATTAAAAATCAGTTTTTAACACACATGTATATTTAAACAATATAATATATATGCAATATATATATATATATACATATATTATTTAAATATTGTTCACATACATTTTATTATATTATTTATATGTACATGTGTGTTAAAAGACTGATTTTTAATAATTAATAGAATAATTAATTATTAATATATATATTACTATTATTATTAATTATTAATTTTTATAATTAATTATATATATAATATATATAATATTTATTTTGTATATATGTATATTATATATATATATATATATATATATATATGTATACATATATATATACCTATATACATATATACATACATAAATATAGTTCAATAAAATATAAAGTAGATTGAATGGTTTGACAAAAATGTCGGAATTTGTGACAAATTTAACAAAACAGAAGTAAAAAATATTATCAGAGCAACAAACTTGCCTCCTTTCTGCACCACAGCCGCGTTTGTTTTCGATCTTTTTGCATAGAAAAGATTGCTTTCAATATCTTACGAAGACGGTCGTAGAACTCGATTTTTGTAAAAACGACATTGCGGGGCCGTCCAAGCAGACGTTATGTCACACAAGCTTTCTCTCTCTCACTCATACACACGCGCGTTTGCTCCTTCCATCTTCGTTTCCAGTTGATGGTTAAGCCGGAAATAAGCAATCGCGACGATGCCTTTGCGCAGTTCCGCTCGTTTCAAAGACGAAGGAATTGATTGAAACGCGACTCCCTCGACGCGCAAAAATCCGATGTCCCGTATTTCATTCAAAAGCGCCATTGTTGATGAGGACATCGCGTTGTCAGCAAACGCGATTCACGATCCCTGTGGAATCACGAATAAAATCCTGAAAAAAACTATATTTTGGAGAAGATGTGAGAAATTTGTAAATATTTTAAGCGATAATTACATCTTATCGAACTGTCACTTAGCTGTCAAAGTCGAGCGATCAGTTGATTGCATATATATAATTTTGATCTTCTAACTAAGAATAACTAACGAAGAATATATCATAGGTTTTTGTTTGAATAATGTATATATCTCGATAAGACTTTTCGTGTATAAACACGTGTCATCCACTCTCGTGCCCCTCCTTCCCCCCTCTTAGATCTTGGGGAGAGGGCAGGGGCGCGAGAAATGTCGCGCGGTACCTATTGCTCAACGGAACGAGATTATCATTGCGACTTATGTATTTCAAGAATCATCGGCTCCGTGATGTGAAACATAATTTACCGGCTTTGAGAATTCTAAGCACAGACACTTTTCCAACGGGTAACGTGTTTCCACCCATGATGCTCCCTCGGCGACGGTTTAGGGGTGCATCGCACGTAAGCCAACGCTGTTACTTGATTCGCTTCATCTTCCACCGGCCGGCTTAGAGAGGGATAGAGACTTTTATCTTATCCTCTCTCTTGTGCTCTCCTCTCTCCCTTCTTTTTCCTTTTTTTTCCTTCTTCCTTCGACCTCGCCGTCTTCCGCGGCGCTTGTGCGGAGCTCGTGGAACTCCGCTCGTGAAAATTGTACTCCAATTTAGTAAGATCCGATTTGTATGGATGGTTGTGCCCGGGATATCAGACCGGAGGTATCGAGTGCAAGAGCGCCGCGGAATTTTGATGGCGTGGAATTGCGATAGGTGGTAAAGTCCGCGGTGGTCTTTGACACGTTTTCAAAAAATTAATACGTCGCTATTGATCTCTGGATAGCTCCCCATTCTTTAACCGGGTAAATGCACCTTACGTACGGCAAACACTTTCCATGTCTATATTGGAATCGTTGTGACGCGTGAAAGAAACTTTCTAAGCATGATTTACAAGGAAACAGTCGGAAGTGTCCCTCACCGATTTTAATGGGTTTGGATATGTTGTAAGCATTAAAAAATATTAGACCCATATTTTTTTTAGCTGCGTATTTTGACGTTTAGGGGGTGAAACACCCCGTTGAAGAAAATCGGCTTTTTTATTTCTGAGCTAATAACGTCAAAACGGTAAAAGATATAAGAAAATGTTTCAAATAAAAGTTTTATGGTTTTTAATGTTCTTTAAAACAGTGTAATAATATTTTTCAAAAATTTGACATTTTTGAAAAATATTATTACACTCTCGAATGGACCAGGACAAAAAATAAATGTCCCCATGCGAAGAAAATGATTAAGGACATATTGGCCCGACATGGTTTTCCTCGAAATTTTGTCAAACTGTCAGATTATCAGCACAAAACTTTATAATACAAATTTATTTGTTAAATTTGATATCTGAAAAAAATCAGCATACCACATTGTATAAGAATATTAAAACTTTAATCGACGTTTTGGGACCGTTGGAAGGGTTTTAGCGAAAAATGACTAACCAGGGAACAGTTGGAAGTGTTCCTCACCGATTTTGATGCGCTTTGGATATGTTGTAGAGCATCAAAAAATATTAGACCCGTATTTTTTTATAGGTGCTTATCTCAACGTTTAGGGGTTGAAACAACCCCTCGAAAATAATAAACTTTCATTTTTAGCGAATATCTGCGAAAATATAAGAGATATAAAAAAATGTTTTATACAAAAGTTTTATGGTATTTTATACTCTTTACAATGGTGTAATCACATTTTTCGAAAATGTGAAATTTTTTAATCGACCCCTCCCTCCACCTATTTTGCAAAATTTAAAAATTATGTAAGAACAAAATTGAAGAGCATTAAGTTTCAAATCCATCTATGTACATTAATATTATGTTTCCACGATTAAACGTTGAGATAAGCACCTACAAAAAAATACAGGTCTAATATTTTTTGATGCTCTACAACATATCCAAAGCGCATCAAAATCGGTGAGGGACCCTTCCGACCGTTCCCTTGTAAGAACAAAAGTTATGTATTTTTTTTACGTAGAATGCGAATCTGTAATAAAAAGTAGGTGTTCCTAATTGAAAAAATTGACTTGAGTTTTATTGGGCTTAAAATAGGTCCCGGGCCCAAAATTTAAATATTTCTTTTATTAGTCCCTTTGAAACCCTACAACTTTTATTTGAAACATTTTTTTTTTTTTAGAATGCTTTGATTTTGAGATATTTGAGTGTATAAGTTAAAATGGGACATCCTTTATATAACATAATATACATATAATATTGTTCAAATTATTATATAATTTACATATAAATAATAATTATAAATTATTATTTGTTATATTATTATAATATGCAGAAATCATTATAAATTATTATTTATTAATAAATTATATTATACAAATTATATTCCATTATTAAAAAGAAGATGTAAAGTCGATTTTCGCATATACATATATCGAAGATCGTGTCACCGCTTTATCCGCGATGTTAAAATATTGATTGTCCCGATGTCGAATAATCGCGCGAAACCTCTTGACGAACACTAACTTTTATTATTTCCGAGTTATTCCGCGTTATAAAAAACGGAGCTGTCTCAAACACGACCGCACTGTTTGACAGCTGTCACAAATCCAAGAAGTCCGCCGTGAGACGTGAATTTTGCTTAATATCCTTGAAATTGTCTAATTATTGTGCTTATTTCAAGATGTTGATTTATTTTGTTATGAACGTTTAAACTTTGAATTCAAAAATTAAGGCCTGTGTAGAACATTTTCTTCGGGTTTATTTTGTAGGCCTTGAAGAGACTTTTATAAAACGCGCCCACAGAAAATGTTCTCCGACTTACACAGGCCTTAATTTTCGCGAAAAACGTTTAAACTTTGATTGCAAAAATTAAGCTATATAGACCCTAGAACATTTTTTGTAGGCTCGTTTTGTAGGCCTTTTTGACGTTAAATGTAAAATATCTTGTAAAATATTCAGTTTTCGGTAATCTTACTTTAATACTTTTATGGACGGAATAATGAGACAAATCATAATTGATGTAAAAAAACACATAATTGCTTTTAAGAAAAAGTACGCAGTTGCATGTTGCAAATTACATAAATTTTTTTTAAACAATAATTTACAAAATATGCATATGCTTATCATACAAGAATATGCAATTAGAAATAATAGATTCCATTTAAGAAATTGAAGGTGATCTCTATGTGATCTTTAAACGATTATCTAATATATACATATATACCGGGTGAGGCAATAATTATTAGCACCTTAAATATCTTTATAAATATTGATTTTAGACAAAAATGTTTCAAACAAAAGTTGTAGGGTTTCGAGGAGGACATAACATCGTAATCAAGAATTGCCCTTGAGTGGCGTTTTTCAAGGTCATTTGAAGGTCATTTATGTTTTTTTAAATGGAATTATCTAAATTTTTTTTATATAAATCGATTCCCCGCAATATTCACTCAATAAATATACATATAGTAATAATTCTTCAGCATATTATATTCTTCTAAAATTTGACATTATATTTTATATGTTTATACGCAATTCAAAAGAAAATAATTATATGGTCGTTAAAAAATATTTATTTAGCAACAAAATCTTTATTATATATGTACATATATAACATCGAAAAAACAAATAAATAGTAATAAATAATATAACATTGTGTTATACTCAATTTGTATACAATTATTTTTATATTTTAATAACATTCATGAAATATACATATATGTATATATAATTAGTGTTTTGAATATTAATTAAACAATTAATTATACAAATAATTAAAAATTGTAAATTGTTTATTCAAGCGATTAATTATAGTTATTTATTAAATAACAATTGTGAATAACAATAATATTATTTCTTGACTAATATCAAGAAATTAATAAGTGATTATAAACACAAGAAATGATTAAAATAACTAAAGTTTTGAAATAACATTATTGTTATTCAATAAATAACTAATTAGTCGCTTACGTAAAAAAATAATTAGTCATTATAATTATTTGTACTAATTTGATATCAATCTTAATTCTTCTTTTCTTTAGATACGTTAGTATAACATGTCTTATAAAAATCATAAAATAAGATTTATTAGTACATTTACACTAAAAATAGCATATATAATTAAATAAAACTGCGCTTGTGATTGACAAGCTGGATTTGCAAACTGCATTAAGTATATTATTATTGCAATAAGGTGTGTCTAATTTCGCAAACAGAAAAACAAAATAATTATACAAATATGCATTATATTACGGAAACATAAATTATTGAAATATGTATATGTTGTGTGTGTGTGTGTGTGTGTAAAGTTACATGTGTTAAGTTTTGTTATAAAATATTATATAATATAACTTACCATTTGTATTTTAGTTATAAAAGGCTTAAAAGGAGACCATATTTGTTGATATTTCGGCCCCCTTGAAGAGATCAAATAATACATATATATGATTACGTGTACGGCACAATTAAGCAGAGTAACTAATGCCGTTCTTTCGTCCAAAACATATTTTAAATAAGTCCAGGCGAAAAATATATTTGATACATGATGGTACAAGTGAAAATAGGAAGCCTGATTTTGTTTCTTTCTTAATACAAATATGCATGTATCAACAAGATCGAATATTTTCAATAATAGAAACCACCACGTAATATTGTAGATCTGAAATTCAACTTTGATAATACAAAGTATACAAAGTACTACTAAAGAATTTAAAAAGAATATTGCCTATATAAATAATCGAGTCACTTATGGATCTTATACCACTATCGTATTTTCTCTGCTTATGTATTCTCCTTACATATTTAATAATTACATATAATTTTACCTTTTCTAGCAAACAATATAATCGATAACAAGTAATAATTATTATTATATATTGTGAAAATATACTTTGATCGCATTGGAAGAATCCGGAGATGACACTGGATGCATTATTACACCATATTCTGAGAACCAACCGGAAGATATATGTTCTTGTATGACCATATGTTTGCTAAAATTTGTATTACGTTATAAAGTAACATAATGGTTCTCAATTGATACGGCGATCGATTTTTCATGTAGCGAGGACCAGCGTAAAGAACAAAAAATAAATATCCAAAAATTATGAACGTTAACGGAAATAGTGAAGACATCAATGGCCATTCGCGAGTTTATAAAGCTGTAAAAAAAATGCAAAATGGTTTTTGAAATATAATATACAGTGTGCACAAATATCTTTGGTAATCAAATTTAAAGGCGGAGAGTTAGTTCATTAATATTTACAATTTTGTATATTATAGAGTATCATTATTTAAATAATATTATACTTTCTTGCGCCAACATTTATATAAGTATAAGAAATTTGTATCGCTAATAAAACAAAGTCGCTTTTAAACACTTCAAGAAGATAATGCGGACTTTCTACCGTTTAGGTAAAGAAAGCATGACAATTCAAACTTTCAATTTTATTTATTTTTTACCATCACATTTTCTTCAATTCTTGAATCTTTATTATTTTCTAAATGTAATTTTAATAAGAATGATGAGTTTCTGTATTATAAAATGTTTATATAATATTTAGATTTATGAAATATCAAAAAAATGAGATTTGTATAATTAAAAGGTAATTTTTACTTAATAATTATACGGGGTATTTTCTTTGACGTAAATAAGAATAAGTTTTGAAGTTTATTCAAGAATATCGCATATAAAACACTGTTTTAATAGCACAAATTTTATCTTAATGTAACAGTCTTTAGAATTTAGAATTAATATATACGTATACTTTTGTAGCATCTTAAAGAATGCATTAACTTGATTAAAAAGATAGAATTACTTACCAGAGAGCTCGACAAATAAATAGTTATACATTTTTTTCATTATGACTACAAATGTCAATAACTATGATCACTTCTGATATGTATTGAAGGTAAATCGCGATTATGTCGTTCCTGCAGTTACTTTGATAGTGAATAAGCAACTGCTTCATTGCGCACTTTAGGGCGTTTTCCATTTGGTGACACAAGTCGACACAAGCATCATTCTATCTTTGTTCTACATTCTATGAGAACAAAGATAGAATGATGCTTGTGTCGACTTGTGTCACCAAATGGAAAACGCCCTTAATATACTCTATTCAATGAGAGTATACGTGCTGCGGTTCGGACGAAAACTCGTCCGTTTCGGTCATGTCTCCGCCCATAGTCTCCCCCTCCACGGCTTATATAACATATCGCATATCGCGACGCTTATAATAAAGTTATTTTAAAGTTTAAAGTAAAAAGTGTTATAAAGTATATATTCATTAAGTTTATATACAGGGTGTCCGGTAATAGTCGCATCAACCGTCGTGTGCAGGTAGAGCTAGTTAAACCGAGTAGAAAAGTCCTCTATCATTTTGCGATATTCTCAATAATAAGAGAGATATTAATTAATAAAGATCGGCCAATTCGCGTAACGACGGCGAGAAGAGACAGCCCAGTTTTATGTCGTTACTAAGCATGCGGCGAAAAGAAACAGTATAATGTTACACGGTTGCTAAGCGCGCGATGAAGCGGGGAGGAGCGCTTTACAAAAGACAGTAACTCCATACGAGTAGCGCTAACTCTGGACCCCCGAGTGGGCTGTCTCTTCTCGCCGCACGCTTATCATCGCGCGAATTGGCTGATTTTCTTTAATTTATTTCTCTCTTATTATTGAGAATATCACAAAATGGTAGAGGACTTTTCTACTCGGTTTAACTAGCTCTACCTGCACACGACGGTTGATGCGACTATTACCGGACACCCTGTATATGTTGTAGTAGTATTCAGTTTTACAGTTTTGTGAAGAATATGGAAGTACCGCACATATCTCCTGTAAAGAAAAATAAACAAGGCCAGGTAAATGATAAATAAAAATTATTAATTTGTTTAGTATATAAGACAGTTTTAAGGTTTTTGTCCTTTTTAGTATGAGTTTATTGCGAGAAACATGGTGACATTTATATTGTTAGGTTACATTAATCTGACGTTTCAATAAACATTTAATAATAATATTAATTTAATATTAATATATAATGATGACAAACATTATTATTAATATTAAATTAATTAATTTAATATTAATATTTTTACTTGTTTATTTAAATTAATAATAATATTAATATAATAATAATATTAATTTATTAATAATTTATTTATATTAATTTATTATTAATTTAATAATATTAATATTTAATTAATTATTAATTATTATTTATGTATTCTTATTTGCTGTTTTTTGTAACCTATATTTTTTATTTGTATTTTCAGCCAGTTTGCAAATGTAAAAAAATTATGATAATCAATTTGTACAAGAAAATAAAAGAAAACAACCCAAACCTTGTAAATAAAGATGCTATTCCTCAATTGATAGAACAGTCGGGTATTGGTATTAATAGCATAAGAAAAACATTGCAGGAATATACAAAAACAGGTACGGTTACATCCCCAAATAAAAGGAAACGTCGCCTATCTTTTAAAGAAAAAATCGACGAATTTGATAAGAGTGCTATTCGGAAAAAAGTTCACGAATTTTACATGAATAAAGAATTATCAACGTTGGACAAAATCCTGCATGCAGTAAACGCTGACAAAAATCTCCCAAATTTTAAACGAACAACTTTTTACTCATTATTAAAAGAATTAAATTTTACATATACTACCCGACACCGCAATAGCATCTTAACAGAGAGAGAAGATTTGATTGTTTGGAGGAGAAATTATTTGAGGAGTATAAAGAAATAACGAAAAGAAAATCGGCAAATTTATTATCTGGATGAGACTTGGATTAACGCCAGTGACGTCACAGAGAAAGTTTGGATGGATGAAACAATAAAATCCAAGAAGGACGCATTTCTCCGAGGATTGACTATGGGGCCAACTAATCCAAGAGGAAAAGGAAAACGATTAATTGTTCTGCATATTGGCAGTGCTGCTGGTTTCGTTCCTGGCGGGCTTCTATGTTTCGAATCGAAGAAAGATCGGGAGATTATCACGATGAAATGAATGGCGACTCATTTCTCGAATGGTTTAAAAATATTTTACCATCGCTAGACGACAATGCTGTTATTGCCATAGACAACGCTCCGTATCATTCTGTGAAATTGGAAAAACTGCCAAATACTTCCTGGAGAAAAGCCGAAATAATAGAATGGTTACAAAGTAAAGGAAAAAAAAATAGAAAATACTATGGTAAAGGCCGAACTCTTGCAGATTGTTGCACTACAAAAAGATAAATTTGATAAATATGTCACAGACGAAATAGCAAAACAGGATAATAAAACGATTCTCAGATTACCTCCATATCACTGTGAACTTAATCCGATTGAAATGGTCTGGTCAATGGTTAAGGGATATGTTAAAAGTAATAATAACACTTTTAAAATTCAGGATATAAAATGATTACTTGAACAAGGTATTGAGCGAGTAACAACTGAGTATTGGAGTAATTTTATTAATCACATCTTCAAATTTTTTTTCTTATATTTATTAAAAATATTTATTCTATTTTAAATTCTATTTTAAATTCTATTTTAAATTCTATTTTAATTTTATTCTATTTTATTCTATTTTTAATTCTATTAAAAATAGAATAAAATAGAATAAAATTTTATTAGACACGTTAGAGATGAAGAGAAAAAGATATGGGAGATCGACCATATAGCTTATAGCTGATAGTATGATCGACAAGATATCTCCATTAATAATTAACATAGGCGAAACAACAACTTCTGATTCTGATGATAGCGATTAATCCATTATTCAATTAAATGTCGAAATTCTATAATTCTTTAATTCTTTAATTCTTTAATTCTTTAATTCTTTATTAAAAATATTTATTCTATTTTAAGTGTTTAGTTTAGTATATTTTAAATGTTTATTATTTAAAAAATGCTTATTAAAATGTTTATTATTTTTAAAATGTTTAATAAAAATGTTATGTTTAATAAAAATGTTTATTAAAAAATGTCTCAATTTACTAAGCTGACAATGAGATAATAATCCGGGGTCCGAATGTGCCTGAGCGAACTAATACGGTACTGAGTAGCGCCGCCACGCTCTCCCCACTTTGCCCGCCTATGCGCAGCAGCAGCACGTTCTCTCATATAGTCATGCATTGATTACTTTTTATTTCAATATTAATATTAATGACATAAAGGCAAATATGTTTTTTTGTTATAATGAACTGAACTTTTTTTATCATTTTGTGATAAAATAATCGTTAAAAGATAATTCGAATGCAAAATTAAACTACGATAAACGTCCCAGTAAACACTGTTTTGTAACTTTTACAGAACATTTATAGAACAGATGTTTGCTGTTCTGGTAACCGTTATGTCAACCATTAAGTAATGTTTAGATGGAAATGTCAGCAACAGTATGCCTGTATATGATACGTAATAAATACATAAAATTAAAACGTAATAGATACATAAAGTTTTTCTGTAACATTTACGTAATAGTAACAGAACATAGTCAACACTTTTTTGTAACATTTACGTAACAGTAACAGAACATAGTCAACACTTTTCTATAACATTTACGTAACTATAACAGAACATAGTCAACACTTTTCTGTAACATTTACGTAACTATAACAGAACATAGTAAATACTGTTCTCTAACATTTACATAACATTTACAGAACAGATAAGGTAACCGTTATGCCAACTTTTAAAACGTAATAAATACATAAAATTTATATATAAAATTACGTAACTGCAACAGAACATAGTAAATACTATTCTGTAACATTTACAGATATGATAAACCATTACGTCAACTTTTGAGTGATGTTTAGATGGAAATGTCAGCAACATAATGCCTGTATAAAATACGTAATAGATACATAAAATTTAGATATAAAATTACGTAATTGTAATAGAATTTAGTACACACTGTTCTGTAATATTTATACACTATTTACAGAACAGATATTATCTGTTCTGGTAACCATTATGTAATTTACAGGTAATGTATATATATTAATTATATATAAAACAATAAAAACTTGGTTTCTTGAACAACTCTTTATTTCCACACATAAATTGTTAAATGAATCTTTTAACAAAGGACCCCGCACAAATCTTATGGAAAATGGGTCCCAGTCGAATTGGCTGAAATTTTAGTATTATGTAGTTCATTGCATCCTGATGAAAAGTGTCCATGGGCATAAGGTCGAAAAATGGACAGTTTTCGAGTTATAGAGCGTCAAAGATCGGAAAAATGGGTTCATCTGCTCTTGGTAGTCTTAATGCGTACGGTCATGATAGTGTTATGGTAGTGTGTTTTGGCGTGCGTGTGTGCGTGCGTGCGTGGATAGAGATATGCAAAATTCCGTTTTAATCGATTGAATTCTAAGATGTTTAAATTCCGTTTTAATCGATTGAATTCTAAGATGTTTATATCTTTCATAATAAAAGGTAAACCATTAGTTAACATTAATCAAATAATTTTCTCTCATCTCTCTCTCTCTCTCCTCAATCAATCGTCTCAATCAATCAAATAATCAAACAAAAAAAGAAAAAAAAAAAAAAACTACCAAGAGCAGATGAACCCATTTTTCCGATCTTTGACGCTCTATAACTCGAAAACTGTCCATTTTTCGACCTTGTGCCCATGGACACTTTTCATCAGGATGCAATGAACTACATTATACTAAAATTTCAGCCAATTCGACTGGGACCTATTTTCCATAAGATTTGTGCGGGGTCCTTTATTAATCAATATAAAACAAATTATGAATTAATAAATCTTTTAACAAATATATTATTAATATTTATAAAACTACTAATTTGTTTCAAATAATTATAATGATAATTTTAATTATATTAAATAATTTTACTTCAACTTAAAGCTCATAGACTAATAGAAAAAAGATTATAATGAAAAAATGATAAACTTTTATAACATTTAAATAACTTTAAATAATTTGCGGATTTGCTTCTTCGAAGTCTTTTTGTTGTCTGCTAAGCCTCTGATCACCTTGGCGAAACCATTCTTTTGTAACATCTTCAAACTCTTTGTTTGCGAATTGATGTTGATCCGAAATTGTTGCTAAATTATTACAGAAATTTTACATTAAATTAAATTTCATATTTTATTAACTTATTTATAAATATAAAAATATGTTTTACCTTGTATTCCCATTAATATAGACTTTAAGCTACTGATTTTAAAATGATTTCGTAATCCTTTTCAAAACGATTCTTTGGCAACTTCATTAGAAAATAAAGTTCGGTATATACGAATTAAATTTTCCTTAGCGGACCTTCCGCCTATGCGAGATATATACAACACCTTTAGGAATAAAACATACCGATAATATAATTTCTATTGTTCTATTTAGATGAAATTTGCATTTAAATAATTACATTTAAATAACTAAACTTACAAAATTGTTGTACTCATCTACACTTTGTGTTAAACGGTTTTCGAAAGCTGTTACTTCATTTACATTTTTAAACGGAAAAGATTGTTGTATATTTGATGTATCCGTGGCAGATGCTTTAGATTTATGTTGATTATTTTGTTTTTCTATGTTTGTTAAACGAACATTTAGATCTTGTATTCCTAATGTAACTGTAGTTATAGCTCTGTATATATTTTCTTAAAATTATCTGAAAAATTAATAGTATTGAGTAAACAATGCCAAAAAGAGATATTAAAACAAGATTATAAGACAAAAAATAAATACAAAACCTTCCATTTTTTCGAACATTTCTGATATTAACGTATGTACATCCTGTATATCTAGAAACATTAAAGAAATATTAGATTACTCACACAATAAACAATAATAACTGTAATTTAAAAAAAACGTTTTATTATAAAGATAATAAAAGTAAATTGAATAAAAGAATAACTTTAAAATATATATATATATACATATATGTGTGTGTGTATATATATAAAAATTATATTACATTTGTAGTTTTATTTTAATATATGTTCTATAATATATATATTCTATCTTTATTATTTTATTTGGTAAAGAGTTCAAAATTCAATGATTAGCTTTACACTATAGATTAATGAGAAATTTTTAAAAATGGCTAAATTCCACCAATTATATATGTTGTATGTACGTCATACAACATTGGAGAAATGTCGTCATTTTGTCGTCATAAATATCTGTGTCTTAGGACCGTCATTTTAACGTCACTTTTACGTCATTTTAAAGGTAAATTTAACGTAACCAATGACTAAAAAATAACGTCAAAATGACGATACCTTGCTACCTGGGTAATAGGTTAATTTCTTATTTTTCTCATTATATGCTCGTGCAAGAAATGATGTACAAAATATATGGGAAATATGATATTGAATAAAATTAATCGTACTCACCGAAGATAAAAATAATGAGGCACGAGGTGTATCTTATGCTGCCGGTATGTCCTTTATTATACCCACGCGGTTTTCACACACGATTCTTACGTGATGCATCTCTTGTTTCTGTATAAAAGAAATTCAATCCATAGAATTAATATTTTACCACAAGACAACGATTTTCAGTTATTAGCATTCAATATTAAATTAGTTTATATGTTATACTTACCAAAATCTTGACACTGTTCACACTTTCGAGACGACTTTCACGCACGCACGACTGCCGTCTTCGTAGATGCTGCCATATTGAAAAGTACAGCACGCGGAATGCGCGGGATACTTTTTGCAATTACGCACTTGCACACACTTAAGCTAATCACAGCAGACTTATCCAGTAAGGGCAAGTTCACATAAACTTACATAGACGCATAATGCAGAGAAACATTTGCTAATTACGCGTCTTAAACAAAGAACATAAATAATTTCAATAAAAATATATTTATGTAATAATTACATAATATTTTATATATGTATATGTTATAGATCAGCAAAACGAAACTATGACGTATCGTTTATGTCAATAACGAAATGAATCTATAATTGTTACATAGAATTGTTATGTAATTTTGACGTTACTTTGTTATGTAACATTTATGTAATTTGTATAAATGTAAATGTGTATACTCAAAAAGTTTTGTAAATGCTACATAGCTCTAATAACATAATTGTAACGTTATATCAATTACGTAACATTTATATATATTCGTGAATGTAAATGTGTAACTTTAAAATTTCATAAATGTTATGTAACTCTAATGACATAATTGTAACGTTATGTTAAATATGTATAACATTAACATTATTTTGTTGACATCAATGTATACATTCTGTAAAAATTTTGTAACTGTTACATAACTATAATAACGAAATTGCGATATCACATTAAATATAAAAAAATATGTAACTTTGTTGACGTCTTTGAGCGTTCTAAAAAATGGCATGCATATTATAATATATCATTGAAAAAAACGTATCTAGAATACATTTTTGAACATTTCCTTGATATGTATAATTACTTTCAACATTTATATAATTCTATATTAATGTCATTAAGTACTTTGTGAAAAAACTGAACTCGAAAAACTTGATTATGTATATACTATAATATCAAATTCCATTTTTTCACAAATATTTAATGACGTTAATAGAATTATAAATGTTGAAAGTAATTATATATTAAGAAAATATTCAAAAATGTATTCCAGATACGTTTTTTTCAATGATATTAAATGTCCCATTTTTTCAGAATGCTCAAAAACATCGTTACAAAAACGTCAACAAACTTACATATTTTTTTATGTTTATTGCGATATAGCAATTTCGTTATTATAGTTATGTAACGGTTCAAGGTTTTTACAGAATATATACATCGATGTCAATAAAATAATGTTAGCGTTACATGTTTAAAATAATGTTACAATTATGTCGTTAAAATTATGTAGCATTTATGAAGTTTTTAGAGTATAGACATTTACATTCATGTAAATACATAAATGTTACGTAATTAACATAATGATACAATTATGTCATTAGAGTTATGTAGCATTTATGGAGTTTTTAGAGTATACACATTTACATTCACCAAAATACATCAATGTTACGTATTTAACATAACATTACAATTATGTCATTAAAATAACGTAGCATTTACGAAACTTTTAGAGTATACACATTTACATTCACGTAAATACATTAATGTTACGTATTTAACATAATGTTACAATTATGTCATTAGAGTTATGTAGCATTTATGAAGTTTTTAGAGTAAATACATTTACATTCACCAAAATACATAAATGTTTCGTATTTAATATAACGTTACAATTATATCATTAAAATTACGTAGCATTTACAAAACTTTTAGAGTATGCACATTTACATTCACGAAATTACATAAATGTTATATAACAAAGTAACGTCAAAATTACATAACAATTCTATGTAACATTTATAGATTCATTACGTTAGTGACATAAACGATAAATCATAGTTTCGTTTTAATGATCTGTAACATATAAAATATAATATATAAAATATTCTGTAATTGTTACATAAATGATCCATGCGTGTTTACTGGGGTACTACGAGGGTAAATCAAAAAGTAAAGGGACAAATAAAGAAAAACACATTTATTTTAACCTATGTGGAAAATTTACATATCATTTTTCGACATAATCCCCACCAACATCGATACATTTGATCCACTACTTAATAAGCTTCTGTATTTCATCCTGGAAGAAAGATTTGGGTTGGATGCGTAGCCAGTTATGCACCACTGCAACGACCTTCTCATCCAAAGAAATATTTTTTTTCTCGTAGTATTTCTTCTTTTTTTTTCTTTTTTCTTTCATCTTTTCGATTTATTAAAAGAAGCACTACAAGGAAAAAATTTTTACTTTTTTATTTTTTTTTACGCAGGGAAATCCTCATGGATCCCCTCCGATCTCCGAGAAAGTAGTGCCGAACTCTTACGGCGAAAACCCCGCGAATATCCTACTCGGACTTTGTTTGCGCGAGATACCCGGCACAATTTGCTCGCTTCGGGACACCACCGCATTCAATGCAACATTCTTGAATAGAATTGCAACGATTCGAATTGATAAAGATAGCAGATACACATTTTAAATCACAATTTGTCCTTAAAAAACCGACTTTTTTCAAATTGCGATAACTCAGCGAAAAATTATCGTATCGAGTTCCGCCAAACCGCATTTTAAAGAGAAAAGTTCAAATTTTCACGTGCTTTTTATCCTATTGAGCTACGTCAACTGATTCACGCCGTGCATTTCAGGAAAGTGGACCTTCTATTCAGCAATTTTGCAGGTTCACATTCTATCATTTGTCATTGCAAAACTGATCATTCCACGTAATCGGCACTAAAATTTTCTCAAACTACAGACTTCAAGCTTCATTTTCGTTTTTTAAACACCTCGATAACATAATTATTAGCTGAGTTATAAATTCTTGAACTTTGACAATTTTTTATTACTTTTCAAGTGTATCGTTTTTCTTTTGGCCGAGTGTATAAAAAGACACAAGTAAAAAATGCTTATATTATTTAATTGCGAATTTGACACGTCTATTGTCTTGTCAACCTAACAATACGACTGTGTCAAATAAATATCTGATGGTGACGATGCTATGACATGTTTTCATAACAACGCATTGTTGTATACATTGTATATAGTTTTTTATTTTGTATTCATAACAACGCATTGTCGTAAATTCATAACAACGCATTGTGTATAGTTTTTCAGCACGAAAAACAAAAAATTGACATTATTTTTCCGCATCAACCGATTAATAAAATACAGCAAACACTTGCGTAATGAATGGTTGAGCATGCATTTTAATCGTATAACTCATTGTAATCGGACACATTCATAAGTATCACAATAACAGTTTCATAGAGGCATTTTAATTATTCAAAAAAGGAACATGTGTTTTCAACAAATTTTGAACGGATCGCACAACAGATGACATGACAGTTTTACACATGACGTGTGTTTATTTTAGATAATACCACTGCAATACTTTTCCCATATTAAAAGACACCCTGTATATGCAGTATATATATATATATTTATATACATACATATATACACACACAATATATAGCATAAATTTTTATTTAATTATTAGTGCAACTATTTAATATCATTATTTTTGTAAAAAATTAAAATAGCTGTTTTGTACAACTGTTTTAGATTATATTTGATTATAGTTAATTATTCGATTATATTTGTTTTCGATTATACATATGTAATTATTTCGAAAATATTTGTATAATATATAGTATTTTATATAGCTCGTAGTTATTAGATAAATCAGATAAAGGGTAAGTTAGGCTTTATTTACGAGCGTTAATAGGTGAAAATGTATTTAAATTTTAATTATACTGTATACATGAGATAGTTGGTATTATATGCACATTATAATTAACAAAAACGTCGAATAAAATTTTAGAATTATTCCTACGTGTGGAGAATGTCAAATATGCATAACCATTAAATATCGATTAAATATAAATTCTACGCTGTACATTCAACCAGAATCCACCTTCCGGCCTCATGGACAGATTTTTCTTACAATATCTTAAGGGTAATACAGTTCTAGCGCACGGTTTCAGGTCACATCGTCTTAATAAATGAAATAGCAAGAGTTTTACTTTCAGAGTAGCGAACCTATCGCCTATACACATCCTCGATCCCAATCCGAACGGCATGTAATGATACGATTTGTGATACGTTGAAAATTCTTACGTTTTCGACATGGTCGGCAAGGAGCCAGGAGCCTTAAGGGGATCCTAGTCGGATGGTCGAACTCCGATAGATTAGCACCACACATATCCAAACATATACACGTATACACATATACACACGATAGGTTAGCACCACACATATCCAAACATATGCACGTATGCACACATATGCGTGAAAATGTTTTTAATATATAACTTTTTTATTAGACTTGCAATCTCACTTTTTATTGTTTACTAATATTTCTTCATGTTAACCCTATCGCGTATACTATATTTTATGCACAGATAAACTGCAGAACTATTTTTATTAAATAAGTATTGTTACGAGCTGACATGAAAGAAGCCGATAACAAAACTGTAATTTTTGATTTTTATATGATTTATGTATGGAATTATAGCTAACGCGGTCCGTTTTTATAAGTACTTTAATCGTGGAAAAGGATTTATTGATCTGTATAGTCAATAAAAAGATATCCGAAAATAATAAGGGGATCCTAAAGTTGGTTCTGCCGTACCGACAGAACTAACTTTAGAATCCCCTTAAGGGGATCCTAGTCGGATGGTCGAACTCCGATAGGTTAGCACCACACATATCCAAACATATACACGTATACACATATACACACAATAGGTTAGCACCACACATATCCAACATATGCACGTATGCACACATATGCGTGAAAATGTTTTTAATATATAACTTTTTTATTAGACTTGCAATCTCACTTTTTATTGTTTACTAATATTTCTTCATGTTAACCCTATCGCGTATACTATATTTTATGCACAGATAAACTGCAGAACTATTTTTATTAAATAAGTATTGTTACGAGCTGACATGAAAGAAGCCGATAACAAAACTGTAATTTTTGATTTTTATATGATTTATATATGGAATTATAGCTAACGCGGTCCGTTTTTATAAGTACTTTAATCGTGGAAAAGGATTTATTGATCTGTATAGTCAATAAAAAGATATCCCAAAATAATAAAGTTGGTTCTGCCGTACCTGGCTGAATTCTAAGACGATTTTTCCTTTGCCAAAATTTTATCCGAAGCTTAGTTTTCAAATTATAAAAGGAAAAATTTAGCGAATTACGGCACGAGTACGGGCGGTAGACAGGAGCGGCGCAACTCATTATCCGACGCGGGCGATTACACGCGGCGCTCACTGCGATCAGCTGTTAGCTACACGCGATGTGTGTGTGTGTGTGTGTGTGTGTGTGCGTGCGTGCGTGCGTGCGTACATTCATTCTCTCTCTCTCTCTCTCTCTCTCTCTCTCTCTCTCTCTCTCTCTCTCTCTCTCTCTCTCTCTCTCTCTCTCTCTCTCTCTCTCTCTCTTTCTTCCTCTCTCACTCATTAATTTTTACCTTGTAGAGATGTTTGATGTCTTTTGATGAATAATTGTTGCACGACTAGAGTGGACAACAATGAGACGACACACCGTGACACACCGAATAATAAACGAATTTTTTTTCTTTTATAAATTATATCGACACTTTGACGAATACACTCACGCACTTGATCGAAAATTCTCTCAGTTTATTTAATAACCGATTACAACACTAATCGGTTACTACCGATTAATTATTAAAAATTACTTGAAAAAACGCGTTAAGTTAAATGCACAGCACAAGTTACTCGATGCGGACGACAATAGAGTCTGCGGCGACGACAACAGACGGGCGACGCGACGCGACGCGACGACAACAATCACGCGGCGTTGCCGAACGTGTGATTGACGCGAGACTCGCGAGACGCTACCATGTCTTGCGGTTAATCGAAGCCTTTGCATTGTGAATGCGCAAATTTCGAAAACGTGTAATAATTAAGTTATTTAAAAAAAAGTATTATAATACATTATAATACTTTTTTTTTTAATAACTTAACATTATCCGCACGTTTTGCCTTTTCTTTCTTAAGCGAGACGTGAGAAAAATTATTATTTTTTTAAATTATATTTTGCGAACAGGATGTTCCACGTATAAATGTGTTGGTCGCTCTGAAAAGAGCGGATTGTTTTTGGTCGCTCTGAAAAGAGCGGATTGATTTTTAATTAAAAAAAAATTTATAATAGGTGCTCAAAATGAGCATCATCCATTCTAACGCAAGCTCTCATGCGTTTTAATAAATTTCTTTGGACGTTCTCCATTACTTCTTCTTCGACATTCCAAATTGCATGTCGCAATCTTGTTTCTAAATCGTCGACGTCATCAGGAAGCGTTTTGTAAATCATTTCCTTGCAATATCCCCATAAAAAAAGTCCAAAGGATTAAGGTCCGGGGATCTTGCGGGCCAACGTATCGGGCCATACCGACCCATCCAACGTCCAGGAAACTGCTCGTTTAAATATGTTGTTACAATTCTGGCGTTGTGTGGCCCAGCACCGTCTTGTTGAAAGAAAATCTTGTTCCTCTCCAATAGTGGCACTTCTTCTAAAAAATCTGGCAGATTTTCTCTTAAAAGTTCCACGTACGTTTGGCCAGTTAAGATGTCTGGAAGAATAACGGGCCCAAGTATTTGAGTACCCATTATTCCAGCCCACAGATTTATCTTCCAGCGAATTTGGAAATTTCTTAGCCGCGTGACTCTGGGATTTTCTTCGCTCCTATATATATATATATATATATATATATATATATATATAGTTCTTCGTGTATGTGTGTGTGGGTGTGTGTGCTTCTTTAGTAAAACTTTTCTCTAATTATTTTTCTTCTGGTTATTTTAATGTAAGGGAAAGGATAAGAAAATGGTAGAGAAAGAGAGATAAAAGTTTTACTAAAAAAGCACACACACACACACATGCACGCACGCACACACACACACACACACACACACACACACAAAGTCTGCCCTTTTTATAGCCACTTGATATACAAATTCGACTGAACAACCTCCCCGCGGTGTACAACGGGTAATGCAAATGCCGGCGGTATGTCAATTTTAAAGCTTCATATCTTGGGAACGGCTTGCGTAAGAGACATCAATAGGTAGTGTTTTGAAAACGTCTCGACAAGGGCTACAAGAATATGCAATAAAAAATAGGGGGTTCCATTTAAGAAAACATCGATAACATTGACCTGACCTTCAATAGGTCACTCAAGGTCAAGTCCATATTTTCATCATCTGTCCCCCTTCAAGTCCTTCAACTTTTGTCTGAAACATTCTTCCGTATCTTCCATATTTTTCGAGATATTTGCCTGAGGAGATTAAAATGGGACACCCTGTATCCAGGGTGTATCAGACCACCCGTCCACCCTTTTTATTTTGGAAACGGCTCAATATTATGAAAAATCGCGAAATACGAGTTTGATTATTTCGAGAGGTTAGTCTTTTAAGGGGGTTTCGATGGTTGTCCCCCCAAGAGAGTGCCCCAGGGGGATCCCAACTTAAAAATTTTAAATGGAATCACCCATATTGTAGTATATCGGTTAAAAGGGCATAAGAAAAGAAAATTTTTGGCGCAAACTGGAGGTTGATACGTTGACCCATTCAGAAATTATTTTCGGGTCAACGTATCAACCTCCGGTTTGCGCCAAAAATTTTCTTTTCTTATGCCCTTTTAACCGATATACTACAATATGGGTGATTCCATTTAAAATTTTTAAGTTGGGATCCCCCTGAAGCACTCTTTTGGAGGGGACAACCATCGAAACCCCCTTAAAAGACTAACCTCTCGAAATAATCAAATATGTATTTCGTCGTTTTTAATAATTTTGAGCCGTTTCCAAAATAAAAGGGGTGGACGAGTGGTCTGATACACCCTGTATATATATATATATATATATATATATATATATATATTTAAAATTTATAGGTTTTGAAACAATTAAATTTATTATATAATGTGCACACGCCTTCTATTTATACTAGTAAATTAAAATTGATGTAATATTTTAAGATCAAAATAAATATGCTAACAGACATATATGATATTCTTCACTGTATTATTTCTATTTTTTTAAAATTTGACATTATACTTTTATATGTTTGACGCATTTTCAGAGAGAATAATTATATAATCGCTAAAAAACTATTTATTTAGCAACAAAATCTATTATACATGTATATGTATACATATATATAACATCGACAAAACAAATAAATAGTATTAAATAATACAACACAGTGTTATACTCAATTTGTATATAGTTTATTTGTATACAATTATATGTATATTTTATTAACATTCATGGCATATACATATATGTATACATAATTAGTTTTTCGAATATTAATTAAATACAAATAATTAAAAATTGTAAGTTGTTTGTTTAAGCAAGTAATTAGTTATTTATTAAATAACAATTGTGAATAACAATAATATTATTTCTTGATTAAGATCAAGAAATTAATGACTGATCAAAATGACTAAAGTCATGAAATAATGTTATTGTTATTCAATAAATAACTAATCAGTCGCTTAGGTAAATAATTAATTAATTATTAATGAAAAACGCCACTCAAGGGCAATTCTTGATTACGATGTTATGTCTCCCTCGAAACCCTACAACTTTTGTTTGAAACATTTTTGTCTAAAATCAATATTTATAAAGATATTTAAGGTGCTAATAATTATTGCCTCACCCAGTATAAGCCTACAGAAAATGTTCTAGGACTTATAAAGGCCTTAATTTTTAAATTCAAAGTTTAAACGTTTTTGGCGAAAATTAAGGCCTGTGTAAGTCGTACAACATTTTCTGTAGACGCGTTTTAAAGGTCTCTTCAAGACCTACAAAATGAGCCCAAAGAAAATGTTCTACGACTTACACAGGCCTTAATTTTTGCAATTAAATTTTAAACGTTTTTCGCGAAAATTTACGCCTCTATAAGATCTAGAACATTTTTTGTGGGCTCGTTTTGTAGACCTTGAAAAAACCTTTAAAACCGCCCATGCCCATTACTTTACAACTTATAGTTTGATTCATTTTCGCGAATAACTTTCAAAATTGAAATTCTAAAATGTAAAAAAACTATAAGTTTTAGAATATTTGCCTTGTTAATTTCTGTCAAAAATTATTATAATCGAAGATAAGGTGTTATAACATATTATATACAACATATAACTATTTTTATATTTTTAACGTATTATTATTTTATAATTTAATTAGCAAATTAACGTTTTATTAATATTTTTTGACAGAAATCAGTTGATTAAAATGCTAATTCCTAATTAAATTTTTATATAATGTGTTATAAAAATTAAAATAATATATTTTAAATAATATGCATGTTATAATACTTTAAACTCGGTTAATTTTTTTGACAGTTATCAACTAATTTCTATTAACAAACTTTATATTATTTTTTTGAAAATATATAATTCTTTTGAATGTAATATCGAAGATTAGTGCGCGCGTAGTGCGCGCTTGTTTGGTCTAGTATATTAAAAATGTGTTATCCAAAAATTATTAAAAATTATTCATTAATAAATAGAGCTGAAAACACTTTCGCAGATATTTACGTCTCGTGCAAATAGTATAAAGCAATTTCTTAAGGTAGTCAATAAGGGAACTGAGCCCAATATCGTACACTATCCTAATATCGTACACTTGCATTTCCCTACTATGCTATAAATGCTACATTCTCTTGGAAATTGTCTTAATGGGTTCTTCTTTGTGCAGTATAACGTTAGTCTAGGGGAAATGAACGAAGTAATGAGTTTGTCGATATAAATTATATTAATTTTGGTTATGTAAAAACATTTTTGCATACGTGTGTTTAGGCAGATGTTTTGAATGAAAAGATACACGAAGATATTTTTTTAACATGCATATTTTTAACATATATATTTTATTAATAATTTTATTTTTTAACATATATGTAACATATATCTGTAGGTATATCTGTAGTCTTTCAATTTCATTAATAAAAGTTAAATTGCAGATTTGTATTCTTGTTTGGACAGCCATATTTTTTTCATGAATATTTGTCTAATATCATATACCAACTGATATTGATATTTAAAAATACATGATTTTAATTTAAAATGTAAGTTGTCATGATTTTAATTTTTGTATTATTTTGTAATTTATTTGTATTTTGTCTTCGAATTATGATTCATATAATTCGTGTGCTTTATTTATGACTAATGGTTTTCTAAAAGATTTTTTAATTGGATTTTTTCTATATGTTTTGATAATTAAATATACAATTTAATAAATTAATTATTTTTAATAATCTAGCTTTTAAAAAGTTCAGAATGAAGTGTACGATATTATAATGTGCTCAAATAAGGAAATTACCATTTTTTACATTTTCACTTAAAAAAAGATTTTATATTATCGAAAAAGTTTCGTTTATTTATTACAGTTAGAAGTCCGTGTAAATTACATGATTTAATTTTTATTTTCTAAAAAAAATCTTATCCAAATATGAGGCTTTAAAAATGGGGGTCCGATATATTAATCACACTTTTCTTATACTTTATATACTTATTTTGTTGAGATACTTCGTTAATCCATTAAGAACTGAATAAATTAGAAATGCAAAAATTATTAGCGAGATAATTTATAAACAGCATATCTCCGAAGTATGCTTAAACGGAGCGTTGGTAATAAGCTTAAGTAGCGGCGTGACTATTACTCGTACGGCTGCAACAACTTAGCGTCATAACGAAGCGAGTGTATCTGAGACGGCTTGGAGAGTTTACCGACCAAGCCTCCGGACTGCGTACATTACTCCAAATACACACCTGATAATCGTCCTAAACTCCAAGCGTATCGAAACAGGTGCGCGTAAACGCACGTACACATGCGCGCGCGTGACATCTTAACGTTCACGCACACACGCACGTAATGCGTTGCGTATTAGTACGTGCTCGAAGATAAGGGTGCGAATCTCCGGACTTAATGCTGTACTAATTAGAGGAGCTCACAGAGGCGGGATAAGATTATGCGATTAATTTGGAGATTTTCGATGCGTGTCAAACATGTTCGCGATTTCGAGTGATAAGATAATTGCATTTTCTCCATAAATTACATTGTCTTTTATCTCTAGAAAAAAATATAAGAAAATATGAATCGTTAGATAGAGTAAACAAGATTCGCAAGTGTTGAATTTCTGGATTTATCAAGACGAAAATATGTATAAATGCGTAAGTAGTTTTTCTCGTTGATTGATATATTAAATTTTTTGCAGCATCAAATAATATATAGCTCTACGTGAATCTGATAACAATGTCATTATATTCATGACACATTTGTATCATTATATGTATATATCACTTGTTAAGTCTTGTCATATTGTACTGTGTATACATAGGGTGGTCCATTTTAATGTTTAAATATCTTTTTTTCTACACCTTTCACAAAAAAAATATTTCGCACAAAAGTTGCTTGACTTTAAGGGAGACACAGAACAACGATATTAATTTGTTTCCAGATGAAGTTATTTTTTAGAAATTCACTTATCATTCCTTTTTTTAATTGGAAACCGATTTATTTCAACAAAAGTTGTATTATTTAATTTAATTATTATTTTGTGTTCAAATTTACTAAATTGGTGTGTTATTTTTATAAGACTTGTTTTTCTAAAAGGCTTTTTTATTCGGATATTTTTATATTTATAAAATAGAAATTATAAATATAAAAAAATAATTATATTTTTCATGTTGATAATTAAATAAACAATTTTAAAATTAAAATCAATGTTTTTATACAGTTGTATTATTTACTTTAATTTAATTATGCAATAGCCGTCGAATATCACTACTGAAAAATACAAAATAAAATTTAATTTGAGCAGAAAACCTCTTAACACGTTTACAGAACACTAATATATTTTAATTTAAAAAATGTGTAACTTAGGGAAACATCGAGAATCTTTAATACATATGGTTGGATCTGTCTCGACGAGACCTACAATTTTTATTTAAAAAAAGTATCCATTTTTTTGTAAAAGACGTAGGAAAAAGATACATTAAAATGACCCACCCTGTATATGTAAATATACATATAAGCAATTTTTCGTAGCATTAATATTCCCGGCGTGATACCTTCTATTTCCGATGCCGTGCGTCAGCGGGCATTATTTCCACAAACGATGTGCTTGAGATGTACTGTATGTCAAACAGAAGGCGTGTTGCGCGCGGCTTGATTCATCTTTTTCACGCCCGACGCAGCGCGGTCTGTAATTCTTCTATACGGCGGAAGCGGGTTTATCTCTGATCTGATGATATCCAGTCTGGACGCGCGAGAGTATCTGCAGACACGTTACACGAACGAGAACTACCTCCTCTCTCTCTCTCTCTCTCTCTCTCTTTCTCTCTCTCTCTTTCGTAGAGAAATATCGCTCTCCCCCGTATCTTTTTACCTTATTCCGAAGTAATGATGTCGTATCTCGACATCTCATCAGCGAGAACAAGAGAACGAATTAATGGAATGGGTATCATTGACTTATCTTTCCTTTGCATATGTACGGTATACAGACACTTCCGAAGAGATATAAGATAAACATACATATATTGGAAGCGTTGTTAAAAAAGTAATACGAAGACAAAAGAAGACATACGAGAAAGAGATATTTTTGTGATGTATAATCATTTATTTTATTCTCTCGAAAACGATATATTTTTAGAACAGTCTATTCGCGTAATAAAAAGTAATCATTATTTTAAATTTTCTATTGAACGAATTAATTAATTATAGACAGAGGTAGTCACACAAAAAATGTTATTTAACAGAGAAAATAAAAATATTAACATCTATTTTTCTTCCATCAGTTTATAGCATTCTACGAATCAAAAACTAGAACCAAAAAAAAAATAAATAATATTATATATATATATATATGTATATATATATATATATATATATATATATATAGAACATCAAAAATAAAATAAAAAGTGTATTATACAATGTAGTCTACTAATGTACTAATTGCAATTATCTATATTTTCACGAACGTGCCTCTGGAACTTGCGATCAGCGGTATCAGTGATAGGTGGGAATACATTGCAAAAAATACAAAAATACCTCATAATGAGTTTATACAATGTATCAAATTCATTCTGACATCCACATATTTCACATTCAAAGACAAAATATATAAGCAAACTTTTGGGACCCCTCCATTGTCTCCAATCATAGCTGATTTAGTCATGCGTGATCTGGAAGACATAGTTCTCGATCTATTAAACATAAGATGCACGTTCTACTTTCGATATGTTGACGACATACTATTAACCACCTCTAGGGATAACATGGTACGGATTGTGGATTTTAACGGGTACCATGACAGACTAAAATTTACGGTAGAATAGGAGGTTAACCGTGGCTTAAGTTTCTTAGACTTAACAATTAAAATTATTAACAACATGATATACATAGATTGGTACCAAAAAGAAACCTTCTCAGGAAGAACTCTATCATTTTTCTCCAACCACCCACTCTGTCACAAAATTGGAATAATTTACAACTTGGTTGACAGAGGTCTATTACTATCCACCCTCAATTTTTCAATAAAAATTTGGAATTAATTATCAATATACTAATAAGTAACGGTTACCCTCTTGACCTCATTTTTAATAGAATTAATCACCGGGTAGGACATCTCATTTCCAAAAAAAGCATTATAAACAAACAAATCAACTCAAGAAAAATAAAAGAGACAGACAAGGAATCAGTAACAAAAAAATTATTTGTTATACCTTACATTAATAAGATCTCAGAAATGGTGGTCTCATCGTTTAAAAACTCGGACTTCATAATAGGATATAGATGTTTCAATAAACTTGATAAAATCATTAAGCACATAAAGATAAAAATGAACGCCCATTTATCTCAAATGTTGTGTATAAGATCAATTGCAATGATTGTAATGCATCCTACGTAGGTCAAACGAAGAGACAATTACAGACTAGAATGAAAGAACACAGATACAATATTAGATTAGATTCGAATAAACATACGGTAATTTCTGAACACATAATCAATGAACACCATACTTTCGACTGGGACAACGTGAAGATTTTAGACAGCGAAAGTAATTATCATAAAAGACTCATTTCTGAGATGTTGCACATTAAGGAACAAACAAACGGGTTAAATTTAAATAAAGATACTGAGTTACTAAATCGTATTATGATATTTTAGGAAAATTAACAAACATAAAATAAATATACAGACAAATAGGTCAAATATTATTTCAGGCATACTTAACCGAACACATAAAAACATACACAAATTGAGACAAAATTACAGTTGGAAATGAGCGGTCTTATCATACCGGTCTGTCTAAGGATATGTCAAGAAGAGCGATACATAAGCAAGCGTGCCAATTCCGTATTGGTTTTTTTATAATAATTGACATTTTAATTAATCTTTATTCATCACTCACAGTGCTTTCTACTAGTAACAATTTCTCGCATATCAACGATGAAATTTTACGGGATTCATTTATCACCTCTGAGATTGATCATATCACAACGAATACACGTACGACAATTCGAATATGACACATTATAATACGCATAAATTTTCACTAAATTGCTCGTTTCATAGTAATTTTATTACTGCCAATGTTTAGGATTAAGTTGTTTGTAAGAATTTTTATAATACTGAAGAAGACTGCGTGCAGTTGAAACGTTTATACCTTCCATTTATATTTTATTATGTTTTGTATTATATAATAAATTGAATAAACTTGAGTTTAATATAACACCCTAATAATGGCTCGAAAAGTTGGCCTCTTAAATATATGAATTCGTTTTGAACATTACACGAGCGTAGAAGACTTTCTCATTTAATTATCTATACATTTACATTATTATAGTCATTATAAAGTCATTATAAAAATTAGTTTAGAAATTATTTGAGAAAAGAAATGTTAATTAAATTATAATATTACTTTTTAGTAAAGAGCTGATACGCTATATAAGATCTAATAAGTTGTACTAGTAAAAAAAACAATCAAAAGAAATAAAGAAATTGTGATTAAAATATATTTGTGTGATTAGAATGATAATAATTATATATAATTATGATAGCAAAAATGGAAATAACAAGCTGTAAAATTACGTGTTATATTTTGTTATTGTATTTTGATATATCAATATTAATGAACGATATACTTGATTATATGAAGATTATATTAAAATAGCAATCGCGCGAGATAAAGAAAATCTCACGACATAATTGAATGAATCGCATCAGTCAGATAATTAACGATTGATTAAATATCACTTATCAGGTTTGCCCAATTCAGATCAAATAATCAGTAATTAGAGACTATACATTTGATATTTGAGGCTTTCGCGGTGAGAGACTATACATTTCTAAAAATCGTATATTGCCGAATAATCAGAGATTTTGTCAGACTTCAATTAATTACACAGAAATAATTATTGATTATAGATATTGTATTTAGTTCACTCACATTATTCACTCACAGATTATTTCTATAAATTATGAAAAAGAGATATACAAATATATTATTAAAAAATATTTATAAAATCCACAAATCTCTTTATGTAAATTGTCGATGTAAACCTGGCGTCTGATTTTATAAAAATTAAAAATTAATAATGTAATTGTTAATGTAATTTGTTTGTACTTTGTTATTTACACTTATTTGTGCCGCACTTTATTTTGCTTGTGCCTCAAGGGATTAAACAAGATAGAAAACGACCTACGTTTGTATTATTTTTCATTTTCATTTGTACCTGAAAGGATTTGAAACTACAGCATTTCTCAATTTTTTATATAACGCTAAAATGATAAATTGTATACTATACTACTTGTATACTATTTTTGTATACTATTTTTTTAAATATTGCTCTTTGCAATACACGAACGAAATTAAAAACAAACTGTTGAATCCCGTTTTATATATCTTTAAAGAAAAAGCCAAGTTACTCTTCATAAGGGATACTTAAAAATTCAAAACTGCTGTAGTACTGTGCCCTTTGAGATACAAATGAAATAAAGTACGGTACAAAAACAGATATAAACGAAGTACAAACAAACTCTATGTCATTTATTTTTAATTTTTACAAAGTTAGAGAGACGTACCAGGTTTACATCAATCGTGAAAATCCTGTAAAAACTTTAAAAAACGGCGGCCGTTTAATCTCGCCTTCTCTCCGTTGAGAAGCCGAAAGCGGATTATTACATTTTCAATTAAACTGCGTTAGTCGTATGTCGCCTAATATACAAGGTGTTTACGAAATACTTGGACAAATTTCTAGTGTAGTTATGTATTCCTTACATAAAAATATAGAAAAAGATTTATTATATACTCATAGTCAAAAATAAATTTCAAATGGCGGCCATTTTGGGCACTTCTTATGAGTTAAACGCTTACTTATAATTCTTTAATAATAAATTTTGTTTAACTTCGCAACTACTCATTTTTGACTATAAGTATATGCAATAATTAATTATTAATATAAATAATATACATTTTTTTCTTTATTTTGATCGAAATATGCCCTAGAATTTTGTCCAAGTATTTCGTAAACACCTTATACATATACTCAGGGCTGCCACCTCGGTATCTCCGTTCACCCAGAAATCACCTTCTAAAAAAAAAAAAAAAATCAAACGCGATATGCTGATTGTGTTTACTTATTATGTATTATAATTTTTAATATTGCAAAATTGGACATTTTCGATTGTACAAAACAAAACAAAATTGCACGCTTTCGATTGCACGAAAAATTATCAATTCTAGAAACGAACGCAACACAATAACAACTTTATTAGAAGGATTGCGACATACTACCTTTTATTTTTTTCTGACTTTAAAACTATATTTTTTATTACTCAATACGCTCTTCAGTAATTCGCTTTCTTTAGGATTCATAATATATTTTAAAAAACGAGCCGTTGGCTGCATAAAAGAGCGCGACAAGAGCGTAATAATTCATAAAAAATCCGGCATAAAAAAATTTTTTTTGTAAACTCCAATGACTCGGAGATTTTCATCCTTCACCCGGAGACCCGGAGATTTGCTCTTTCACCCGGAGAGGTGGCAGCCCTGCATATTACTTGATATAATATACAAACGCGCAAGAAAAATTTGTTATTCTTTATTCGCGGTTGCTAGCTTTCCGTCTACTTATTTCGCGCATAATACACGTCATACACATATATTTACACACAAAAATGTACATCGCGATGTGCCGTTGGTATAATAATTATATCGTCATGTTGACGAATTAAAATTTAATTTCACGTTTCTCGCGAAACGATCGAATGATTCGACGAACAATTATATAAACACCAGACGCGAAAAGCTGGCGAAACGCTCCCCAATGAAAACAACAGTTGTCCAGTTGACAATTACTCTCGCGGATGAGACGCGCGAAAGTGTCGCGTGACTTTCTGGTCGATCGGAAAATATTAATGAAATCAAACCTCCGTCACGTTGGTGATTTTTCGCAATAAAAAAAAATGTTCCCATCTCCGACGCACGGTTCAATGCGCGAGTTGTCGAACCGAAAGATTTTAATTATTACTCTCTCTCTCTCGTCGGCCCTCCCGTCTATCCCGGAGATATAATGACGAAATTAAATAAAACGTCACTCGCGCGCATGCGATTAATTACTGACCGGCCGGCGGAGGAGAGAGAAGCGAAAGGAGGAGAAGAATGTTGAAAAGAGAGGAGCTCACGTGCTGGTTAATTATGATCGTGCAAACAGCCCCCTGTACGACCTTTCTACACACTCGCGCGAGGGAAACAAAACGATCTCGTTATCCTTCGCTTAAATTCGCGAATTCGTTTACACGCGCAAGATTGCCGCAAAACGTCATTGTTGCGTGTCGACGGAATTAATGCCGTGCGCGTTTCCATTAAGTCAAATCGAATACTTGCAGTTAATTATGCAGTTAATTATAATTCGTCTATGCAATCGATCGTTCAATCATCGTAATACAGGGTGTCTACTCCCTGAAAAAAAACGGGATTCTGTGGGATTCTTTTTTATCTTGAAAAACCCGAGAGAATTCTCAAGAAATTTTATTGAGACTCAGAGAATTTTTCAAAAATTGTATTTTTGATCATTTTATATTCTTATATATCGCGAGCGATCGATAATCGGCTGATTGGTCAAGTTAGCAATCATATATGTACCTTAAACAAAGGTATTAAGTATTTTGTATTCTTCAAAATATATTGGACTTATTTATAAGTGTCATTTAGTTATTAAAGTTTTTTTATTGTGATAATAAAATTGTGAACTTTCAAATTGTTAGATTGGAATTTTTTAAAACGATTCTGGAATTTCGCGCTTGTTTTTGCGAATAGTTCCTATACCATCGTTAGAGAGAGATTCCCGCCAAGTACAATAAATCTATAAAACTTTTTAACTTTTTAACAAGATCTGATTTTTTGATATGACTCAACGTGCTTATTTTTATCTTTTAATTTCTGAATTACTCTAGCAATTTCTTCATTCGTGTGAAAGACAATATTTAGAATTTTATCAGTAAACAGATTCCGGTGTTATCACATTTAAAGCCTCACCTTTCGTGGACTGTCGGTTTGCAATCACTTGCTTCTTAGTTCGAGATCTTTTATTGTCCAAAACTCGCTTCTTGGACGCTTATTGGGAGGGCAACCGTGTTTCCTTGAGGACTGACCCGATACGTGACCCGATAGCGCTGGTCGTTGCTTTGTCTCCATCTCTTGCGCGTCCTCATCTTCGGTATTTTTCTCCAATTCATATGTATCCTCTATTTCGGTCGTATCTTCTTCGGTATCTTCTGTAGATTCATATGAACTGTCTGTTTCGGTCATATCTTCTTCAATATCTTCTATAACTCCATAAAAACTATCTGTATCGGTTGTATCTTCTATAACTTCAAAAAAAATTATCTGTATCGCTTGTATCTTCTTCAGTATCTTCTTTAAAGTCATATGTACTCTCTGTATTGGTCGTATATTCTGTCTCACTTTTATCGTCGAAAATTTTTTTAGGCGAGATTATATATAAGTTTATTAAACTTATATATATTATATATATTAATAACGAGTAAAATTATTATTTTTCTTTATTCTACAAATTATGAATAATAAATAAAAGTTATTTTATAATTTTTTCAAACATATAATTAAGTTTGCAATTTTAATTTTGATTTTCTTATTATATCAATTTTATTACATTAACCCTTCTGTTCGGGTCTTTTTGACCCAAAATATTTTTTATTTTCGTTCAATATTTCATTTACAAACTTCTTCTCTGGCATTTTGATGATTTCATCTGTCAATGTAAGATCTCTTTTCTAAAACTTTTCGAAATCAATTAGGTTCGGATGATAAAATTATTGTACACGCAAACATCCAGTGTTGGCTCCTATTGGCATTGTTTTGAAATATATTTCTAAAAACTTTTTATTTTTTTTGTTTTAAAGCTTTTCGATCTTATTGACTCAAACGATGTGAAAGTATAGGAAATTCGAACAGAACAGCAGGATTAAATGTCTATATTTATTTTATTAATTTGATTTATTCTTATTGATGATACCGTATATTCATATGTACCAACTACCATATTATCATTTTTGTGTTAAAATTTATCTTTTTTTTTTTTTTACTGAAAATCAGGTAAATCTATTGGCATCGCTGGAATATTATTTAATATTTGATTATCAGTTGTTACTTCATCACAAACACTTTCATTATCACTATTATTGTCACTACCTACATTCCTCTTTTTGATGTGTGTGTGTGTGTGTGTGTGTGTGTGTGTGTGTGTGTGTGTGTGTGTGTGTGTGTGTGTGTGTGTGTGTGTGTGTGTGTGTGTGTGTGTGTGTGTGTGTGTGTGTGTGTGTGTGTGTGTGTGTGATAAGAGATCGTCAAACATTTTACGAAAGGAAAGCATATCCACTGTTGAGAGAGGTGCCATGCTCTCTAAAATGTAGTTTATTACATTTTTTCACATTATATTGTAAGGATATATTTTTTCCTTCTTGTTGGGCATTTAAATCATCTACTTTTCGTTTTTTAGCTTTTACGTAATTTGAGTATTCATCTAAAAAATAATTTATTTGTAAGTTTTATAACTTTAAAAAAGAAAAGAGAAAAGAAAAATTCGATCATATATTTGTTCATAATAACACGCGTGTTTTTTTCTCACTCAATCGGCGATTTATCTATGCTGGAATCTTATATCTTATATCTTAAATACACACACACACACACACACACACACACACACACACACATAATTAATCGGTTTCGTCGCGCAACTTCTCCGCAACTAAACGCGCCGCTGTGGATGTAACGTAGCGTCGACGTACACGTTCCATTTGTCATTCAGAATCTCCGTTTTATCGAATCGCAGCTATTGGCTGCAACGTCAACGGCATCAGGGCGGCATCAGAGAGTTGTCGTGAATTAGCGCGCGTGAATACGCAATTCCGCCGGCGCCGGCAGATGCGCATCCAGCACTTTATTACACTAATTGCGCGCTACGCGGCCCCATTTACGAAATTCCGAGAGGTAAGGGTTTTCGTCCCTCTTCCCCTCTCCCTCTGCCCCCTATCACCCTCGTGTGTGCGCGCCCGCGTTGATCGCCCGCAGTTATACCCCACTGTATATATACACAACTCTACCTATCTACCTACCTACGTACCTACCTACCTACCTCAGGTCATACTTGCATGTACACGGTGTGTAATTTCACGCTCGCGAACACGCACGCGTTTTGCATACTGCCTGTCACACAGGCGGTGCCGCCACCATCCGGTGAAATACGGCCGAGATCACGCCGTAGTTATGTCACACACGCGTGTGAGGGGCACCGAGGGAGCGAATTGTATCAACTTCCATGTTTACGCGCGTCCGTCCGCAATACGTCATCGTCGGGGATCGTCGTAAAATATTACGTTTTACATGGCGATCATGATGCCGTGTTGGACCCACCTGCCGCGATTTGCCCACCGAACAGAGTGAGTGTGGTCCCTTTTTTTAAGGTCAACACGATTTCTTTGCGCGCGAGTATTTATATTTGTGACTTTTCGCGCAGAAATTATAAGTTTTCTTAATTTCTTTAAAAGAGAATCTTTAAGCATGTTTGTATCTAGATTTCCTGTATATACATATATTAAAAATTTTTTTTTTAAGAAACTAACAAAATTTATGTAATTTTTTGTGTATATATATACAGGGTGTCCGGTAATAGTCGCATCAACCGTCATGTGCAGGTAGAGCTAGTTAAACCGAGTAGAAAAGTCCTCTACCATTTTGCGATATTCTCAATAATAAGAGAGAAATAAATTAAAGAAAATCAGCCAATTCGCGCGATGATAAGCGTGCGACGAGAAGAGACAGCCCACTCGGGGGTCCAGAGTTAGCGCTACTCGTATGGAGTCACTGTCTTTTGTAAAGCGCTCCTCCCCGCTTCATCGCGCGCTTAGCAACCGTGTAACATTATACTGTTTCTTTTCGCCGCATGCTTAGTAACGACATAAAACTGGGCTGTCTCTTCTCGCCGTCGTCACGCGAATTGGCCGATCTTTATTAATTAATATCTCTCTTATTATTGAGAATATCGCAAAATGGTAGAGGACTTTTCTACTCGGTTTAACTAGCTCTACCTGCACACGACGGTTGATGCGACTATTACCGGACACCCTGTATATATATATATATTTATATATATATGTATATACAAGATATATTATATAATTAATAAAAAATACTATTTAAATGTGTTTGTAGCATTTATATATATATATATATATATATATATATATATAAATGCTACAAACACATTTGATACTATTAGATGGAAATATGAAAAGTAATTGCAACGCATTTACATTTTGCTACCAAGCAAACCTCAAAGAAGCAATTTAACGCGCCGTAACGAAAGGGTGAACTATAAAAACTAGCGGTCTTGAGGGTGTTAAACATTAGGAACTGGTATGTTGATAAAATTACATTTCTTGAGCGAATTAACGGTACATAGAATATATTCCTTATGTATTTTGCAGCTAACGACCAAAATATTTGCTCGTATTACATCTGGGTAACTGTATATGTATATTTCTATATAAGTGTGTGTGTGTGTGTGTGTGTGTGTGTGTGTGTGTGTGTATGTATGTGTGTGTGTGTGTGTGTGGTGTGTTTCCACTTCTAGAGAAAATAAGACACTTATAAAAAAAAAAGAAAAATGAGTAAAAAGTATGGCTTAAACCAGCCTATTCGTAGATTGTTGCTATTTAAAAGATATTTAATTAAATTAAATTAATTTTTTAATATTCAAAGAATGTTTAATTTAAATTTTTAATTTTAATTAATTTTAATTATTTTTTAAATTCTTTTAAATTTTAAATTTAATTAATTTGAATTAATTTGAATTAATTTGAATTAATTTTTTAATATCTTTTAAATAGCAACAATCTATGACAAATAGGCTGATGTTTAACTCATTTTTTTCTTTTTATAAATGTCTTATTTTCTTACTATAGAAGAATATATTATTGTTATCTAGACACATACAGTGTTACCTGAGTGTAACGAGCAAATTTTAAAATATGACATAAGAAAATTTATATTTATTTATATGTTACTGAAAAATATAAAACGTGGCATAAAGCGCAACGTTATTACACTTTGGTTAATTCTTCTAAATTTATTTTATAATTGTAATTTATTTTTTGCAAAGATAAAAGATAATACGCTGCATTTAGAGTAGTGCTTTTATCCGTCCGTTTTCTACTTTATAATTGCGAAACTTTATAATAATGAAAGCACAACAGTCGTGCAAAACAATTTTCGTCGACGATTTCGTAGTGAATACTTCCGCGCTTATTGTTAATGCCTTATTGTTAATCGCGCTATAGAGAGACGCGCAAAAACCTGTACGGGATAAAAGCGCAAAAGGCGGATATAAACGGCGACGAGTCGTCGACTCGTCGCTCTCTTTCTCTTTCCTTCTCATTTTCGCTCCACTCTTCTTGCGTTTTTCTTTCTGACCTTTCGGAACCGCCATGGGACTACGAAGATCGTTAACTAAAGTGGGTAATCATACCCACCGGTTTCACGCCGCAGCCAACCGGGCGCTGCCACGAAGCGATATATGGGGTGACCAAATTGGACACATATATACATGTATATGTATATATATGTAATATACTCTTATATCTAAAATCTTATTTAAAAATTTTATATATATATAAAATATATATAATATATAAATATAATACATAATATATATACATATAAATAATATATATAATGTATATATAAAATACAATATATATACATATAAATAATATATAGAATGTATATATTAAATACAATATATATAAAATATAATATATATATATATATATATATTTGTATATATTATATATGATAAACAAGAATAATAATATAACGATATTAAATTGATTAATTAATCCAGCTATGACCGAATAAGGCTTGTCTTTATTAGTTGGTGTATTATTTATGTTAAAAAAAATAGATAAAAAATGATTAATCAATTTAATATCGTGATATTACTATTCTTGTTTATCATGTAACTGTGTTTCAAGACCGAAAAATTTATTCTGCGCGCAGTTCAATGAACTTGAAAACAATAGTATGTAAAATCACACAATAAATATTAACACGAAGATCCAGCTATGACCAAAAAAGGGCTTGTCTTTATAAGTTGGTGTATTAATTATGTTAAAAAGAATAGATAAAAATTGAAAAAAACGCCCTTTTTTATTTTTTTAAAATGATCTTTCATTCATTTTTCTACTGCGTTCTTAATTTACTTTGTTTTAGTAGTTATCAACACAGTCTACAGTAACTACTGAGATTGAAATTTAAATTGTTTTAATTGATTTTGATGAAGATAAATCGAATTTATTGAGAAAAAAATGCATTCCCCATATTATTTAAATGGGAAAATTTCAAGACGAATGTGGAACCATTAAATGAAATTTATTGGAGTTGGCATTTTAAGGTAATTATTATCTCCCCACTAGCTAACTTTTTAGATGGAATGCGTGCAAAAATAAAAACTTTTTTTTTTAAACATATATGTATATAAAATACATATATTATATAAATTTAATTATAAAAATTTTAATTTTAATTTTAAATTAATTATAAATATAGTATATATACAGGGTGTTAAAAAAAGGGTTACATTTTGAGAGCAGGTAGTATTAATCAAAATAAGAAAAAAAGTCTAATGAACATGGGTCGTATAAACAATATCTTCAAAGATATAAGCTATCTTTCTATTTGAACTTATTGTTTATTTCTTATACTGATACTAATATTTACAAATCTAATGTTATTATAGCAAAACTAGTAAGTACTCTTTTGTTTATTGCAATGTAAAAGTGATACAATTAATAAAAAAAGACAATAAGTTCAAATGTAAAGATAGTCTATATCTTCGAAGATATTAATCGTAGAACCCATGTTTATTAGACTTTTTTTTCTTATTTTGATTAATACTACCTGCTCTCAAAATATATAACCCTTTTCTTTAACACCCTGTGTATATTTTTTACGTTTTGCGCAAATATATGTCGCACCAATAAGATCTTTCCTGGTGGTAGGAAAACGTGGTTTGCTTCTACGCTTAGGAATTCCACGTTTTCCATCTCGCTGACAAGATTTTAACGGAGCTGAAGAGCCACGAGACTTTAGCTAAACCGTAACGATCGTGCAATAGGATAGAATCTCTCCCGGGCAGAGGCATAATGACAACTGTAACGATGGCGTAACGATGGCGTAACGAGTAATGATTTATGAAGCCGGGATGGAACGCGTTCCTGCGCGCAGCATCCGCGTCCGCATCGAGCATCGTCTGTTCCGCGTATCGTAAATTGATTTGCGGAATCGCCGTAGGCACCTTCTCCTCTATTCGTCCATATCGTCAATGCCGCGGGTAGGCATTTCCTCGTCGCAGTTCCTTGCAATCGTAGGAGCAACGTTCTAATATTCCACGATCGATTCTCCTTGTAAATGTAATTGGACTCAAGTCGGCATAATCTTCCCGATCTTCGATGCCGTAGGAAATGGGAAATATCCTGTACGTCGATTATTTCATCTATTATCACAATCGTAGATACAGATTACACGATTAGATCGATGATAGATAGGATAGATAGTCATTTTATAGTCATTTTGATATTTGGAAAATTTCGATACTTTTATATAATTTGAAAAATTAGGATCTCAAAAATGCTGATAACTATTATAGATATGTAAATAAATAGAATTGAACGCGATGTTGTGGAGAAAAATTATTCTACAAAAACTAAATGACAATTTTCTTGTATATAGAAAAATTCGACTTTAAATACAAAAATTTAGATAGCTTTATTTATTCACTTAATAGGTCTTCCTTTTCTTTTATTTTGGTACGAGTATTTAATACAAATTATTTAATACAAATATACATTACACAAAACATCAAACTTTTCCTCAAGAGTGTTCAGATTTCTCTTATAATGTATAAGAAAGGCAACCATTTACTTTTATAAATATTAAGCACATTTATTTTTTAAAATGTATTTTATATTTTGATCTCCGCTCTTAAGTATCTATTATTTAAATATTAAATATCTATTATATATATTTTTGTATATATCTTATACATACATACATACACACATACATACACACATACATACATACATACATACATATATATATATTGTATATACATATATTATATATCGAATAAATATATTTATTATATCTTTTATAATTTAAGAAATATTAAAATCTTTAAAATAATCTAGATTTATTATTTTTATATTAGCATATCGAGAAGTCTCTAAATTATCTTATATATTTTGTTAAAAATCGCAGTATTTACTTCTGAAAATTTCTAAAAAAAATAAGGATTAATATTAATAGATAAAGATGTAATTTTTTCTGCGTGAGTATATTATATAAACGCTTGTTATTTTACTAAATGTTTGAAATGAAAATATAAAGGAGACTTCATATTTTTTATGTAAAATATTATCCATGAAAATGCATAAAGACTCAGAGACGCGTTTCGGTAAAATCCAGGGCGATCGGCACACCCTATATAGAGGAGGCTGGTGCCGAAGCATGCATACGCATAGGAGGAGGCAGGGATATAATTATATGCTTCAAGTCCGCACCTCGAAAATGCCGCCTTGTTAGCAAATCTCGTGAATCGCGCAAACACCTGCCTGATTGTTAATAATTTGCCGAGCTAGAACCTGCCTGTTACACTGTGCGAAGGTTCGCTTTCGTAAGAACGGGGCCCAACGATGGGACGATAAAGAATAAAAGGTCTTTCCTTCTCTCTTTCTCTTTCTCTCTCTCTCCAGTGTTAAGTAATATTCGTCTATAATTTAATATCCGCATCCGGCGGCATTCGCGGCCGCTGCTTTGGTCGCAAAAATAAATTCGCGTTCGATCGGTCGGTTTGCGCGAGTTTATCAAATTAAATCTCGTTCTCGCGAGTTATACAGTTGTTGTGTTTTTTTTTTTTTTTTACACAGCCGAGGTGAAAAGCAATTTGCGATAAAGTATCGATGCTCACTTCAGATTTCACGGATATAAATTAACGGGTTTTACTGTTATCGCGCGGGATTCATGTACTTTTTAGCTTTTCGGAGGTTTTCAAGTTTTCATTTTCCCCCGAGGAGGGATGAGAAAAATATTTGTTTACCGACGTGAAGAATAACAATGTGCAAGTTTCCCATTTGCACATTTTCTTAAGATGTCAAACGAGATTTTTGCTTCTCTCGCTCTTATTTTCTCTGTGAATACGTATGTGTATTCAATATTTAAGATCTACATATCAAGAGCTACATTGTTTATTTTTACTGAAAATAATACAACTTGAAAATTATTTAATTTTTTATTACTTAATATTTTATTTAAAAAATCCCTCTCTCTCTCTCTCTCTCAGATGCTCTTCGCGCAATCGTTTGTTTAATCACCCGGATTCGAAGCTATTAATTAATTAGCGCCAACAATTACGTCGACTTGTTCTCTATGGCTCCCCGACAACGCACGTTAATTTCCTAAGCGTAATTATTCCATTCGCATGATTGCAAATCTCCGTCATTCCGCTCGGCTGCGTCGCTTTCTCGCTCATCGTCGTCGTTTCGGTCTTCCTTCCGAATCAACCGCGGGGTTCTCCGGGATGAAAGAAGCTACCTACCTTCGTACTCACATTCCCGATCGCTTCTCCCTGCGAACGAGGATGCGTTACGCGCCAACGCGTATTATTCTCTCGAATTCATTTCGCGAAGCGGCGTCGTCGTCCAACTTTTTCACTGAACTTCGCCCTGTGGACCGATCTCGGATTGATGTTGTTCTCCAAAGTTCTCTCTTGCCTCTTTGCTTTTCTTGCATCGCGAGCAAACGAAAAGTTCCCGAAGATAGATGATTCCGATGCGGCGCGATGGCTGTATCTCAAATGATTTATATACATTCGGAATTAGTAGTTTCCTAATTACAAATCTGTTTTACGCGAGTTTTTATTAGTCTCTAATGAAGTAGCTAAGAAACACAATTAAATATAAAAATAAGATATTATATATACGAGAAATAAGAAAAAAATTATTACCAACAAAATGAGGTGATATATTGTATGTATATATAATCAGAAAATAATTTTATTTGATTTATTTTTATTTATACTTTTAAGTCGCACCTACATTTAAATTGTTAGTGATTACAGTAAAACATCTATTTAATCGAAAATAATTGCGATTTATATATAAATAATAGATAGTTTGGAATTAATATTTCCTATGATTACAAATCGATGTACGCGAGATTTTTTTAGTCTCTAACGAAGTAGCTACAACATAATTAAATATAAAAATAAGTATACAAAAAATAAGAAATAAAATATTACTAATAAAATGAGATAATATATATAATTAGAAAAAAATTATATTTTTTATTTTATTTTTTAAATCGCATTAACATCTACATTCTACATTGTTAGCGATAACAGTAAAATATTCATTTAGTTGAAAATAATTGCGATTAAAAAATATTAAAAATAGATAGGTGAATTTCTTTCTATGTGAAATCATAAAAAAGTCTTTATTTATACCCTTGCGATTTCTTATAATGCAAGGAAAATCAGCAAATATTATATTTATTTTTAATACACAAACTGTACGAATCATACGCGTTGTTCTCTAAAGCTTTTACATTTGCTTTTTACATTTCTTATTATATGCTTTCTTTATTTCATCCCATGCTTTATTTATATGATATATCTTTTGCTCTTATATAATCTTATAACATTCTCTTTCATTGTAATCTTGATTCTTTTAAGACATTCCCTTTTTCACGTTGCCAGATTTACCTGCCGTCTTCTTGCCAGGTGTGCTTGTATTTTTCGTTTGCCATAAAACTTGGCTTGAGTCTGCAAAAGCATTACGACGTTTTGCTTTATACGTGCAGCCAACTTTTTACGATTCTTTTTTTTTACGGATTAAATTCCGCAAAATCTTTTGTTTACAATATAACAATTGCTATCACATGTAACATATATTTGTTGCAATAATCAAAGGAATTATTTTAAATAACTTAAAGATTAATAGAAACCATTTACACACAAAATTATTCTGATTAATTGGATAAAAATTCTCAAGTCGCAATATTTTTAATTGAATTTGAAGATCGTGATAGTTAAGGAAAGGAAAAAATCTTGATTATTTATTTATGATGAAGCCCTACGTTTCGGAATATTATTTTGCAAAGTTAAACCTCTTTTGCAACTTGTGTCTCATTTTATTATTAAGCAATTTGAGATTTTAATGACATTTCTTTGAAAATGAAACATGATACACACATTTGGACAAAGAATATTGCAACTGTGTAAAAATACAATTAATTCGTCGTGTTAATCATACATAATCGCGAACTATGTCGATATTATTCTATAACATACTTTTAGCATACCCTTATCCACGCATAATTTTATAAAGCACAAAGCATTCAAAATCGCATGCGTGTTGTTAGAACGACCGGTCAGAATATTAACACGAAGAATGCTAATGGTTCTCTCGCACCATTTGTTTTCACATTACGCAAGTAATTGTCTAAAAGTGCATACTATGTGAAAAAATTCTACTCCGACGCGATATTAAGTGTGCCCCGAAATGCGCCTCTCAGATATAATTCATTCGTAACGACATAACGAATTTAGAATTTCGATAAAAATCGGCGCCTTTAATGCGTTTCTGTGTAATACGTTGCTTTAATGCAATATATTTTTACTTGGCCAATCTGTCTATCGATAGAGAGAGAGAAAGATCCATTATTTTTCTCTCTTTAATCCTCTGCTTTTCCATTTAAGATTGTAGTTTCAAATCGATCGTCTCGAAAATATAATAGATATACAAATTTATTTTCTTTTTAATTCATAGTTATTAAATCTTTTACGCCCTGCGCACAATAGAGAAAATATTAGGAATTAGGAATAAATATTAAATATTTGGAATAAGAATCTTTTTAAGAATATTTTTATTTTAAAAGAAGGAAATGAAATTAAGAATTAACGTACAATGCATTGAGAATTAGGAATAAGGAATAAAAATAACGGAATATATTAAATATTAAACCAGTTTACAAAAAAAAAAAAAAACATACTCGAGAAAATTTTTAAAATCACTTAATTTTGAACGTCTAAAAAGTTTTTTCTTTTTTTTATAGAGACTTATTGTAATACAAAATTTTAAAAAATTTAAGTAAATATCTTAGCATATTAATTAAGCTGCTCTGGAATTAAATATTTTCTTAAACTGTTTTTAATTAGAAATAGAAAAATTTTTTCTAAAAGATTATTATATGTATATCTGTCATTCTGGTATAACGAAAAAAGAGGTTTGCATCATTATTAAATTCTTTCATAAAAGTTGAAAAATCATCTAGACTATTTCTTTGTAAATTGATAAAAACGAATTCATCAGCGTCTATTTTCCTTTATGTTTTTTTAAACTTTAAATAAATAAAATTTTCATTAATTGAAAAACTAACAATAAGCATGATAAAAATATTACTGTGAAATTACAGATTTTCTTATACTGTATTTGGTTAGTAATCTCTAAATTCATATCGTTTAAATTTATCAGCTAAACTATAAACATTTTATGTTATGACGCAATTCCTGTATTTCCCATTATATGTATATAATTTCTATTTCCAATATTTAATATTTATTCCTGTTCTTAATATTTTCTCTATTATACACCTTATATTTGTCAAAGCGTTGCACTTATTAGATATAATGACAATGCGATAAAAATCTTAAAATATCAATCAATTAATTAACAATAAATGAATTTTAAATTAGAATATAATATAATACATATAGTCAAAACATAAATGTAATTATAATATGATAAACATAAAAATATAATTATAAAATAATTATAGCAATCGATTAAAGATTATATAAAAAATTATATATAATTTATTCATCGTGTTCGATGTACTATTATACGATCGAGATTCTTTGTATTTTGCCTGTTGCGAGTGAAGTCCCAGCTTTGTTTTCCTCGCATTGTAATTACTTCTCAACATTCGTATCCACATCAAGTTTATAATTCAGACAGTCGAAACAGTTGATTCTCCGAGGAAGAGTCGCGAGGCCAAGAAAGTTGTATATCTCCGGCTTTTCGAAGTTCTCTCTATCAAGTGACGTTCGTGCCTTGAGTAAACCAGGGAGCTCGCTACTTCCCTTCTCTCCCCCCCCCCCCCCCTCCCCATCCCCTGGTAGCCGTATTTGCCGAAGACGTTTACGCGCGGTACCAGGGCGTATAGTTGATCCATTTCTCTGCAAATACCGACGCGATAAGAGGAGGAAATCCGACGCACTCTCCGTATATCTAATAGCACGGATTTGGAGCTTCGGCGACGCGCTTCCTCCCTCTTCTAATCGGATAGGGGGAAGAGGGGGAAGATTATTTTTGCTCGTCGTATATCCTCCGCTCTCGTCGACATTTTCTACTTGCAAATCGCACGCGACTATTCGCAGTCGGTTTAATAAACTTGCCGGGAGCAATATTTGCATTTCTCTTTCACGATGTTTGTTTATACCAACGAATATAAGGAATCACGGTCACCCCATCTTAAATTATATCCGTCAACACAGCTTCCTTCGAGGAAATGAAAAACGCATCAGAGAGAGACATCAGAAGTTGTAATTATTCCCGGAAGAAATAGAAATAATTTTTTAAAATAGCTGTTTTCTTTTTTTCTTTTTTTTTTGCGGCAATTACTTCTAACGCATAGCCGGTTACGAAGTCGCAAGTATTGAGAGAAACAGAAGTGAATAGCTTTACCACCCCCTTAAATTATGAAACGGAAAAAAATATCAAATCTTTTTTCCTCTCTTTATAACATACAACTAAATAAATGAGTTCTTTTGCGCGTGGCATCGTCCGCATTTGTCAAAATAAATCCGTAAAATGCGCTAGTAATTTGCTACGAAAATTAATAAATAATTTCCCGTGTAGAAAATTATTAGGGCTAGTTCATGAAACTACTGGCCCCGATAAGAATAATATAGGGATGCCATATTAAGGGATACCCTATCATTATTAAATCGGTGCCCTATTAGATATTACTAAGGATACATGATTTTAACAAAACAAGGGAGTATTAATGCCAATTTATAAGGACTTCAAAAGGATTTGCAAATCTTACCTTAATTTAGAATACTTTAATAAAGATAATTAACAAGATACTTATATGGATTTGTTAAATGTGATTTAACGCATTTTTTAAATGAAAAGTTTACGTGTAATGCCAATTTACAAAAAACTTAAAAGAGTAAAGTTAGCAATATATTGCATTGATGATAACATATAAAAGATTTTGTACTGAAAAATGTCATTTATGTCACATTATTTTTATTGTGCAAAATAAAAAAAATTTTTTACATACATATAGATATTAAATATATAAAAAATATACAATAGATACATATATATTATATCCTAAGATTCCTACTAATGAAGAAAAGATATGACAAACGTATTCTGTTTACGTAACTTACAAGACGGAAGTTCAAGTCGAATTAATTTATCTGACACATATGTTAACGGGTATGTAGCAGTAACATGGCGGGATATTGCAGGAAGGTGCCACATATTTAGCAAACTAGATTTGCATGGATATTTGTATAATAATTTTGCTTTTGTCCAAATTTCACCTTCGATCATAATGCTTGAAAGAGATGTATCATGCTCATCACTGTACATAGAAGAAATTTCCATAATTATACCGTTATTTAAAAGTACCATATTATTTTGCCGTTTTGTTGTAATTATGAAACGGTTCCATTTAACTTTTTGTATACAAATTTTATTATTATGAACTATGCTTTTTAATATTTTATTATCAATAATGCGTATATTTTTATCAGTAGTTATATTTTGTTCGTGTAGTCTACGACACACTTGCGCCAAAGGTTTATTAGCTGTACGAAGAACACGTTTAATTTCTCCAAGTGTATTTTCGAATGGAAAACAACTTATTCTACTTAGAGAACAATTGAAATTCAGTACATCATCAGCCACATGCAATAAATTGTGCATGTGGCTGATGATGTACTGAATTTCAATTGTAACATTCATGACTTGAAATTGTGGTCCATACAAGTACGGCATAGCCAAAACAAATTTTTTTTAAAAATTTTTTGCCATTGTGTTATGAATTACAGCGAGCTCTTCACTGCATATAATTCTGCATGCAACATGAAGTAACAAAAAGTGATCGTATAATTTTTTTGAAAGAATGTCTTTTAAAACAATCGGGCCACAGTATAATAAAAAAAATCTGAATTCTGTTGCTTTCCAATTTAAATATTCAAAAATTGTTCTCGGTTTTCGTTGAAATTCAGTAGGAATCTGAGCAGCAAAATGCAAAAGTCTCTCTGAAATTTGTACTTTTAATCGTCGACTTATTCTTATAGCCAATGGGCCTTTCATCCATAAATGTATTAATTTTTTCATAATCCCATTAAAAAATAAATGCATGTGATCTAAAACAAATACTTTTGTAAAATCTATCTCTGGAATTATATTGATAAGAGGAGAAACACCGGTGTGATGAGCACGATCTTCTTGTAAAAAAAAAAGATAATTTTGTACGTTCCGGATAATCCAAACCGGGATAAATTAATTTAGAAGATTTTCCTATTCTGATTAGCTCTCCAGTAATTGTGCAACGTTCGCAAGCATTATAACCATTGTGCCCTTTAGTACATTTTAAGAAAGCCCGGGCTGGAGTGTCTGAAACAAATGCTAATAGTTGGACTTTGTAAGTTCGATTTTCTATACAAATTCCATGTTGCTGTAAACTATTAATCTCAGCAATAAATGATTCGAGATATCTGTTTAAATATCTCGGTTTACTTTGTCCATAATAGATAGCAATAGTAAAAGGTTTGTATATATCCGGATAATAATGTATTTTACAAAGAATTGGCCAAAAAGATTTGCTTCCAGAAGCAGATATAGGCATACCATCCACGTTAATTAACAACTGAATGACATTTTGACGGAAATCTTTGTTGATTTGTAGTTTTAAACCTGTTTCTATACCAAAATAAACAAATTGGCCATTCGGATATATAGAATTATTATCTTCCATGTTTACTATATTGTATGTTGCCTCGGATGTGTTGAGAAAAGTTCGTGATGATTTCGGCAAATCAGTTATTAAATTTTTTCTCAATATGCTTAGTAGTTTATCTAAATGATTATGTTTAATATTGCATTCGACAGCCCAGTGACGTAGTTCGTCAACTATAGAATATTCTTTAATTTCCAACAATGTATTGTCTGTGTCTGTTTCAATGTCATTTGTCAAGGAACTTATAGCATCGTCGCAAATATCATTTTTAATCACATGTTTATGCACAAGAATATCGAGTTCAGCTGTATCTTTCTGTGTTACGTCACGTGACCTGGTTTCGTCTAAAACAATTTAATCTTTAAAATTTTTTGGATTTTATATTTTACTTGAAACATATATTTACCACAATGATCATCTATTATATTTGATTCCACAGTCTGTAAATTAGTTAAATTCCCAGCTATAGTTTTTATCTGTTCGATTTCTTCAATGCATACTTCTTTTAATGCTCGAGATTTTTTAACACGATATCGTGATTTATTATTCATTTTCTTTTGTATGACAGAGATGAATTATTACCTGAAAACACGTTTAAATTAATATGAGAAAGTCATATACAATAAAGTCATAAACAATCATAGATGTTTAAGCACAAATACCGTTCTGTATTTCTCTATTTCCTTGTCTTTAGAATAAAAAAAAGTTTACACTGCCCGCTGTTGCTACCCTGTTGTTACACTATTGCCACTCAAATTATACGAACATGCGCAGAGCGCATATGCGTATTATGGCTCTGGCAGACCCGCGCGATTTCGCGACATGCGATGCTCGATATCCAATGAGCGTACGGAAAAAGCTGTATTTTATCACACAATGCACACACATTAGACTGCAATAACTTAACCTAATAAACAACAATTGCGCGGGAGTTTTTCTGTACTGAACGTGAAACGTGTAATGACTCTGGCAGACCAGTTCGTCTGGCAGACGATTTCTCGAAACACGTGACGCGCGATATCCAATGAGCGTACAGTTTTTTCCGTACGCTCATTGGATATCGCGCGTCACGTGTTGCGAGAAATCGTCTGCCAGACGAAGGGCGTTTTCCATTTGGTGACACAAGTCGACACAAGTCGACACAAGCATCATTCTATCTTTGTTCTCATAGATCAGTGTTCCGATTAGGGACCGGCTGGCCGCGCATGTGCGAGCATGCGGCATCAGTGAAGTATTTTGTACTAGGGAAAAGAGGCACCGTTACTCTCCCGGTTACATTTAGAGTTTAGAGTATTAAAAAAATATTTAAAATTTAATTATTTTATAAATATTAATTATAATAAAAAATAAAAAGGAAGGGAAAAAGGTGATATCATTAAATAAAACACTTTTTACATCAATAAAATAAAAATCTTTAATTTGGCAGAAACTTCAAAGAATACCAACATTTGTTGCAAGGGTAAGGAAAACTGCCAAAAACCTTACCAGTATTCATTAATAAACAAAAATTATAATTATTAATTATCGTAATCGTCCGATCGTCCGATCCCTAACTGTCGTTCACGATCCCGCATCCCGCCCCCGCCAAGCGCCAAGATACTACATGCGTACATATGTACGTCACTGTATCTTTCTGGCCGCGCATGCGCAAAAGCACGCATGCGCGGCCAGCCGGTCCCTAATCGGAACACTGCATTAGAATGTAGAACAAAGATAGAATGATGCTTGTGTCGACTTGTGTCACCAAATGGAAAACGCCCGAACTGGTCTGCCAGAGTCATTACACGTTTCACGTTCAGTACAGAAAAACTCCCGCGCAATTGTTGTTTGTTAGATTAGGTTAAGTTATTGCAGTCTATTGTGTGTGCATTGTGTGATAATTTTGCTAATAATATATTTCTAGTCACGACACTATAAAAATAAGAGACATCAAATATTTGATACGATAATAAATAAGTGTGAATTATCGTATGTAAAACTGAGTGAAATTATCATCAAAAAGTACATAATGTCCCTATCAAAAGCACGTTAATGTCCTATCGATTCTAATAGTTCGTATGATCTCTATTTCAGTGAATGTTAAAGCATATCAAATTGTTGAATTTGTAAACGATAGAGAGGATAACAAAATTTCTGTTGATTGTGTCCCATCTAAATGGGTAACGTACTTAAATTAGTTTTGTCTTGTCTAAATCTGAAGCACCAGAATCATGGCCGTCATATCCAGTATATTTGAGAGATGAAGCAGGTAAAAATAATTATTTTAATTAATAATTTTTCTTGAAATCTCAGTTAAAATTTTATCTGTTATTTTATTTCTGTTTCCTATTTTCTTTTTTAGAAACATTAAAAGAAGCAAAACAAAAAATGCATAAAATTATTCATAAAACACAATCATATGCATATTTTATTGATAATGATGATCACGCTAAAAAAAGGTCAGCACGTTCTACAAAATTTTTTCAAGGAAAAACTGAGATGAGTCATCAAGAAACAATTGAGAAAATTATGTACGATGACAATAAGATAGAAGAGTCACGCGAAGACAGTTCTTCTACGAGCTGTAAATATTATTTGAATTTATATCATTTATTGTTATTATTGTTTAAAGTTATTTTCAAATCAGTTTATTTTTCATCTTTATAGCAAGTGACCAAAGTGAAGAATCTATAAAAAATAAGAGTTTAATGAAAAATAAAAAGAGCTTGAATACATGTAAAAACAAATATGTAGATGTTGAACAAAATATAAAAATGAATATCTCGGCAAATACAATGAGCACAAAAGCACACATTTCGACAAAGAAATCTAACCTAAAGGATGATGCTACTAAATCATCATCGAACAATTTTTCACAACCATCTACTAGTACCGACTTAAATAACACAGCTGGCATTCCCAATCAAAATATACAGCATATAGAAAATTATCAGGACGCTACATTTCCAAAAGGTTTATAAATTATTTTCTATATTATGAGAACTTACACTGTAAGTATTTATTCCAATTAACAAATGATTATAAATAGTTCTCTTTTTTTTTTAGAAATTCTTTTGCTTCATAAAGCAGTAAAGTCCTTAACTATTGAAATATCTATGCAAAGCGAGCAAATAAGGCAATTAAAGAATTCTATTGAACAAACTTTGAAAATAAAAGTGGATCCGATGACTGTTGAAAAATTTATTAACAAACATAATGTAATTCTTAAATTATCAAACTTAACAGCACTTAAAAATTTTGAAGAGAAATTATCTGAAGATGGAGAATTTCTTTCTGATTTTGTAAGTTTATTTATTTATTTATTTATTTATTTATTTATTTATTTATTTTTTAATTTACTTTAAATAAATTTCAATATAATTTAATATACATATAAAATTATAATATGTATATAAAACATTAGTCAGAGATATTATTTTATTTGCAGAAGGCATGCCTGAAACATCTGATAGAAGAAAATATGTACAAAACTGTACTTACAGTATTGAAAAAATTTATGCATAGAGAATTAGCCATACAATGTACTGCGGTTCGTCGATCAAAAGAAAAATATGTTATGAAAGATACGATTTTTTATAAAGTTCTTTTTGGTAATTAATCAAATTTTATAAAAAAATTATAACAAATTAATGTTTGCACGTATAACTAAATAATGAAATTTATAACTCATTTTGTAGATTTGATCTGTGGCAATTGCACAGGAGAAAATAACAAACCTATAACGGAAAAGGATTTCTACAAAGCCTTAGGATCTATTTTTAACAATGCTAAAGATTGGGACAACCAGAGAAACGTACGTCGACTCATAGCAACTGAAGCAGCAAACGAGAATGATTGATTTTTACAAGCTGCGTATATTTACTACCTACTCGTTAACGTTATTTCATTAAAAAGTTTTATTTATGTTATTTTATTTTCAGTACTTAATATTTTATTTTGAATACTTATTAGATACCAAATAACTTTGTTGAATTTATTAAGAGATTCAATACTAACAGTTACTTTCTTATAATATTTAAAAATAAGCAAGAATAATTAATTTCATTTTATTTCCTTTTAAATAGAAATTAGAAACTAAAAAATGGTTTCATTTTTATTTGTTATTTTATTCTCAGTATTTTTTACTTTTGTATTTTACTTTTGTAATTTACTTTAGTACTTATATTTTACTTACATTACTATTACTTTATCGGTATAATATAAGCGAATATTGAATAAAACTGGAATATTAAAATATTAATTTCTATATATACATATAAACAACTTTCTTCATTCACAACCTATACGAGAAAAAAATAAGTGAATGGATTTCATATTAATTATTATAATAATATCAAGAAAGCCTTTAAATATAGATATAGGTATATATTTAAAAGATCTATTTTTATATTTGAGAACATTTCAGGGCATTTGAAGCCAATCTCTTTACAACTAAAATTTTAAATAAGAAACTAATAAAGCTTTTAAAATAAAACATGAATTAAGGATAAAAATATAATAAAAATTATATATATTTTTAAAATAAGGCCTGTGATAAAATTTACATACAAGGTCCCGGTAATATTTCCTTATGAGGTCCCAGTAATATTTCCTTATGAGGTCCCGGTAATATTTCCTTATGAGGTCCCGGTAATATTTCCTTATGAGGTCCCGGTAATATTTCCTTATGAGGTCCCCGTAATATTTCCTTATGGGGTCCCGAAGAACTATTTGTTACAAGCCATTTAGGGCCCAAGCTATCTGTACCTATTAGGGCCCGATTAATTTTAAGGCATATTAATCAGGTCCTTTTTAAAGCCTTATTACTTTTTTTACACGGGTTGGAATTTATTAGATGTGGTAAGATTTGTTTTCATTGAAAATGAAGATATGAGAAACGTTTAAATAAATAATATATTAAAACTAAATAAATATATGTATATATAGATATAAATTTAGTTATAAATATATATATATATATATATATATATATATTAGGGTGGTCGTTAAATGGAAGATCATGTTGGATGGTCATAAATCAGCTCTAAATCAGCTAGAAAAAATAATTCTCTAATTTTTTCAGATTTTTATTTTTAGCCCTGAGTCTCCCTGTTTGCACGTGGATTTTTTCCATTTAAAAAAATACCAATTTAAGTAATTTTTAGATTAAAAATAGAATCAACAAACCTGATTTAAATAAGTTTCGTTGACGTGAGGTATAGCATGAAATTGTATACGGGGTATTTCACTCGAGTTGTGTGTTATGTTATATTCTTATATCAATTCATTTATTTATTCATTTATATGTTATTTAAATATTATTTATATGATATTTTTTAATAATTTGAAAAAAAATACTAATTTACTTCAGTTCTAGATGGAGTCAGCTGCAAAAGTAGTGAAATTATTCAATTTTTCGTAAAAGATAGTCAAAAATCGTATATGGGCTATTCCACACGAGTCGTGGGTGTTTTTAATTCAGTTAATTATTTTTTATCCATTTTTCAAGCAATATAACGACGTATTTTATATTTTTTTTAATCTTCCTTGAACTTTAAATCGTCGTTATTTTCGATTATATAGGAAAAAGATGTGTCGGGAATTCCATTCCAGTGCTCAATGATTAAGCGCAAATTTAGTCGCTATTTTAGACTAGAACTAACTTAAATAAATATTTTTTAAATGAAAAAGAAAATTACGTGCCAACAGGGAGACTCAGGGCTCATCATAAAAATCTGAAAAAATTAGAGATTTTTTTTTTCACATTTAAAGCCGATTTACGACTATCTAACATTAAAATTCTGAAAAAACCCATATAAGGATCACCCTAATATATATATACATATATATTATATGTATATATATGTATATGTGTATATAACTATAAATATATAAATTTATTTAATATTATTATTTAATATTATTTTATTTCTAATATTATTTATTTATAAATATGTATACAATTTATTTATAAATATATATATATATATGTATATGTATGTAAAAAAATAATTCTAAAGAAAATTTATTATATATAAGATTACACTTGAATATTTACATATATGTATACATGTGTAAGTCTCGAAATTATATTTATATATTTTTTAACTACTTTCACGTAAATGTTATTGACATATAATTTTATTATTATTCACACATCTGGAATTCGTTTTTTTTAAATGGCCGCACTGTTAAATAGGACATTAGAATAAGTATCGCATGGATGACATCTGTCATCCATTTTCAAAAGACGAATTTATAAAGACACTTTTATACGAGCATATTATTGACTTAAATACATGTATTAACCATTACGCTTAAATTTGAAAAAGATTGTTGACAAATAAGAAAAATAAGAAAAAATTGCAGATTCGTACCTGTGGTTGGCTAATGTCCGCGCGACCGCTCCAGGATCTAACGTGATAATCCAAGGATAAGTATCGAGTATCGCTGTATTCAGGTGTATTCGGAGAGGCTTTTACGTAAAATTTCTCATTCTTCGGAGCACACCTGCGATGCGAAATCGGCGAAGCGACTTTGAAGGCGCGCCTGTCGGCGTATCGAGGAAATTAACGAAGCGGCGCGTTTTTTCGCGATCTCGCGTAGGAGGGATAATGGTCGGCGTCATGTCGTCAAAACGTCGTTCCTTGTCGTTCCTCTGCCCGTTGAAAATCGATTCCGCGCAGAACGGAACGGGACGACGGGACGAAGCATCTTGTCGCTTCTTATCGCGTATCCGGTTCTCGACTCCGATTCGCGGGGAACCGTTAATCGCGCAGGTACCTTATTCTATTTACAACACGCCCAGGGAGGAGGCTCAAGTTTTCTCGAGGATGATCTCGCAATTGACGCGTCTCGCCCTTCCGCAGCACGTCGACATTTTTTCCTTTTTTTTTGCGTTCAGTAGCTAGGTTTTCTATGCGATAATATTTAAATAAGATATCTTCTCTCTTGGATAACTATAATATGGCATGAAACTAGAATCTGTCATGCCGGAAACAAATTTAACGCGAGTGTAATAAATTATATTTTTTCTCAGATTCACACTTAAATCTTGCTTATCATCTATTAAGAATTGAAAAATTGATAAACTAATTAGAATTTTTTTTAATTTAGATTTTTTTCTAAGATATGTCAATTTCGTCATCTTACCCCTATATGAGTAAGACGAAAAGGCAAGTTAAAATAATTTAAAAATTATTAAACTCCTTTTTTCTCTCAACTTAATTAAAATGATTTAATTAATTTATCGTAATAAACTTTTTATATTATTTTGATAATATAATATTTGTACGCACAAATAAAAAAAAATAAATATAGAACAAAAAATTATATATACATATACATATATATAACTTAAAAAAATAAAAATTATTAAAAAACAATTATTTAATTTTTACGATTGAGAATTTTGTTTATATATTTCCGTATATTTGTTTATTTGTGTTTTTAATGCATCATTTTTGTTTCAATTCTCTTGTACGAGCATTGCATCTCAATATAACATTGAGATATTACAAATGAAGAATCATAAATTTTTTCTCGTATAAATGCGTATCTAAATAAATTAGTTTCATATATTATCATTCGCATTGGATATAAGCGAAAAAGTACCAACCATTTCTCTCTCTCTCTTTCAATATGTGAATTAATAAGTAAAACTTAGTTAATAAATAAAAATTTGTACCAATTATCGTAAAATTACGTTTCGTTAAAATGCATTCAAAACGCATTTAGATTAAATTATACGGGTACTCAATCTGAATGGTCCCAACTTTTTTCAAAACTTTTTGCTTTTTTCTCATTCAATAAATGACCGATCAATTTCCAATAGACCGAGTAGATTACATGTACAAGTTCGAGTATGTCGTTTCGATCCGATAATTTAAGTTTACAAATACACAATTGCGCCTCTCGCTCTTTTCCAACTCGCTTAATTTTTAAACATACCGGAAATAGTATTTCGATGACATATACGTGTATTGTTGGAAAGCGATCAAAATAGCAAATTGGTATTTATAAAATCATTTTCTCCACCTCTCTTGCTTCGCGTATAAAGCTCGCTTCATTAAATTATAATATATATAAACAACGGAAATTAATTGATAAAAATTAATTAATGCTAAGTTTGCGCAATCGTTGGAAAACTTTTCGTATTTGACGGCCCGTTATCTCGTTGCGTATATATTATTGTAATATATGTTATATCTGGACGCCGGAGAGATGCACATAATATATAATAATTCACACATAATTGAGACTGTAATATCTCTCGCGGCCATCACGATATAAATAGCGATTAATACGTCCTTTTCGGTTTTATTTCAAACTCTAAACGGATATGGGACGACATTATGCATTATACGAGCGTATTGTTTCAGCAATAACGAGTTTGCAGTTTGCATTCTTACACGTTGTAACATCGTTCCCTTTGTTCTCAAGATATAAACGGCGAAGAGAGGAAATCCCCCAGTGTACAGTCGGGGATATACAACAGCATTTATCATGTGTGTTGCTGCGTTTCTAAATAAGTTATAACACGACGTTTTTAAATTATTTGCCCCTCTTCTCAAAATTATTAATCCGATCATACGCGCTTATCAACAGATAATATTTATCCGTCGCAATTATGTAATCAGATAATAACGAATGACGAATTAATTAAAAAGGCGTTTGACACATCTGACGATACTATAAATACGTTAATTTTAGAAATAGGGATGACATATATGCAACCCCCCTGTATATAAAACGGACGATGGCGATTCTCTTTTCGCCAGCAGCCTCTCGAACGGCGAAGAACTTATGAGCAGGATCGTACCACGGTGTTTATGATTTTTGCAGACGGGCCTCATTGAGGCGATGCCCCCCTCCCCCCCCGTTCCCTCCCTCATTGCACGGCTTTCACGAGAGTCCCGAGGTGTAAATAAGCAGTCGCCGAGATTGCGCTTGATTACAGGGAGTCTGCCTGCATTCGGTCGTCTTATTGCAGGGCACGTAGGCACTCGCGCGAGTACATCGCCGAGGCGTGAACCTTTGTCCAAATTTAATAATTCATATTTGCGAGGGATCCCCGAGAGAGCAGAGCGGATCGGCGGGGCCCCGGTAACGATCCGCGAGAATTTTCGAAGGGAGAGAGAGAGAGAGAGAGGGAGAAATAAGGAATGAGAAAAAAAAGGATCGCGCTAACAGCCGCGAAAATAGCGGAATTATGATACGTCTTAAGGGGCGTCTTACAAGCGCATCTAGCAATTTCTCACGCACTCGCGTTTCTTATATACGGTAGTGTAATTTGTTCGCTCTTCTCTCTCTCTCTCTCTCTCTCTCTCTCTCTCTCTCTCTCTCTCTCTCTCTCTCTCTCTTTCTGAAACATCCTATAGTCTCTTTATCATGTACGTAAGAATCTCTTAAGTCACCTCGTGCGTTCGTGTAAATACATATTTATGTCGCGAGCGCGTACATGTTTCAGAATTTCAATTACTGGTGGAATCAGATATCTGAACGGTTTTCCTATTACAAATGTCATATTACTATATACAAATGTATAAAGTATTCCCCTATTATCATAACTTATGACGTCTAAGAATATTCAGGTTTATAATTTGAAATATTTAATATTTTAAAATATTATTATTAGGAATTAAATGGAGATTGCGAGACGAAACATTATTCACATTTGATTGTTTATTTGGAATAATCTAACTCATGACATATTCGCTGTATATAACAATTACATACGAAATATCTATTATCATCAGATTACTTGGTTCTTTTGTGCGTCAATCTTGAATACCTGCGGAATAATTGATTATTGGGATAATAAAAAAAATTGCACGCTGTAAAGATCTAACGTTGTTTGCGCGGGAATATAATTACTGGCCTCTCTCTTCCGAAGAACACGTTCGTAATTATCTTTCGCGAGATTCGATATTCGATGACGAAGCGGATTCGAGACGCTCTAAACAGGATTGATACGCTTAACTCTGGAGTGATCGCGGGGATGACATTATAGTCAACCACGCGCACAAATCTGCAATTTTTTCTTATTTTTTTTTGTATCTTTTTAAAATTTAAATGTAGTGGTTATCTGTATTTGAATAAATAATATTCATAATGTATGTCTTTATGTTTTAATTTATCTTATAAAAATGGATGACAGATGTCACTCATATGACGTCTAACTTTTCATTTAATAGCGCGACTAGGATTAGGTCTGTGTTCAATAGAGAAAATATTAGGAATAGAAATTAGGAATTATTTTACTTCAAAACAAAGAAATAAACTAACGCACAATGTATTGAGAATTAGAAATAAGAAATAAAAATGACGGAATATAAAATGTTAAATATAACTTATACAGTGATGGCGGCCAATCATGAGAAATCTAGATATTTATTAGATATTTATGTTAAGAATGTAAATAATATAGGGGATTTAAATATTGATATAATAAAAATGGAGAACGATATGTACACAAATATATAAATGAAGAAAATTATTTCTTATAAAATTATATACATTATTATTTAAAAATAATTTAATTTTTCCAAAATATATTAGTGTAAAAAAAAACAGAATATTCTCAAGAAAAAATTTTAAAAAATTACTTAATTTTTAACATCTAAGAAGTATTTTCCATTTTTTTGTAAAGACTTATTGTAATACAAAATTTTTTTAAATTTAAATAAATACCTTTTAGCGTCAATAAATAAATGCTTCTCTGGAGCTAAAGATTTTCTTAAATTATTTTTAATTAAGAAAAGAAACATTTTTTCTAAAAGATTATATGTTTTTGAAATCATTTTAGTATAGCAAGAAAAAAAAGATTGCATTATTATTTAAGCTCTTTCACAAAAATTAAAAAATCATCTAGACTAACTTTGTAAATTGATAGGACGAACCCATTAGCATCTATCTCTCCAAAATTGTAGGTGATTTTTCCACTTTTTAATATAAGTAAATTTTTTATTAATTCTCATTAATTAAGAAACTAAACATGATAATAAAAATAATACCTTAGAATTAGAAATTTCCTTATACTGTACATGCTTAGGAATATCTAAATCCACATATTATTTAAATTTATAAGCTAAAATATAAATAATTTCGGTTATGGTTATGTTATGACTGCATGACGTAATTCTTATAATATTATATTTTATATTTTCTTATTATGCGTTACCTTTTTATTCTGTTTTTCTAATTCCTATTACTCCTAATATTTAGTATTTATAACTAATCCCTAATATTTTCTCCATTATGCTTAAAACTGTAATGCGCTTTCAAACTGATACGACTGATGATAGAACGCAGTAAACGCGAATATAAAGCTCAACTTCGATTTCTCGCTGTGGTAATCCGCGAGAACGGTAACTTATCTCTCTTGGACCTCGCATCATCCCCCAGACCTCGATTTACGGCTTTAATTTGCCTCACCTACGCGCAATATCTACTTTATTCCCGTGGGACGTGCGTTCAGAATTCCGGCGACCGCACGCAATGCATATTTTATCACGCAATACGTTTCCCGCTGCTGTGCACATGCGCGCCTGCGCAATCTATATATATATATATATATATATATATATATATATATATATATATATTTAGCAGATCACTTTTTTTCTATAATTTCCTGATCGCGGTAAATGCCGATTGTGCTTGGTTTCTCGACAAAGTTATCGCCGCGCATGCGTACAATATGTATTTCTGTTATCTCTGGTCCATTCCGCGCTATTCATTTGAAACAGGAAATAGTTCTTCGTGGCGGAGTCCCGCGTCATTTATCTTCACCGGCCAATTTGATTCGTTCCCGCTTTACTTAAAACGGTGTAAATGTTTCTCTTTACACGCTATCGTTTCCCTATCCGTCTGGCTTGCGTAAGTTGATCATCGTATGTCGCGTAATCACAACACGCATCTATGTATCACATCGCGTATATGAATAAATTAACTCTTTTGCGGGTCAGTAATATATTTTTGTGTATTAGAAATCTATTTAAAAAATCATGGCTCTCTTCTATAAAAATTAATGTATTACACGACGTTAGAGAGTTTAAATTAAATTTTATGAGCGCGAAGTAAGATTATTTAAAAGTTATTAAATCTTCAATGAATTGTTAAAGTTTAGTAGAAACTTGTAATTTTTTTGTTATAAATTTTGCATTAAGGTATATATATATATATATATGAGTCAATTAATAAAAAGGACTATATTATGAGGATTTTTGGGAGAGAAAGATTATTAAATTTGAATATAAAATCAATAGATTATTTTAAAATTATTGACTTAATATTGAGAACGAAAACAAAAAGCAAAATCAAATTTGCTTTTTGCAAACAAATTTTTTTTTTAAATACATTTTTAAAAAATTTACATATATATATATTGGTTTTCGTATATTAAATTTCGAAGATAAAGATATATTTTTCAAATTTAAAATAACAAATGCAAACTCAAAAGCTAAAATTTTAACGAATTAAAATGATAATTTGCATCTTGAAAGATTTTTTGCTTGAATATAGGATGATCTACAATAAGTGTATAAAACTTCGATAGCTTGTTCGAGAGGTCATTTTAAGTAAAAAATGTTATATAAATGTTATATAAAAATGTTATATAATATAAATCCTACTTCAATTATGAAATTGCAAAGATTAAAGTTTCATTGATGCTGTAATAAATAGTAGATTAATATCTACTAATTACAACTCAAAAAACAAAACATATTCTATTATAAATTACCAATTATTATTGGAAAATAACAATCCATGTGCATGAGTTATAACAAGTGCTCAAATGTGCTCCTTGAGCTCAAATGCAAGCTTGACCTAATTAAAATATGATCTATATATGTTCATATAGCATTTTTTACTTCAAATAACGAACAAGCTGACAAAGTTTTTTACACTTGTTGTATATAAATCATTCTGTATAATAAAATTGTAGCGCGTCATGTCAAAACAATTCTTGCGTTCAATATCAAGTAAAGTCTCTGCATCTCGTGTCAAAGATCTGAGCAACTAGAGAGAAAAAAAAAGAGAGAAAAAGACTAAGACTGCCGATATTCTTCAAGATCGATTCATTTTACGATATTGAACGATTATCTGTCTTGCACATTCGCCTCGCGAGAAAGTGTCGATATATATGTATATACAGGGTGTTTACGAAATACTTGGACAAATTTCTAACAAGACGTATTCCTCATCAAAATAAAGAAAAAAGTTTAAATGTATATACCCATAGTCTAAAATGAGTGGTTGCAAAGTTATAGTAAAACAAAGATTATGTTACCGTCATTAAATAATCATAAGTAAGCCCTTAATTCAAATAAAATGCCCAAAATGACCGCCATTTGATTGAAGACAGTCATTGACATGGTAGAGTAAAGATTGTCGTACCATTTCAAAGATTCCCGAGCGATTTCGTGTCACAAGTCAAGTATTAAGAATGCGTTGACGTAACATCTCTTCATTATCAATAGATTATGAATACACTAGACTAGATTTTAAATGTCCCGATAAAAGAAAATTTGGCTGTCTTCAAATGGAAGTCATTTTAGGCATTTTTTTACGAATTAAGCTCTTACTCATGATTATTCAATAATAACGTTAACATGAGCTAACGCTAACATAACTTCGTACCCATTCATTTTCGACTATGGGTATACGCATATATAAACGTTTCTCTCTATTTTGACATATGAGGAAACGCCATAGAAGTGCCCATTTTGTAAACACCCTGTATATACATAGATATTCTGAATCATTTTTTGCGATCCTGAGGAGGAAGCGGGAGTCGTTGACCAGACCGAGACTGATGCTTCCGAGAAGCGTCGTCCATTGTCGTCGGTTATCACGGTCACTCGTGCGTGACACGGGGTAACAGCCCCGCTCTGAAACGTCACGCTCGCGCACCGCTTTGACCTTGATAATGCAGGAATTTCATGCTGCTGACAGCCCGCGGGCTTTGCCACTTTTACGAACTGCAACTTTATTACGGGTCAATAACAGCGCGCAGGTAGCCCTCCTCCCCCTCCCTCAAAGTGCGATGATTATGAATTTATAAAATCCATCACAGACACGAAATGTGCATTACCTTAAAATTGACGGAATTTTACTCTGACCGTCTCGATTAATAAAATATTGATAATATACGCGACCGTGCCGTATTAACGTATCAACGGATCGCAGTAATAGGCTGTGATTGCGCTTAATGTAATATAGACGCGTAAAACCTCGATGAAATATATATCGACGTTTTCTCTCGACGATTATCCTGTATCATTTCGCGTTTCAGTGAAATGACGAAAGGACCGAAGATTAAAAATTGTCATCTCGTGTTCTCACGCGAGAACGTGATTTATCTTTTGTGTGGTTCTCACATTAATGTTATAATTTTCTTACTGAATCGGAGTTTAAGTGCAAGCGACACTTTTTTCTTAAGTTATTGTGCGTTATTCGCGAGCGGAAATTTAGCGAATTAAATTTCCATTCTTTCCGACGATTTCCTACATTCTCGTGTCTTCATTAAAGTTTTTTTTGTCCTTTTTATCGTTGGTCGTTGAACGTCTCGACGGAGACGACGTTCCCGTTAGAACGCGATTTAAAAGCGGATATGTGAGAAGTCGGCCATTGGATTGGACAAAGGAGCTTCAATGCGCGAAATTTAGCGTGAATGCCGCATTAGCCACAGCTAAAGCATCATGTACGAACAAAGCAGGCTAAAACCGCCAGGTTTGATCCTATATAGAAGGTGATTTACTTCGCTTATCCGAAATGACACTTTTGCACATTGGATCTCTTATACACGCATCATTTTTATAAATCTTGGATATGAAAAAGAGATAGTAATTATAACTTTCATTATGCAATACAAAGATTACAAGAAGAGTTTGAGCTTACTAGGAGAAGGATAAAGGCAAAAGAATGGTATTTAAAATAGGAAATAAAAATATTTATATTATAGTCATTTTTCTCTCTCTTTTACTAGATTTGATAAATTAATTTTAAATTATAAATAATGTATCCACCAGCTAGTTTTCGGGGAATAGAGGATTTCGAAACGAAACTAGCAAACTCTCTCTCTCTTTCTCTGATAAAAAATATAAAATTAGATAATATGTGAAGAGGGCTAATAAGAGCCAGGTGCAGATATTAGGCGCAACAAACTTGTTTTTAAATTCCTTTTTAAGTATTTTGTACGTTTTCTTTTTTCGGATCACCTTCAACAGATATTAGTCGATCTGCTGAAAATAATATCTGCGCCTAGCTCTAATTAACTTTTTTCATATCTAATTTTGCATTTATATATCAGAGCCTTTGCACAATTTATTATGATAAAAATATTTATATGACCTATTTTTTTCACTAAACTATAATTAATTTTAAATTAAATATAACGTGTCCATCACTAGATCTTTTATTAGATTAGAAATAATTAATGTGTCTACTGCTAGTTACAGGAGGATTGGATTTCGAAACTAAACTGGTAAACTGATAAAAAATATATATTAGCTATTTTTCTTTTACTTGATTAGAAATAATTTAAAATTATAAATAACGTGTCCATTACTAGATTTTTTAATAGATTAAAAATAATTTATTTTATGTATATTATAATGTTTCTACTGCATGTTCAAATAATGTTTCCACTGCTAACTACAGAGGGACAGAATTTCGAAATTAAATTGGCAAATTGATAAAAATATATTAGCTATTTCTCTTTTACTAGATTAGAAATAATTAATTTAAAATTGTAAATAATATATTCACCACTAGTTACAGGGGATAGAATTTCGAAATTAAACTAGCAAACTGATGAAAAATATTGACATTAATTATTTCTCTTTTACTATTAGAAATAATCAAATTTAAATTATAAATAATGTGTCCACTGCTAACTATAGAGAATAGAGAATTTTCGAAATTAGACTAGTATAAACTGACAGAAAAGTATATTAATTCTTTTTTTATCGGATTAAAAATTATTAATTTTAAATTATAAATAACGTGTCCACTATATCTAGCTGCAGGGGGATAGAATTTCGAAACTAGACCAGCAAACTAGAGAATTTCGAAATTAGACTAGTAAACTGATAAAAAGGTAAATTAATTTTTTTTATCGGATTAAAAATATTAATTTTAAATTATAAATGTCGTGTCCACTATACCTAGCTGCAGGGGGATAGAATTTCGAAACTAGACCAGCAAACTAGAGAATTTCGAAATTAGACTAGTAAACTGATAAAAAGGTAAATTAATTCTTTTTTTACCGGATTAAAAATCATTAATTTTAAATTATAAATGACGTGTCCACTATACCTAGCTGCAGGGGGATAGAATTTCGAAACTAGACCAGCAAACTAGAGAATTTCGAAATTAAACTAGTAAACTGATAAAAAGGTAAATTAATTCTTTTTTTATCGGATTAAAAATCATTAATTTTAAATTATAAATGACGTGTCCACTATACCTAGCTGCAGGGGGATAGAATTTCGAAACTAGACCAGCAAACTAGAGAATTTCGAAATTAAACTAGTAAACTGATAAAAAGGTAAATTAATTCTTTTTTATCGGATTAAAAATCATTAATTTTAAATTATAAATGACGTGTCCACTATACCTAGCTGCAGGGGGATAGAATTTCGAAACTAGACCAGCAAACTAGAGAATTTCGAAATTAAACTAGTAAACTGATAAAAAGGTAAATTAATTTTTTTTTTATCGGATTAAAAATCATTAATTTTAAATTATAAATGACGTGTCCACTATACCTAACTGCAGGGGGATAGAATTTCGAAACTAGACCAGCAAACTAGAGAATTTCGAAATTAAACTAGTAAACTGATAAAAAGGTAAATTAATTCTTTTTTTATCGGATTAAAAATCATTAATTTTAAATTATAAATGACGTGTCCACTATACCTAGCTGCAGGGGGATAGAATTTCGAAACTAGACCAGCAAACTAGAGAATTTCGAAATTAAACTAGTAAACTGATAAAAAGGTAAATTAATTCTTTTTTTATCGGATTAAAAATCATTAATTTTAAATTATAAATGACGTGTCCACTATACCTAGCTGCAGGGGGATAGAATTTCGAAACTAGACCAGCAAACTAGAGAATTTCGAAATTAAACTAGTAAACTGATAAAAAGGTAAATTAATTTTTTTTATCGGATTAAAAATCATTAATTTTAAATTATAAATGACGTGTCCACTATACCTAGCTGCAGGGGGATAGAATTTCGAAACTAGACCAGCAAACTAGAGAATTTCGAAATTAGACTAGTAAACTGATAAAAAGGTAAATTAATTCTTTTTTTATCGGATTAAAAATCATTAATTTTAAATTATAAATGACGTGTCCACTATACCTAGCTGCAGGGGGATAGAATTTCAAAACTAGACCAGTAAACTGATCGTCTCGTCAGGAATAGCTGTCTGTCGCATACGCCGTCGTTATCAGACCGCAATCCTCGGAGAGCCGTGCCGAAAGCCCGGAGCGCTGCCGTGTGATGATTGAAATTCTGATAGCGCCGATTAGGACGTTTGTGCACACGACTGTCTGTTGTGAATTATAGAGATTGCCACAAACGCCACGAGCCACTGAAGCGCACATAATATTCAGCATAAATTAGAATGAATTAACGTGTGCAAGTGATATATACAAGAGTCTTACATTCGAGATTCCAAAATATTCACAAAGTGTAAAGTGCCCGGCAATCGCTGTCCCGGTAGTGAAAATTTTGATAATTGCTGTCGAGAAATAAAACTGTCCAGAATGCTTCTCTCTCTTTCTTTCTTCCTCCCCATCCTATCTCTCTTTATTTTTCGCGGAAAGTTTCTTTAGCTGGATAATTCCGGATTTGATTAAAATCAGTTGCGACAGTTTCGTGCACTTTAAAAGAAAACTTTATTCTATTCGAAAAAATCTTTGATGATTGCGATTTTCTTATTTATTCGCTAGCTACTCTGACTCAAACACGACTTTGGTTTTATTAATAATTTTTTCATTTATTAATAATTCTTTTCTTTTTATACAGAGTGTACAAAAAAGATGGCACCAAATTTTAGGAGTATGTAAAATTAGTAAAAACAATCCAAAAAATCTTAATAAATAGTATTCCAAAAATGTATTTCCGAATTAAAAAGTATTTTCTGTTGTATTGTAGATAGAACTCATTTCGAGTATATATTGTATAATTTTATTATTTAACTTTCAATTCTCTATGTCAGTTTATCTAGAATGTTAGCCATCGATCACAATTGTTTTGAAACGATAATTGTTAATCTGGTTTTGTGTTGTCTGAGAAATGGCTAATTTTTGTACAAATTTTGAAATTACAGATATTCATTTCACAGCAGAACAAATAACAATGCTACAAAAGCAGTAGATCTACTGTAGATTGAATTTATTTAATAACAAAAAATGCAGTAAAATTGGTCCTCGGAAAAATTTAAGCAAATACGTTATATATTTAAGTATTTAAGTAAATGTATGGGCAAAGGAAAAGCTTCACCCCTTCCCCTGCATCTCTACCCCGAATAAATTTTAACCCAAACCTATTTTCTTTTTTAAAATTAAGGTTACCTGGTGCATTGGAAATTGGAAACTTGCAAACATCTGAAATTTTACAAATTTAGACTTTGTCACACTAAAAGCACCAGGTGATGAGTGGTGGACCTCGTTTCACGTGGAAAGTTGTAAACCCATGTGTGCGTTGTGTGAAATTTTACAAATATAAACCAGTCACACTGAAAACTCGGCAATCTTAATTTTAAAATAGAACATAGGTTTGAGTTAGATTAGAATTTATTGGGGGTCCACGCATTTACTTAAATATCTAAATATACAACTAATATAAAACTCATACTTGAAGAAATTTAGATTAAATGACTGACTAATTCGTTTCTGATGCCTTTTTCCCCAAACATGAAATATTGTTTGTTCGGTTTTAAAATATTAAATATCTTAATTGTAGATTGAAAGGAAGCTCTATGTAAATTTTGAGGCAAATCAGAGGTGATAATATAAAAAATTTTTAAAAATGTTTTACAACTCGGCAATAATAGTTTTTGGAATATTAAGACTTTTTTATTCATTTTTACGAGTACTACATATTTCTAAATTTTGGTACCACCTTTTCCGAATATCCTGTCTACTAAAAGCTAGTTTAATATGTTCATTTTTCGGCGCTCATTAAACTGCGACATCACGCAACAAAAAGCGCGAAAGTAGATCGACGAGAGCTCTAATGCCAGCTAACAATTCCGGAAATAACGGAAACTGGGGTAATACCGATGAACTAAACGGGGAGAAGAGAACCAGGTATAACGACAATTCCAATATTACACGCTCCGTCTGTTACATTGAAGCGCAACACGGCAAGCTAATCGTCTTATTTGTAACATTCGGACGCACAAGAGCCAAGTGCCGATGGTAAACTATAATTTTACCCCCGAGAAAATCTTCACTAAACGGGTCGCGGCAATTTTTCGATGTCCCCCTCTGTAACCGATCAAGATCTCCGCGGCGTAGAAACGCAATTATCAACGCGAGAGATTCGAAGCGAGTGCGAATCAGGATTATTTGTTTATTACGCAAGAGAGAGAGAGAGGGAGAGGGAGAGGATTTGCAAATTAATCGTTACGTCAGAAATGGTCCCGTCCTGATTTAATCCTTCGATCGGACCGGACTCTCGATCCTCCTGTATAGTTACCTTGCGTCCTAGGTTAGGGTCGAATTTGCCGCATTAATTTGCAAACGCGATTATTCCATTAGATCCTCCTCAGTAATTACACATCTGGCGGCGCAACTGACTGGTCATATTCCGCATTAGTAATTAGCACTTGGTTCGATACATTTCTAAAGGAAGGATACCGACGGGGAACGCATGTTTCATCCCTTCCCTCTTTCCCTCCAAAATTTAAACGAAACATTTAGAAAATTAGATGTATTATGGCAGAATCGTTTCTCAGGATCGTGTGAAATTTTAACATTGAAAAAGAGACAGAGAGAGAGAAAGAGACGCACAGTAATCATTATTATCGTAACCGAGAAGCTTCCCGCGGCTAGGATATTTTATGCGGGAGAGTTATAACGGGGAATATAACGTATAATAGTCTGTATAACGGGAGAGAGAGTATGACTCGAATCAGAACTCGTTAGTTACAGATTCGCGAAACTAGATTAGCAGACTAATTGTCTTGGCAGAAATCTCCGGTTCCGCCGCTGCATCGCCTATATATGTGTGTGTATGTGCGTGCATATGTGTGTGTGTGTGTGTGTGTGTATGTGCGCTGGGGTTTGACCTTCCCGGTAAATTTACAGAACAAAGGCCGTAGAGGCGATCGTAATAATCTAAACTATGCGTTTCATTGGCCCCTGTCTTGTAAATTCACCGTTTCGCGCTTGGTTCCGGCGTCGGTCCTAATTACGGGAACGGACCCGTGTATAATAGACCCCCGGTGTAAGTTGATAAGAGGAAAATCAGGGAAAAATATTTTCGCATGCTCTCTGCGTAATATCACTTGAAATTAATTCTAGACTCGATTTTTAATAGACCTAGAATAATAGCAGATTCCAAATTATATATAATCTTCCGTTAACATTTTTTCCTTGAAAACATATGTCGTTTTTTTTCCCAATTAAGCTGATTATATTTAGATTTTAGCAAAACTGTTTTTTAAATTACATTGATGTTGATAGCGATAATGAGGAGAATTATTCGGCAAGATTATTTATTATTAATTATTAATTATTTTATTTTTTCAATAAGACGGATTATATAGACTTACTTACGCAAAATTGTTTTTTAATTATATTGATATTGATAGCGCAATAATAAGGAGAATTATTGGGCAAAATTATTGGTACAATAATTTCTTTTTTTTATCGGAAAAGAATTTTTAATTTATCAAATGCAAAAATAAGTGCCGTTTTTGTTTAATAAAATTGATATATATTAAATAAAATTGTTTTTAATTACATTGATAGCAAGAATGAAGAGAATTATACGGTAAAATTATTGATACAATAATTTCTTTTTTTTATCGGAAAAGAATTTTTAATTTATCAAATGCAAAAATAAGTGCCGTTTTTTGTTTAATAAAATTGATATATATTAAATAAAATTGTTTTTAATTACATTGATAGCAAGAATGAAGAGAATTATACGGTAAAATTATTGATACAATAATTTCTCTTTCTTCTCGAAAATAAATTTTTATTTAGTCAAATGCAAACACAAATGCATGTTTTTTTAATAAGACTGATATATAGATTTAAATAAAATTGTTTTTAATTATATTAATATTAATAGCAATAATAAAGATTAAAATTATTGATACAATAATTTTTTCTCGAAGAAGAATGTTTAATTTATTAAATACAAAATATTAAATAAATAGAAAATTGTATAAATTATAGTTATACTTTGATACAAAATGACAGCTTGTATTTATAGTTAACTCGTATTTTCACCCCTATTTCTCGGCAATTTTTCACAATGCGGAAATCTGCGTCCGATCCATCTATAATTCAACTGACTGCAGGGATGTTACGGCGCGGCAGCAGAGAAGCTGCTGGTATTTCGAGCAGGTAAATAAAACAGGCGTTAAAGTTGTTGAGAAAGTAACGTATACATGCTGGACGTTAATATTTGAAGCGCAGTATCAGCGTTGTAAGTCTCTCCCTCCCCTTCTTTCTCTCGCGGATGCTGCGGATGCGCGAGAGTCTGGACCAGACTAATCGTCCGGAGATCTCTTTGTCCAGAGGTTCGTCGAAGTTCTTTTCAACGACAAAAATAAAAAAAATCGACTCACGCGGCGACAGATCGGGGATTCGACGAATTCACGAAGCCCGGCTCGCGTAAAAAAAGAAAAAAATCCTCCTCTCGACCTGTAAATTTATCTCTCGGTCCGGAGTTTCGTGATTAGAACTCATAGGGCTCGCTTAATGAGGCCTGCTGTAGGTCGAGATCGGGGGAGCGTCACCCCCTACGTCCTACTTCCCTCCCCCGTCTACTTTCTTTCCTCCTCTCTGCAGCTTGACTCCGCTACGTGGCCTCTTTTATTATTATGAGAACCCGCGTCAACTCTGACAAATTGCCCGGACTCGCATTCTCAGAAGCGATATCCGTGAGATACGCGCCGCGAAGAAGCGCATTCGATGCACGTCGAATTTCGAATGTCCGTCCGCCGAGCGTCCGGAATCTGTATGCTCGATGCAGGTTCCCTCCCCCCCCCTTCCTCCTTCTGCATAGGTTTTTGAATTTCCGGCTCTCCGCGACGTACATTTTGGCCACATTAGAGCACGCCGAAAACTTCATTGATATATTATTGAATTCTGATGATGAATAAATTATTTTATTGAAAGTATATGCGGATTCATTCGCATTATCGAACGATAAAGGTCATTAGATGGAAGAGGATTATTTTGTCTGCGTAATCCGAGGTGAAAAGTCTTACGAAAATTAAGCACAATAATTTTTTTATATACATATAGACAAGATGATCCATTTTAATTTATAAATCAAAATATCTTTGAGTTAAAAAAATTGAACACATGAGTGTTCAAGAAAAGAAATTCGAAAGGGTCGTTAAAATATCACAAAAAAACTTCGATAGGTGGAGGAGTCTTAGTTAGAGATTTCAAGATCATCTCTGTTTTTTTAAAATAAAATTACATTAATTTTTTTATACAAATTGATTCCTCGTAATATTCAGCATAAAAAGTTATAAGGGAAGAATGACCAAAAAATGAATAGTTTACGAGATATTTATGCTTTAATTTGACATAAACTATAAAATATCTTGTTAAGTATTAATTTTTCGCATGATCTTACTTAAATACTTTTATGCATATATAAAAAATAATGAGAGAAATTAATTGATGTAAAGAAAACACATAGTTGTTTAAGAAAAAGTATTTAATTTGCAACTAACAGCTACATTTTTGTACACAAAACAAACAATTATGTGTTTTCTTTACACCAATTAATTCCTCTCATTTTATTTTGTACAATAAAAGTATTCAGATAACATTTATATAAATATTTATATAAAAATATTATGGTGATTCTCCATTTAAAAACAAAGATAATCTTGAAATTTCGGAGACTCCATCACCTATCGATTTTTTTTTTTTTTTTGCAATATTTTAATGACTTCAATCTTTTTCAACATCTATATATTCAATTTTTTTAATTTAAAATAATTTGCAAGATATATTGACTTAATATTATAAATTAAAATAGATCACCCTATATACGTCATTTTCTCGCGATTTTTTTTTAAATGTCAGCATAGTCTCTCTTTGTCTTTGAAGTATCTCGATATGCGTATGCGAGGAGAAATTTCTGTTTGATAATGTAGCGAGCTCTCCATTCGTCGATTAATAAACTAATGTGTAATCAGTGGACCGATCTTTGATTATATGTATCTGGAACCTAGAAATGGCGCATGCGCTCTCTCTCTCTCTCTCTCTTACTCTCTCTGTAACGCATAGCTCGAGGATCGATATCGATGTGTGCAGGTACGCATTCCCTATCGTGTGTAACGAGGAAATGTTCCGCTGCGGATCATTGATTATGTTTAAAGGATCATCGAATACGAGACATGCGCTCATAGCGCATGTGTATATACATCGGTTTGAATCACGTTTACAAATTGAGTCGCGAGAGACAGAAGTTCTCGTATCAAACTGGGATCGCAATATCATTCTTCTTCATTGCGAATCTTTCGTTTACACTATCCCGCTGCGATTTAATCGTGTGAAAGAGCGTATTGCGTTCTCGATTGTATTGTAATTACATCAGTTTTTTTTTTCTTTTTTTCGAGATTGTGTTTCATAGACTCGGGAATTCGCGATAATGTTAAAATGTGCTGCAGTATTTTTAAGAATTTATTTTAAGAATTCAAAATGATATATTATAAAATCTTAATATAATAACACAAAATAATAATAATAATAATAATAATAATAAAATAATAATATAAAATAAAAATAATGATATAATAATAATATAATAATAATACAATATAATAATAATAAATAGTAATAATAAAAACATAATAATATAAAAAATAATATAAAAATAATATAAAATAATACCGAAAAAAGTGGACAAAAATGGCAGCGATTAATGGCGTTTTGATTTACAGTAATGTATATTTTAGCGATACATTACGATATATTTTTCCGATAACATTTCAAGTCACGAAACGTGCGAGATTGCATGATCGCGTATTCATATTCAACGATGGAATATTCTCTATAAGCAAGCTCCGTATATAGAACACACGCACACTAAGCGAACGCATGAATACGAGAACGACACATTCTCTCTCTCTCTCTCTCTTTCTCTCTACGCGTATAATTCATAGCAAGCTATAATGACGGGATCGAGGTCGAGGTTTGAAGACGTCGAAACGCCTGGCGTTGATTGAAAGGACGAAGGATGACTCGAATTTGTAATCAAACGCGCGCCCCGCGCACGTCGGATGGTGCCTCATATATGCCGCCGTTGATTCGAATTCTCTTCTCCGGGAGGCTGCGAGAGCTACCGGGATTGTCGCCGCATGTAGGCCAAAGTTAGGCGAGCGAGCGAGCGCACGCAACACCTGATTATATTTAAATGGCATTATCTCTTATCTCCGCGTACCGCGGATTCTGCGAAATTAACTCACCGCTTTGCATTTGGAGAGAAAGAGAAAGAGAGAGAGAGAAAGAGAGAGAGAGAGAGAGAGAGAGAGAGAAAGAGAGCGAATTATATAACGCCTGGTGTACCTTGCTTTCGACGATCCGACACGGAAAATCCGTTCATTTGAAAGACATTAGGATAATAGAGCTATTCCATAATAAGCGTCCCGTCGCGTAACCATCTCGCGTTCATTTGAAAAGCCCCTCTCTCTCTCTCTGAGGTAGAAATTCCGCGAATAAAGAAGTAGTATCGTATATACAGGATGATTCTAAATAAGTGCAAAAAATTTTAGAAGATGATTCTTTGTCGAAAATTAAGATGAATCTTTTATATAAAGATATACTTCTACATATATCCCTTTCTGAGGAGTTACACACTTCTCCAAAGGGGAGGTAAAAATTTGGTTATTTTTTTTCTCTCAAATTTTGGACAAGTTAAAGAAATAAAATTTGGTGGACATTTTCTACTAGTAAAAAGGACTTATTAATATTTTTTTAATGCTTCCGTATCGTTATATAGGGATGAAACTAGCAACCCTTATTTAATATTTTATTAGAACTTTTTAACGAGTCGGAATATGATCATCTAAAAATATGCGTTAGGAAGCTTGACTCTTTTAGAAACTTTTTTATTTCTTTTATTTTTTTAGTAAAATCAGTAGTTTGCAAGGAGAAAAAATTAAAAAATACATTATCATGCATAGCACTGTGCTAAGTGACATAGGTTTCGAGTTATGAGAAGTTGAATTTTAGATTATAATGGAGATAAGACTCTACTATATTCGAATGAAGGAATAGGCTAATAAGAGTCGGTGCGTCGGAAATAAGAACGAAAAATTGTATACTTATATTCTTTATTTCTTTATTTCTTCTTATCTAAAGAAATAAAGAATAAGTATACAAAATTTTGCGTTCTTATTTTCGACGCACCGGCTCTTATTAGCCTATTCCTCTAATCCTTCATTTGAATTTTAGAATAAAAAAAAGCAAGCAAAATAAAATTATAGTTGGAAATTACAGTAATAGTTGGAAAAAATAGAACAAAAACAAAATTTGAGAAAAGAAATAAAACCCTCATTTTTACCCCCTCCCCTCTTTAAAAGAGTGTAATTCCTTAGGGAGAGATATATACACAGTTGAAAAATTTGTGTTAAATTTAACAAATATCACATGTCCCAAACGGTCCACAGAAATTTTTGTGTTAATTTAACATAATACGGATATGTTAAATGATGACACGAATATTGTGTTAATATTTTAACATAAAATAAATGCAAACTTCAAGTAAACTTAAAATAAATTTTGTGTTAAATTAACATAGTTTTAATGTAAAAATTAACTAAAAAAATTGTTAATTTTACATTTTATCATTCCCACTTATATTATAAAGTAAAATTAACATTTTTTTCTGTAAATTTTAACAGATAAATCTTGTCACTAATAATATCGAACATATTTATTGTGTAAAATTAAAAGTAAATACACATTGTGTTATTTTTACACTTTTTTCCAGTTATTTTAATAATTTAACATTTGAGTTCAATTAACACAACAGCAATATGTTAATTTAACACATGAATGTGTTAAATATTTAACACAAAAATTTTAACGGGGACCGTTTTTAACAAGAGAACACAAATTTTCCAACTGTGTAGAAGTATATAAAAGTTTATATAAAAGACTTTCCTTAATTTTCGACAAAGAATCATTTCCTAAAAATTTTTCACACTTATTTAGAATCACCCTGTATAGACAGAATGGGAATGAATGCGTCACTTCCTTTTAATCGGAATTTCATCGATATATCGAATGGGGGATAGATCTCGGAACTGGCGAAAGCCCGCACGGTTCGATACAGGCCAATATAGTCCGACCGCCGTGAAGAGTTAATTAATTAAAACGCCAATTTTTCAATGTTACCATCCCCCCCACGTGTTCGCATAAATGATTTTCCGCGCGACGCACTGATTATTATTTCACCCGGCGATGATAAAACGCATCGCGGTATAAATTTAACGAAATTTGCAATCAAATCGAATACAGTCGAGTTGATTGCTGCGTGTAAAAAAACTAATTAATTAATTGTTAATTAAGAGTTCATCGTTTTCACAGACTCATTATATATGTATAATATTTTTAAAAAATTATCTGCTATATTGCTTTAATTTCAAAAACTAACTTTTTGGGAAAACCATCATTGATGAAACGAGCAAAAAGTAAGTTATTTTGATATGAAAATTTATATCTCCCGATGATTCGCGATCTTATTCTCACTGAAAAGAAACTGGTTTCTTTCTGCTGAGTAAAATGCAGCAGACAATAGATAAAAAATTTAATAATTTTATTTACTAACATGAGACTTAATTTTGCAATAATATTTCGTTCGCCAATGCACTTGTAATGATATTAAAATAAAATTTAATATTTAATATATTAAAGTAGTAAAAATAGAATAATATTACTTAATAATATTAATATTAAATAATATTACTTAATAATATAATATTATTTAATAATATTTCTAAATTATTAAATAAGATTTCATTATATATGTATATAGATTTTAAAAATTTTGTTTTAATTTGAAAAAAGAAAAACAAAAATTTATATCTTGTGATGATTGAAATATTACTCTTACTGAGATAAAAACCTTTTTACGCTGAATAAAATGTAATAAGATAATAAATAAAAAAATCTGATATTTTATTTATCAATATGTGATAATTAATTACAATAATTAATTATTTATTATTTCATATTGGTAAATAAAATTATTAAATTAACATTATTAGTTTAATTTTCTAACAATATTTCATTCGCCGATCCAAGCAATATAATGCTCATCAAAATTTAATATTTAATATTAAAGTAGTAAAAAAATTTAATATTACTTAATTATTCTGCATATAAGAAGAGCCCGAGTTCTCTCCCTCTGTCTCTCTCTCTCTCTCTCTCGTTCTCTCTCGAGCTCTACCTGATTTGAGATTGTTAATAACAATCCACATCACTTGTACGTCTCCGCCAACGTTTTATTATAATCTCCGCGACTCTTGTAACGAGGCAAGTGTCTCGTCGTTATTCTTTTCGTGCCCCGGGATATCCGTAATGAATCGCTAAATGGCCTGGCGCGTCGCGGAATGCAAGATCCCGATCCTCCTCTCTCCATCTCCTTCAACCAGGCTTCTCATGCGAGGTAGCGCGGGATGCACCGGAGATGCAGAGATTCGCCGGTCGCGACGGGACGACTTCTAACAGGTGCCGAACGATAATTACCGCGTAGTGTCTTGGACGAGGGAGATGAGCGCGGGAGATATATACGACCCAGATGTGTTTTGATACTCTCTCTCGCGGGAGCGCGATGTCGCTCGAAACAATAGGACGAGAGACAGAGAAACTGATATATACGAGAACGAAAGAGCGAGAAAGAGAGAGAGGAGAGGAGAGGGAAGAAGAGAGAGGTCAGGTGAAAAAAGGGACGATGGAACGACGACGAAGAGCCGTGCGTGGTTAGAAAGGCGAGATGATGGTGCAGGTAAAGGAGAGAAAAAAAAAAGATCAATGAAGTTAAGGGGGCGAAACGGAAAGGGGGGAGAGAGAGAGAGAGAGAGGAAGCGCCGCGGCTCAGCCGACCTAATGAGCTCTCAGGCTCCGGGACGAAAATAATTATAGAAATTTCCTGCCGATGAACGAAGCACCTTAAGAAAGATTGCCTCCCATTAATAAGCCACAGACGTATTTGCCTCCAGAATTATAATCAGACTACGGAGCGTGCGCTGCGTGTGTTTCCGTGAAACTCCGGTTGAAGCGCGGTTTTTCGTCTACAATAGATTAATATGCTTCGTCTGCGTTCACATCAGGGCCCCGATGAATCACATCGTTCGTGATCTTATTGATTTTTCCGCCTCTCCTTTGATCTTCGGAGAGGATACGCGGAGAGACGCGCCGCATTCTCTACTTACGCAATCATAAATATACGGGATGATCTATAACGAGTGTAAAAGAGCTTGGACTTGTTTGGGAGGTTATTTTAAGTGAAAAATATTATATATGAACGTAGGTTCTATTTCAATTAGCCGTAGACCTACGAGAGATCAAAGTTTCATTAATGTGATAATAAATAGTAGATTTAATATCTAGTTATAATATTCCCTATATTTTTAAATTAACAATTATTATTAGAAAATAACAATCTAGTATATGATATATAGGATGTTTCAAAAGTGGAGGTCAATCGCTCGGGAGATGATTGGGGACTCAGAAAATTGGTATATACATAGAAATGCATTGATTTTGGGATACATTCAAATTGCTTTACTTTCGAGTTTTTCTATTAAAATTGAAAGAAATGATTTTTATAAGTTTTGTAACATAACATAATTATAACATAATAAAGTCAATAATCAAATAAAACAAGGGATGCTAAATGGGCTATACTTTCACGTGGTATGTACATCCTAAATAGTGCTAAAGCAGCCCGCAACTTTTATTATTGACTTTATTATCTTTTAAGTATGTTAATTATGTCACAAAACTTATAAAAACCATCTCTTCTTTCAATTTTGACAGAAAAAACTCGAAAGTAAAACAATTTGAAATTTCAACATATAAATGGCGTTATCCCAAATAAATCAATGCATTTCTGGACTTATGTTCATACCAACTCTTTCTCTTCATTTTGGATTCTCAATCACCTCCCAAGCGATTGACTTCCACTTTTAAATACCCTATAGCAAGTGTTCAAAATGTGCTCCTTCAGTTTTTTGAGGTGCATCAATTGATATAAAAAAAAACATAATTATTTTTAAAAAGTATGCAGTTGCAAATCACAAAAGTAAGTTTTTTTTTACACCAATTGATTTGTCTCATTATTCTACGCAGAAAATTAATGATCGAAAAATGAGTGTATTACGAGATATTTCATATTTTTTGTCAAAATGTATCTGAATGAAATACATAAAATATCTTGTAAACTATTTTATTTTTCGATTATTCCACTCTAACAATTTTTTACGAATTTTTTACCAAATATTAGTAGGATTTGATTTATGTAAAAAAATTATTCTTAATTATTTAAGCAGTTATAAAAAAAATGTAAATTATAAAAGGGGGGTATATAAAAATATATTCATGTACTTTTATTTATAAATTTTTATTTCGCTTACTGTTTCAGTTCTACTACTTGTATTTTTGTGTTATGACTCTAAACCAAATTATCTGAACATTTGTCTAGATAATTTAGTAAAAAGATAACACTTTTTTCATCTTAGATGCAGATATAAATAATACATATTTTTATTATCTATATAAAGATAAGATGATGCCAAAATTTCATCTAGATGATCATCTACATAATTTTATTTAGATAACAGCAAACATTGGACATGAGTGACAGCTCGAGTGCATTTCGCGTTTCACCCTCGGCGTCAGCTGGGGAAGGAAGGGGAAAAATCACCTGGATACACGCATATGGTGCATTCCAAACCGGGGTGTACGTTGTTTCGCGGATCGGTTTCTCGAGCTCGCGCGATCGATGTATGTTTGCACTTGTGCATGTGCATGTGTGTGTTGCGTGTTGCGTGTCACTCGAGGAGCGGCGACATGAAACGCAATTTCTTAATTATTTATTTTTTAAAATAGGACACCTTGTATAACAAATAGTAATATTTGAGCGCAGTCGCGGCAGCGTTGATTTATTAACAAATCTATTATCGAAATTGATTTGCTATTACTAATGGGCTGTGAATTGGTACAATGTGGAAACTGATTGATGATAACGACTCGCCATTACGGATCGAGACAGTGAAAAGGAAAGTCTTTCGCAACGTTAAGCCACAACCACCTCGCATCGCATCGCCCATACGAGCTCTATGACCATTAATTACTGCCAAGGTAGTTGCTGCTTGTTAATTACGCAGCATAAAGCTATCTTCGTTAGGGTCCTTATTTCTCGATCGAAAGTGCGACGAGCACTAGTGCCGAAAGTTTCGGCAAAATTTACGTTCTTATGCTTGCCTTCAGCAAAATTATATCACATATTCACGAGAGAGAATTTTTAATTATCAAACTATACTTCTTTTATAATTTTAAAATTAATGTAAAAAATTAATATTTGGAAAAGCATTTGCAGAAAAAATGTTTTAGGTTTTTCGAATGCTTTTATCTGATGAAATTTTATAAAAATTTATATCTTTAGTTATTATAATATATTATTTAAATTTTTTTTTTCTGTAATCTAATAATTATTCTACAAAAATTATATAAATTATGCATAGATAAATTATGCATAATTCTTTTACATTAATTCCTTATAATTAATAATATGCTAAAACAATTTTTTATCACCATCCCGAGAAAATTATTAATATATCACATATTCACAAGAAAATTTTTTTAATCATTAAACTATATTTCTTTTATAATTTTAAACTTGATATATATAATTAATATCTTAAAACATTTTTAATAAATATTTCAAATTTTTCATATCTTGAGTGTTTTAACTGTTGAAATTTTATAAGAATTAATATATCTTTAAAATAATATCTTTAGAATTCATAAGATATAAAAAAAACTGTATTTCTAATTCTATAATTTAATTATTCTATGATAATTGTAAATAAAATTAATTGTAAATAAAAATTAATTAGAATTAGAATCATATGATATAAAATTTTGTTTCCCTATAATCTAATTCTATAATCTAATTATTCTACAATTAATTACAAATGGAGAATTATGTATATAACATTTTTAGACATTAATTTCCTATAATTAATAATACGATAAAACGATCTTTTTTATCACCATTCCGAGAAGATAATGAGCGAGCTTTGATTTCAATATTTTATAAAAAGTCGTCCGTCGATCACTTCCTTAAATGCCTTTAAACGAAAGGCGAAGCTTTCGGGATTCTTTTTACGCGATCCGGATACACGCGATGTTAAATCTGCGCTAAATGCACTCTTGTGCGCTATACTACTGTCTCTCTCGGTTTACAAGACCGACCTCCACCAGACACAAAGCCATCGATCGATCAAGACAAAGCGATCGATCAAGGAAAGGGCGCGCAATGCTTCTGCTGCCTTGCAGTCTTAATGGCAAACCGCCGCCGCGTCGATTGTCAGCGAGATCATTTTTCACTCGAAACGATCAGAGAGGGGGGATGAAGAACCAGAGGGGGGAGAGAAGGAAGAGGACGAGTTTCGAGGAGCCTTACGGCGCGCATCGAGTATTTTGCATATGAAAGACCGTCCCCCTCTTCCCTCCCTCTCTTTCTCACTCTTTCTCTGCTTTCAAACCGATACATAAGCCGCTAAGTTTGTTGTCATGTGGCATGCAACATGAAGTGTTGTTCTTGGATGATTTTAAAATTAGCTGGATAAAGATGAGATGAAAATATATAAATTCATCTTATTGTTAGATAAGATAAAGATAATTTTGTTTTAAATATATTTAGATGAAAGATAAAATTACATAGCGATTTATCTAGATAACTTCCAGATAATATTATTTTTAAAATCGCTTATGTAAACATAGTTATAAAAAAAATGTAAATTATAAAAGGGGGGTATATAAAAATATATTCATGTACTTTTATTTATAAATTTTTATTTCGCTTACTGCTTCAGTTCTACTACTTGTATTTTTGTGTTATGACTCTAAACCAAATTATCTGAACATTTGTCTAGATAATTTAGTAAAAAGATAACACTTTTTTCATCTTAGATGCAGATATAAATAATACATATTTTTATTATCTATATAAAGATAAGATGATGCCAAAATTTCATCTAGATGATCATCTACATAATTTTATTTAGATAACAGCAAACATTGGACATGAGTGACAGCTCGAGTGCATTTCGCGTTTCACCCTCGGCGTCAGCTGGGGGAGGAAGGGGAAAAATCACCTGGATACACGCATATGGTGCATTCCAAACCGGGGTGTACGTTGTTTCGCGGATCGGTTTCTCGAGAACTCGCGCGATCGATGTATGTTTGCACTTGTGCATGTGCATGTGTGTGTTGCGTGTTGCGTGTTACTCGAGGAGCGGCGACATGAAACGCAATTTGATCGATCGTGAATCTTGATCGTCGCGATCCCTAACCCGACTCCGATTCTCCCGACGAAACGTTTCCTCAATCGTATCCGATTGAGAATCAATTGTATGTAACTCTGGCTGTTAATTAAATAGAGGAGAGCGCGCTTCCCTTGAGCTTCCTCTCCCTCCTTTCCTTTCTACTTACGTCTCCGTATAACTGAAGTTATAATCTGGATAAATCAAGCTTCTCAGAGACGCGAATATATGAGAGAATTTTATTCCGTATTTTAGTTATTTTTGTTGGCATGCTTCTCAGGTTAGATATTGTCTTGAAGAAAACGTTAATAAGGGAATTGCGAGCCTAATATCGTACACTTGTATTTCTCTACTGGTAAACGCTGCACTCTCTCTTGGAAATTGTCTTAATTGTTTCTCCTTTGTACAGTATAACGTTAGTAGTTGCATACGCGAACGAAGTAATCAGTTTGTCGGTGTAAATTATCTTAATTTTGGTTATCTAAAAAAATGTTTGTGTAATTTTTGTGTTTAGGCAAATGTTTTTAAATGAAAAAATACTTGAAGGTATTTTTTTTCTTAACATATATGATGCAGTCTGTAGGTTATAGTTTTTTATAATTTAATTAATTAAAGATAAAGTTGTAGACTTTTGTATTTTCGTCTAGACAGTCATATTTCTTTCTTAAATACTTATTATGTCTAATATTGTACACTCACTGATATTTATATTTAAAAATATGTAACTTCAGTTTTAATCTGTTATTATGATTTTAAATTTTGTATTATTTTGTAATTTATTTTTGTAGTTTGTTTTCGAAGTGTAATTTACCAAATTTGTGCTATTTTTATGAGTCTGGCGTTTTTCTGACAAGTTTTTTTATTTAAATTTTTTCTATATATATTGATAATAATTAAATAAACAACTTCAATGAATTAAAATTAATGTTTTTTTTTCAATAACCTACTTAGCCTTTAAAAAGTTAAAAATGAGATGTACGATATTAGGAACATAGTGAAAATTACCATATTCTACATTTCCATTTTAAAAAAATTCATTATAATATCGGAAAAATTTTGTTTATTTATTATAGTTAAAAGTGTAAACTACGTAATTTATTCAATTTTTGGTTTCTAAAAAAATTTTTTCTAAAAAATTTTTTCTAAAAAAAAAGTCTAAATATGAGATTCAATATTTGGCGCACACTTCTCTTATATTAATAGAGGGAGGAACGACATTATTTATCTACTCCGATATTTATATAATACTAGAACAACACAAACGCGCGCTACGCGCGCGCCATTCTTCGGTTTTATGTTAAAAAAAATGATATTTAAAAAAAAATAATATAAAGTTTGTTTAAACTCAATTAATTTTTTTCACAGAAATTAGCTGATTACAGCGTTAATGTGCTAATTAAATTTTAAAATAATAATATGTTAAAAAATTTAAATAGTAATATATTATAAATAATATATTATAATATCTTATTCTCGATTAATATTTTTTGACAGAAATCAGCTGATAACTGTCAAAAATATTAATCGAATTTAAAGTATTATATAACCAATTATTTAATACATATTATATTATTTTAATTTTTATAACATTATTTTAAAAATTAATTAGTAAATTAACGTTTTAATCAGCTGACGCTTTAATCATATATGTCATGTAGAGCTTCAATTAATTTTTTTTCAGTAGTAATATAAGACATTAATCAGACGTTGTGATTGCTCGGTAGATACACTGACAAATTATCCAAATTAATTATTATACAACAAATTAATTATTTTTTACAATAATCAAGCTTCAAATACACAAGACATCTCGAAAACATTTCTATGAATACGAGAGAGAAAATATTATTGCGGAGAAAGAGACATTCTCTCTCTCAATGTCTCTTAATCAGCTGATTTTTCTGTCAAAAAATATTAATAAAATTTGCTAATTAAATATTCTAGCTTACCTATTATATTTATATTTATATTGTGTATGTTTATAATTTGCTAATTAAATTTTAAAATAATAATATGGTAAAAATTATAAAATAGTAATACGTTGTAAATAATATGTTATAATACCTTATTCTCGATTAATATTTTTTCTTTCTAAAGCTATATCTTTTCGAACGAATCTCCTTCGAGTTTTAATTAATTATTAATATTAAGTCATGTATGTATATAGTATCGCGCGCGCTATTGGAATGAAGTTGCCGATGTTTGTAGAATAACGAATAGCCGCGGCCATTACCGAAACGCCGCGAGTATCAGGCAGTTCGAGCTGCGTCCCGCTGTGATTAATTAGTAAGCATAATCATTAGAAACGATTTCTAACCTTTGCATTGTAATATTTATCAATCGCATATCATAATTTCAACGTTAATATGTAGTCGTAATTGTTTGAAACGCATATTTCGCGAAAAATTCGATGCAAAATCTCTTGCCAACATAATCCAACTTAATCTCTGTTTTCGCGCGCGCGAATGTGTTGCGATTCGTGGATATAGCTATCGTTAATTCTAGCTTACATATTTATATTGTGTATGTTATAATGCGAAATAATAAGATTATTCTAATATATGTATGTATTTTATTTGTTACAGATGCGATACACAGTGCGATTCACGCGTCGTGTCGGGAGTGCCGTGTAAAGTTTCGCGCGTCGGGAGTGCCGTGTAAAGTGTCGGGCAATCGTAATTATTCGTATTTTCGCGAGTGTTGTGAATGCTTCGAAGAAGCAATGACAGTCGACCAAGAGAGGAGGAGGAGGCCCGGGGAGGCATCGGGCGACATCGGGGCAACTGTGAGGTATAAACATTTATATACAACAAAATAAAACATTTTTTCTAAACTGCATTGTTTATGAGATATTCGACACACACATATGTATATACATAACTTGAATATTTTGTTTTCAGATCAATGTGCTGTGTACTGCAACTCCGCTATTGCACGTATCGGTGAGTGAGAAATTGTTTATTTTATAATATTTCTATAGCGATAATGGGGGTATATATAACAGGTTGAATATATTAAAATATAATAGTAACATATGTTTTAAATAATATGTTATAATATCTTATCTGCGATTAATATTTTTTGACAAAAATCAGCTCTAATAATTGTCAAAAATATTAATCGAATTAAAAATATTATAACATCCTTTTCTAAAAAAGGCACGTTAAGTCGATTCTTGCAAGTATTGTTGCATCTTTTCCGATGCTGATTAACTGTTTCGATTCGCATTATGCGTTATATTCGTAGCATCGAGAGACTGTCATCGCGAGGGTTAGTAGTTTAACAGTTTGTTCAAAATAAAATAAAATAAAATAATATGTTTTAAATAATATGTTATAATATACTTTAAACTCAATTAATATTTTTGATAGTTATCAGCTGATTTCTGTCAAAAAGTATTAATAAAGCATTAATTTGCTAATTAAATTTTAAAATAATAATATGGTAAAAAATTAAAATAGTAATATGTTGTAAATATATTGTATGCGCGATTAATATTTTTTGACAGAAATCAGCTGGTAACTCGAAAATATTAATCGAGTTTAAAGTTTTATAAAATATTATTTAAAACATATTATTGTATTTAATTTTATTTTGAACAAACTGTCAAACTGCTAACCCTCGCGATGACAGTCTCTCGATGCTACGAATATAACGCACAACGCGAATCGAGGCAGTCAATTAGCATCGCAAAGAAGAGGCAACAATACTTGTGAGAATTGACTTAACATGCCTTTTTTAGAAAGGGATTTTTTTTTATTTGATGTTGAAAAGAAAATTGTGAAAGAAAGTCGCAATGATGCGCGCATAGTTTCGCTCGATAGTTTCGAGATACGTTTTAAGAATGAAAGTCGCGTGTTCTAGGAGCGAACGTTAACATAAATCTTTGCGTAAAATTGCTCGCGCGAGCACAAGGCTATAAATAGCGCTGCGAGAGAGAAACAAGAGCGAAGAACGCTTTAGTAATAAAAAGTCACTGCGCGTGCGCGTTTCAGGTTGATTTATGGACGCACATTCTATGGCGTGTTACGTCTCGCGTCGCGCAATCAATGACACAATAGATTCTCCTTTTATCGCGCGAGTTTTCCACGCGAAAGAGGGCGAAAAAGAAGAGGGGGGAGAGGGGGAAGAATTTTAACGCCCCGTCTTGAATCTCCCGCTAAAGCGGAAACTGAGAAACTGAAACTTTACCGTTCCTCAGAAAACTGCACAATCATCAATATAAGCAAGTGGCGGCTACTTCTAATTAAGGGTTACATAGCTTTGTCGCGCGCAAAAATGATCTATTTTCGAGAATTTTTTCAATAAATAACACATTTTTATTTTATTCGTTATATATTTAAGGGTATGCATAAAAAATTATTAAGTATTATTTTTAAAAAAAAATTATAATTTTTACATGACAAGTTTTGCGTGTACTAGATTTTACGCTGTAGGTTCAATCTAAAAAATAAAAATATTTTCTTGTAAAAAAATGTGTCATAGTTACGAACTGTCGGGAGCTTTTTCCGATTTTCCATCTTGGTTTTTTGTCATAATAAAAAAGTGGAAAAAATTGTAAGAAAAAATTATAACTTTTTTTAAGTTACCTAATTTCACAAATTTTTATAACTTACAAAAATCTCTCTTGAGACAATTTGTAACTACATATAACATTTCTTTACCAAGAAAATATTTTTATTTTTCAAATCGGAACTAAAATTTACAGTGTACAAAATCACTGGAACCAGGTATGTGCATTATTGGTGCACGCAACTTGTGTAAAATTTTGTAAAAAAAACTTGTATAAAAATTATAATTTTATATAACACTAAATAATTTTAGAACTTAATTTTTTTATATACATACATTCAAATATATAACGAATGAAATAATAAAGAAAAAAACCGTGCATTGATTAATATATTATTTAATGAGAAAAAAATTCTTGAAACGAAGCCATTTTTGCGCACGACAAAGATATGTTCTCCCTTTTTTAATACGAGTTTCGGTATTCTAATTTCAAATTTTCGAAACGAACACGAACACGTTTTTTCGTGACGTCACCAGACGCGGATTTTCGCCGCGGAAAATTACTTCGTCTCGGTTCGTACGAAGATTAAAATCGGCACGCAGGTATGCGCATGCGCGCGGCGCTAAAATAAAAAGGCCAAAGCCCTCGCAAGGTATTCCCTCGGAGAGGTAACGCGAGATGAGGGCAAAGGACGCCGTAAACGTGATTTAATAGCGATACACAACGCATTTTATACCACGCTCGGTACCGAGAATCGCGATCATCGTCTTCTTCAAGGACTCCGCCGCTTGTATCTCGTTTGTATCGATGTTAAAGCTGGCGCCGAGTGATTTCTCGTAATAAGGTAAGGCAGAAGCGAGCAGAGAGAGAGAGAAAGAGAGAGAGAGAGAGAAATGCTAGTCTCTCATCTTTGTCGAGATTCATCTTCCCCGCAACAAGGGAGTTTATTTGTTCATTTGTTCAGCTAGTTACTAGCCGCCGTATTACATTCCATTACGAAAGAAAGAGAGAGAAAGATAATTGACAGATAAGGACAAAACCTAAGAATAAATACAACGTTCTCCAATCTATATACAATGAACAGTATATTGAAGATCAACGATCGGATACTTCCCTGTAATAAATGAGTTTTCCTCCCCCTTTCTCCCTCGTCCTCCCTCAGGACGAGGGGGCCACGAGATGCGGTGACGGCAAGACGCGAAGCTCCATCGTCGAGAGTCCATCTTGCGCCCGCGGCGTTCATATTTAAGAATGCAACGTGAATGACGTGAAACGAATTCCTATGCAAAGCGAGCAGAGGGCTGGGAAAGGGGGAGAGGGGGGCCCCGAGACGATCCCCCTCCGTCTCTAACTAGCGGCTCGCATCATTAACGGGTCTTGTTTGTTTTACAGTGTAGAAAGGACACGCCCACATTTTCTCGTCGTCCCGCATGTCTCGCGGAGTCCTTCGGAGTCCAAGGTCTGTGCGAGAAGGGCCTCTGCCCCCCTCACCCCTTCTTCTCCCTTGATCTCCGGCGCCGCCGCTGCCGAACCCCTCACACACAAGCGGTGTCCCGTTTCGTCTCGACGTGTGTTGTTGTTAATCGATCGTGAAACGAAAGAAAGCACGAACGAAGCCGCTCTCCTCCCGTGATTAATCGACGTTATCGCGAAACCATATATATTCGTGACGTAATGAGATTAATGGCGCGCTCATTAAACCGCAGATTTCGTACGTTCGTTCGTATCGCCGTTTTCCACGTCGTGGAACCTTTTCGAACGTCTCTTAGAAAGTAGGGGGTGGAGGGAGGGAAGTGTATTTCAAAATTTTTCATCTTACTGCTGTCACTCCTGTCTTATTTTTTTTTAACACGAAGGGGACACTGTATACGGCCAGTCGCTCATCCCCCCTTTACCCCCTCTTTCTCGTTCAACCCGATGCGTATATACATATTCATGGTGTCATTACCGCCTCGTGAAACATGCCATTGGTAAACGTTTCTGCTGCCTTCTCCCTTTCTCGCTCACTCTCTTCTCTCATAGATGATTGCGGCGCGCGCATCGCGCTTCCTTATAAATTATTACGAGCCTGTTTCGCGAAGCGTCAATGGCGCGCGGCCGATGACAAAGTGGCCCCGGGCTCATAAAACTGCGAAACGCGCGCCCATAATGCCGCCGATGAAGGCCATCGTCTGCGGATCGCGATCGTAATCGCCGATCGATCTGCCCTTCGGGGCCGTAACTCTTCTTGTTCCTTCTCTCTCTCTTTCTTGGCGGCTAACGAGAAAATTGCGCGGGTGACTCCCCCTTTCTCGTCTCGTCCCCCTTTCTTTCTGATTTATTAATTATGCTTGTTAATTGCCAACGAGGCGCGGCCTGTGAACGTCGAATATAAAACTGGTAAGAAATGTTTAGATCAAAGAATGTGATATTAAAAAATTTGTAATAAAGAAGAGAACTTCGTAAATTCCCCGAAAATTCTGATTTTGATGAAACTTTATATATATGTGTAGGGGGGATAAATAGATGAATTTATAAATTTTTGGTTACTGTCCAAAAATGATTCTAAGGAGTGAAACCATCCCTCATATATAGAGCGATTATTATTTTACTTTTTTTATATATCCCGAAAAACATTTGAAGTGTCTAAAAATGTTTTATATAAAAGTTAGTAAATATATGTCTATTTAATCGCATTAATAAAATTTTGAAAAAAATATTCCTTAAAAAAATTTACAAATCTTATTATTAAAAAATATATTTTTTTAAATTATGATTAATAATTAATTAAAAAGTACTCGAGATATAAAAAAAGTTTCATAGTAACAACACTTTTATTTAACTACATTAATACAATTTTTAAATAATTTTTTCAAAAAATATTTTTTAATTAAAAAAAAACAATTATCTTTTCAAAATATTATTAATGTGATTAAATAGAGGTGTTTTTACTATGAGACTTTTATTGAAAACATTTTTTTGATATCTCGAGTATTTTTCGAGATATTGAGAAAAGTAAAAAGTCGCTCTATATACATATGAGAAATGATTTCATCCCTTAGAATCATTTTTGGACAGCAACTAAAATTAATTCATCTATTTATATCCTTCATATATCTGTAAAGTTCGATCGAAATCAGAATTTTCGGGTTGACGAGATTTCCTAGATAACTCGAAAAATTTGTTAGAATATGTTAATTATATTTTATTGCCTGCGTTATATGCGCTAACAATAAGTAAAACCACGAATTGCATGCAACAACATTGAAAATACTCTCGTAATTAAAATGATTATATAATTTCACTTTAATCTATTTTTCTTTTCTGGACAGAATCAAAGAATTTGATTAAATGTCAAATAAGAATAGAAAAAATCGATGAAAAAATTAATAATTAATTTAATTTATAATTTAATTAATTAATATAAATAAAATTAATATAAAATAAATTAATATAAGCATAGATATACAAATATATAGGGTAGGTAGTCCAACAATGAACCATTGGTACACTATGAACCATTGCGATATTTCGTAAATATGACTTTGCCAGATTGTGTTGTTGTCATGTATAACGACTCGCATTTGAACCCCTTCTCGATTTCCCAAACGGTTGGCAAATCGCGTGAAGAACGGCCATGTGAGGCCACGTTTTGTGAATTTTGGGTGACAAACTAAACTTTTTTTGTAAGCTTTACGCATTTTACATGTTTTTGTTGTAATATTTATAATTTTTTTCATTATTCTATAGTTTTGTATGTATATTTAGCTTTATAATTTTGTAAACAACTTTTTTCTATTCCATTATTTTATTGTATTATTTTAGAAATTATTGTAAAAAAGGTAGTATATATAGTCTACAATGAATCATTTTGATGTGGTAAACAATGAACCATGGTTTTTATTGTTAACAACAGTTTATTTATATTTTTTGTAATTGACTAGTTGCTACAATAAATAATAATCGAAAAAAATCTGAGAAAAAGTCTGATTAATAATAATAAAAATATTAAAAATTTGATTGTAAACTTCAAATAATAAAAACAACATAATTAAGTTAGCTTTAAATTCATACTATCCTAATCTTATTTATTATGTTTTGTAATTACCTCTTCCCTAAATAAACATTTCAAAACATAATGAAACTAAAATAACTCCAACAATTCACAGTATAACATATGTATTCATTGTTTACACATCCTTGTACACAATGAAGCATTTCACATTTTTTATAATAAATTGATTCTACGGATAAACTTATAAAATAATTTATGAGTTATCTTCTACATTGTGTAGCCAACTAAATTCATAAATTGTATGCAAAAATACAGATTTCCAACTCAATAATTGAAAAAGATATAAGCCTCTGAAATTTACATGGTTCATTGTTGGACCTACCTTGGTACCTACCCTACATTGTATGTTTGAAAGTTGCATTTAATCATTTTTATATTCACCACGAAAAAAAAACTCACTTTAATTATTTAACGATTTCATCCCTTTGTAATTACGACCTTTTGTAATTATTTATAATTTGCGCTGAAGATGATCCGAAGTTAGGATCGAAACGTCCGCTAATGCTGTTTTTGTAATTTATCAATATATAAAGTAATTTTCTTTGCGCACGAAACAACCACGCTTGTGCTCTTAAGGCTCCTGCATACTCGATTGCCAAGTCCGTAAAATTTGTACGACAACGCCACATTTGGCAAAACTATAAACTATTAAGCGTGAAAATGACATAAATTATTTTTGCGACTTACAGCGTCATTTATCATTTTAGTACAGTGTTTCTATTTTTAAAGTAATTGTTATAGTGTTAAAATATACCGAAGACTCTCATTTTGTTATAATTTAATATGTAAAAGCAAATATTTATTTCATTTCGATACCTGTCAAACAGCTGGTTTTCGTCCTTGCAATGATTAGGCTCAATTCAATTCGACATATACAATGTTATTTATTGCTTACCCAAATAAAAGGAGAGTTTTCGGTATATTTTACAAGTCGGTTCTATCGGTTACAAACCCTATTTTATTGAAAAACATTTTTATTTTAGCGTAAGTCGCAAGAATTTTCATGGTATATTTTCTCGCTTCTGACGTCATCAATTCAAGATGGCTGCAGTGAGTATGCAGGAGCCTTAAAGCCATTCTTTATCTTATTTTTTTTTTTAATTATCAAGAGCCTTTATTTCTATTAATTAATTATTTAAGCTGTATTTAATTGGAAACTTTTCTAAAAAAAATGTTTTTCTCTCGGTCTTTAAAGTTTTAAATCCGTTCGATAGAGAGCGAAGCGTGACGTTTACGGATCGCGATCGTGTGCGGGTGTGTTACATCTTGCAGCGTCTGATATTATTTCACGCGACTTTTCTTATCACGCAACTTCTTCCAATCTTCTCCCGTTCTATTTACTTCCCGCGAGAGAGGAAGAGGGAGAAAACTGTTGTTACTGCCAACCGCAGAAGTGAAATTAGAACGCCTCCGAGGACTCGGCTCGATTTCCCCGTTTGCTTTATTTGCGCTCTTGGTGCATTATCTTGCGCGTATTATACGCTCTGGCGTATCTCGCTCGCAGTAAATCCCGCTCGTATTACGTGGACGTTCATTTTATAGACTTTCGAAGTTCTCTTGACGAGAGATCGAGAGAGTGGAGAGAACAAAAGGTACGACAGCTCGCGTTCTTAACTTGACAACACCTATACTTTTCAGCTTTATACAATAATTTCTCTCTTCATAAGATACGGGACCTTAATGAGTTGAAATAATATTGTACATATACGAGCGAGAAGTTTATTAGTTGCAAGTAGATGACATTTCTGGGTGGTTAATACGTTTACGATCAAAATTTTATAATTTTATAATTTTATAAACATTTAATATACAAAAATTTGCAATGTTGAAGGGGTAAAATATTTTTGCGAAGTATAAATCGTAATAATATGCTTAATGAATGAAATCTATTAATCCCCATGAATGTATTTATACAGAAAATTCCGACAATCCCTCGATATGTATCTAATTTCAATCAAGCCTTCAGTAAGAATGGGATTTATATTTTTATTATAATTATTTTTATTATATACATATATTTTTTTATAGATTTATTTTTCATTATATTATTTATTATATATTATATATATTTATATTTATTATTTATTATATATTTATATTATATATTTATATTTATTGTTGATTATATGTATATGTATATTTATATTTTATTATATATTTATATTTATATTTTTATTTAAAAAAGAGCACGAAAAAAATTAAGAGCGGCGATTTTGATTAAGTGATTAAATACGTCGCCGGTTATATTAGGATATACTCTCCATTTTGTCCAACTGTCTCATCTTACTCATCGATTTCGCTCGTTTTCTTTTGTGCTGGGTTCAGAATCCAATCTTCATGGATATTGCATTTCGGTCATTACGTAAGACGGCAAGAAAGCGGGGGCGGAAGGGGGTTGAGGGGGAGAAAGAGGAGAAGAGGAGAGGGAGAAGCGCCGTGCAACGTTACACCTAATTGGCAATAAATAATGCGGCGTGCGTGACAGGCAGATCGGTAATGCCGATTGGCAAAGAGCGAGAAGGGGAGGGGGAGGGGGGATTGCGTTTAGGCGGCGGTGAAATTAATTACGTTCGCCAATTAATCCGCCCCGGGGAGGATTTAGAGTCGAATTACATTTAAACGCGATTGCGCGCGCGGGATATCCCCGACATCCGGATGTCCTGGATTCGCGGTCGCGCACGCAACTCGCCATTCATTTTTTTATCCCGTTCAAATTTTAATCCTGAACGCACGCGCGGATTAAAATCATCCAGAATATAACGCTTTTACGGCTTATTTCGATATTAAGCCCCTTATTGTCGCGATTCGACCTCCCTCCGGCCCCCCTGGCCCCATTCTGGGAATCGTTACCCAATTGACGTGGAGTTTATTAAATTATCGGCGATCAATTTATCGAAAATAGCGTTAAAGAGTCAAGATTCACCGTGCAAAAGCTTCCCCGACCCCCCTAGGGGAAAGGGGGTTGCTGAAAATTACAGACCGAATCGCGCTCGCGATAAACTCTGTCTCTCGGTTGTGTATATCCTCTCGTCTGCTCTGTTCTTTTAGGTATCATTTTACGTTGTAATTAGCGACGCGACTGTGCGCCCCCCTTTCGCTCCTACTGCACCCCCCCCCCCACCCCTAACCCGCACGTTTCATTGTTTACTTTGACAGTGGCGATGATTAATGTCTGCCAGCTGTGTGCGTTCGCGTCGCCGAGAAGTCCGGGTAAATGCATTTAATTTAATTTGATATCGACCGCCTTCAAAGTGCAAGTCGATGTATGTACAACTTTCGGTCGAGCATATCCGGATAAAATTTTCCGATTTTTGCAGAAATATTCACATATTGAATTTCTTCAAGTAATTGAATGCCAATGTGATGATTAAAATTGATGAATATTATACGTATGTACATATAGTAAATCCAAAGAGAGTAGATAATTAATTAAAATCTTTTTGGCGATATAATAAATTTAATGTTATCACATAAAATATATTATTAACCTAAATCTTTACGATCAATTTCTTTTATAAAAAAAATTAAAAGTATTAAAATATAAAAATAAAATATAAAATGTATAATTATAAATATATAAATATGTTTAATAATTTTAAACGAAAAAACACATTGTATTCGATGATTAAAATTGACGAGCATTATATATGGCGGATCCAAAGGGCGGGGCTATAAAGTAGATAATTATTATAATTAAAATCTTTTTGACGGTATAATAGATTTAATATAATCACGAAAAAATATTATTAACCTAAATCTTTACGACAAATTTTTTTTGAAAAAATTTAAAGTACTAATGATATATAAACTTAACAATTTAAAATAAAATTTTTCTAACACACATATAGACATGCATTACATTTTGATGATTAAAATTGATGAGTATTATATATAGCAGATCCAAGGGGCGGGATTATAAAGTAGATAATTAACTAAAATCTTTTTGACGGTTTAATGATTAAGGTTATTACAAAAAATATTCTATTAGCCTAAATCTTAATGAAAAAAATTTTTTTTGAAAATAATTAAAAATTTAATAACGATATATAAATATACTTAACGATTTTGAACGGTATAAAACTTTTCCAACACACATATTCATACATATTACGTAGCTATAGCATTATAGATTTTACATTAAAATTGTTATTTAATTATTCTTTAGCATTTATTTATTCTTTATGCTTTATTTGATTATTCTTTATCATTTCAATCTCAACTTTCTCAAGATATATAAAATGATGAAATATTTTTAAGATCAAGATTGAGTATAAAGAAAAATTAGAAGAGAATATTTATTTTTTTTCCCCCACCTTTGTAAACCAAGAAAAAATCAATCATGGATTGATCGAAGAATCCGCCTGTAAATTTTGTACACACACAGCCTATTTTTATGTTAACCATGGTATTCTACACAATGTATTCTAGCATGTATTAAATTAGATCTTTCCTGATCCGCTTGAAAATGAAAATTAAAATCCGCCATCGATTGATATTCTTTCCCCTCCGAAAATTTAATGCATCGAATGTTTATTTCGTTACATATCTCTCTCTCTCTCTCTCTCTCTCTCTCGTCTCGGATTTAATTACAAAAATCGAGCAAGTTCGGAACACTTACCGCCATTAATGGCGTCACCTGTGCGGATTCGGCCATTAATCGTGGCGAAAGCTGAAGTCCTGCCTTATACGTAACGATGGTTGAAGAGCAACGGCAACGCCGCCTCTCGTCTCATCTCTCGCCGCAGATCGTAGGGGAAGACCCTCCGAAAGAGGCCAAGCTGTGTTCTCGCAATTTGTTGCCAAATTTATTATACTCGACTCTCTCTCCGGGGGGAAGAAGATAAAAAGAAGAAAAAAAAAGAAGCAAAGATCGCGAGAGCGACGAAAAAGAGCTCGCGCGCCCCGAAATGACGTATCGCGCGTCCGAGACGGGATCCTCTTATTACAACGTCTTCATTTCTTCATTATATATACGTAGTAGTAGTAGTAGTGATGGTGGGAAATAATAATCTCTCCACACGTGTCGAAACGTTACGTTGATAAAAGATCCAGTTTTATTCGAAAAAAAAACGCGTTTGCAGCGAAATACATAATACGCGATATTATTCATTATTCATTAAATCTTTTGATCTGTCCGCGCGCCGATATATCTCGCGATGTTAATCCGAATGAAAATTGATTTTACTTCAATTTTAAAGTTTCCTCAATCGTCGTATAACATAATTATTCGTTATCATATTTATATCGCACGCAGTCACCCCGTTATTGTATATTAACATTCTCTTTCAAAGTGACGTTATCAGTATTCGCAATTATTATGAAAATTCAAGCAGCAACAAACAATCGTTCTCGTTTTAATCAGCGCGCGATGAAAATAAAGTACAAATCGCGCAAATGTTTCTTTTTGCTCCCCTCCTCCCCCCTCGGGATGGGGGCGCATTTATATCACTTTTCTAATAATACGTTTTTAATGGCTTCCCCACCGGCATGCACTTAATTGCCGCCGTTTATCCCACCGCTATTATACGAATACTCTCTAATCCGTTTATTACCATCGGCTTTACGTTCACTCGGTACAAAGTCGCCTTCATCGCGGATGGATTAAAGCGAAACTTTCCTTTTATTAAACGCCGAATTAACGTCATCGCCCCGTAATTTCAATTCGCTGCACTCGCGTGCGGCGCGGCGGCACCAGATGGGAGAGCCGTGTAATTGCAAGTGCGCGCGCGCGTGCGAGCGTTATTACAATTTGGAATTATTATTACGACTTACAATTAACCGATGACCGACCGCCTTCGTCGCTCGCTTCTGGCTAGCGATGGGATTGAGTATCTTGCAAGTAGATTCGAATTTGTTCGCATGGTTTCGAACTCTCTAGAGTATTTTGAGTACTTCAAAAAATACCAGTACTTTGAGATAGACTCGAATTTGAACGAGAAAGGTTCGAACTCTTTATAAGTACTTCGAAAAATAAGAATAGTACTTCAAACATACTTGTTCGAATACATTTGGAAGTATATCTTACAAGTAGGTCCGAATTTGTTTGCATGGTTTCGAGTTCTTTATAAGTACTGTGAAAAAAACAATACTTTCAAGTAGACTCGAACCTGGACGAGATAGGTTCGAACTCTCTATAAGTATCTCGAAAAACAAGAACAGAATTTTTTAAGTACATTCGAATATGAATCAAGTATGTTCGAGTATTTTATGAGTACTTATGAGAAATTTTATGTTGCATATATATATGTATGTGCATGGATGTATAACAAGTATCATAAATAGATTTTTTTATCTTAGAGTTCAAGTACTAGTTGTAAAAGATTCGATTTTTGCGCTAGAAAGTACTTGTAAATATTATTTCGCATCTTACAGGTACTCTAAAATTTGAATTTAACTGTTCTAGAATCGATTATTTTGCAAATACTAAATATATGAACTATTATTTCTTATGAGTATTATTCGAATCTTAGAAAATGAAACTTGATTATTGAATTCGATTAAAATTTTTAAGTACATGTTGAACTTGTTTGAACTTTAACAAGCCAAACGCGGATGCATCAGATTTAAGGAATAATTAATTTTCCTTGAAACTGATTAGTTGTGCATAATATAGGGCACAAATTTTTCTTGATACGATGCCAAGAAATTAAATAAATCTCAATTTGAGATTTTTATATTTAATGAACCTCTCTGTTTCTCTTTTCTCGCTTACGCTTTTTAGAGGGATAGAGGAGTTATTAAATGCAAAAATATCGAATTGAGATTAATTTTTTTGATATCGTACAAAAAAAATGTGTGCCCTATACATAACTAATCAGTTTCAAGAAAAATTAATTCTTTCTTCTTTTTATTCAAATTTTTCGAATCTTAGAAAATGAAACTTGATTGTTGAATTCGCCTCGGATTTTTAAGTACATATTAAACTTGATCCCATCCCTACTTCTGGCTACGGCCATCTTTTGAAATGTTACTCACGTTTGTCTCGCGTGTTTATATAAAAAAAAAATAAAACCGTGGGAATATATTTATCGATCAACGTATCAACACGTGGATTTATCTTTCATTTTACTGCGCCGTTTTATCGTCGACAGTGACGCACAATTGGCTGAAATTTCCATAAAAATTGCGTAAACCGGTTACGCTTCGCGCTCTCGATCGGATCCTTTTTTTTATTTTTTTATTTCGCGCATCCGCTAAATTTATCGCATTCTTTCGAGTAAATTGCGGAAACGCGTATAACTTCCTCCTCCCGTTTATCCAACGGGATCGTCGTGCAGTCGCGACAGGACGGACCAGGTCGAAATCGTGAGAAAAAAACTTTCTCTCTCTTTCTCTCTCTCATTTGCATCGTTAATTTTGAAATATAGGCTTCATCAAGACGTATATTCGCGTCACACATTTGCTAGCCATTGAAACATTAAACCGTAACACAGGGGTGAGAAAGGAGGGAGAATCTCTAGGAAAACACGAAGAGAATGTCTGTTAACACGGCGCGAAATTATGCTCGCCTCCCCCTTCTCCCCTCCCTCTCCCCGTGCAATATTTCACAAAATGCATATATATACATACGTATACCTACATATACATGCACATGCACATCTATGGTGGACCATAGATACGTACGCGCCTACCCTAATCGGGGAGTGGAGAGGGTTGAGGAGGCGAGAAGGGGGCAGCAGTCACGTAATTCTAAATGCGCTTAACTTGAAAGCGTTTATCTGTAACCGTATTATTACGGCCGGCGCTGTAACGCTGTATTTCTCGCTCGTTTCTCCAAAGAGGATTACTCGTCCCAAGATCGAAGAGTCGCGCGAGTGGACCCCCGTCCCAAGTCGGGGGTCCTCTCTCTTCTAGCTCTTTCGGGTCCTTGGGCTGCAGCTGTGCACGAATACTTTCGATACTAATCGCCGACGAGACTCTCGGAGGAGAGAAAGAAAGAGAGAGAGAGAAAGACTCTTCTTGTCAGATTCAGCGACGCGATAAGGGAGACGACGCGGGTTTCGATCCTTATCGTCCTGCGATATCGTCTCCCACTCTCTCTCTTTCTCTCTTTCCTTCAGCCCACTCTTACTCTTTTATTCCTCTGGCCGAGATCTCGCGCCACATAAATCACAGGGATTACAAAGCATCGACTGCCGGAGATTGCAGCTTGTTTTGGGTCCTCGGGGACGAGAACTTTGTATCGGCCCGGGCGCGGTATGGAAAAATGAAACGCACTTCATGCATTATTCAGATCCTCTTATACCAGCCACTCCTCTCTCTCTATCTCTATCTCCCTTCTTTCCCATCGTCACCACCTAGCCGTCTCGCACTCGCGAATAATATCAAGTCAGGGAGGATGAGAGTCATGCTATCATGAATGCACGGGATGCGGCTGGTTTTTCACTGATTTGTCCTTTTCCGCGCGGGCTTCGCAGTCAAAAAAATTATTTACAACCACGAAACCCCGAAAATTTCTCGCGGATCAATCGGTGTCCGATTGAGGGATGGAGCGTGTTGATGAAGCGTGACTGCCTGACACGTTCTCTCATGGTGCATCTCGATTCGTTTCACGTCATCGGAATCCTCGATTCTCTGGCTCTCTTGATCAAAATCGTTAATTTATACATATTATTTATAATATATATTATAATTTATATTATATATTATATTCAATTTGTATATTAAGTTCGTTGATAACAATAAATATATAAAATTATATCATCTTTGGTTTTATCTCTTTGTTTATTATAGCAAAAATTGGAATATTTTGTTTTAGATGATTGTAGATGATTATATATTTTTTTATTTGGTTAGCCAAATATGAATTTCTAAAATCTAGAAAAATATTAATATATTATCATTTATTGTATATTATATTTTTTGTGTATTATTATTAGGTCCTTTGATAACAATTAATATATATAGAATTATATCCTATTATCCCTGGTATTATTTCTTTGTTTATTATAATAAAAGTCGAAACCTTCTGATGAGTTATTTTTAGATGATTGTAGATAATTATATAAACGAAGGAAATATTTTTCTATTTAATTAAATTAAATTAAAAATTTATCCAAATATGCATTTATAAAACAGAAAAATACTCTAGTATATTAAAATTCATTGAATATCATATTTAAATTAAATATATTATTAAGTACTTTGATAACGATAATATATAGAATTATAAACAATTCTCAAATTAATCCAATCCAATTCAAATACAAGACTAGTTAATATCATTTGCTTTATTGGTTTCATATTTATCTTGTTGTATCGGATTTATTTCAGTTATTGGATTTATTAATTATCAATTATCAATTATTTATTAGATATGATTTATAACTACAGCCACAATTGTAACTTTACACACTTATACTGATATACTTATTCACGAAAAGAACAACTATAGAAACTGAAAGCCGTAAGGAATGGATTAAAAAATTAAAAAAAAATAAATAAAAATATATTATCCTTAGGATTATCTCTCTGTATATTATAAAAATCCGAATTTGTTGTTATTTTTAAATAATTGTAGATAATTATATAAACGAAAGAAATATTTTTTTATTTATTATTTTCTATTTTTCAAATATAAATTTATAAAACATAGAAAAATACTAGTATATTATAATTTATTGTATATTATATTTAAACTTATATATTATGTTCTTTATAACGATAATATATAGAATTATACAATATATTATCTTCCTATATTTATCATAACAAAACTCGGAATTTTTTTTTTAAATAATTGTAGATAATTATGTAAATGAAAGAAATATTTTTCTATTTAGTTAAATTGAATTAAAAATTTATTTAAATATGCATTTATAAAACAGAAAACAACTAGTATCTTTTCCTTTTTTTTGTTCGAATTGGAGATTAAGGGATGATTCTTGATGAATGATTCTTATTAATATCTACTTTATATGACAAGTGACATTTTTATTTTCGCGCTCGTGAGAATATAATTGCGTTTGCCTGCGTCGCGACGCAATCAGTACTTCTTTTACTCCCGGATGTATTCTGTTGCGCTGGAATTTACTAAGCCGCCGCGTCGGGCGCGAGGCGTCCTATAATGCACTTTGTATGCAACTTTCGTAGTATTCGTAACGCGACACTTCATCATTTCCCAGACACTACATATAACTTGAGAGGCAACCAGAAGGATACATGGCTAGGAAGGGGGGAAGTAGTATACGCGGTATAAACATGAACATGTAAGAGACGAAATGTATCACCCCGAGAGAGAGAAAGAGAGAGAGAGAAAGAGAGAGATAGAGAGAAATGGAAGGATACGAGCGGCAAAATTTGTGTAATCCTCACTCGGATAATTATCCGCCTCGCGTTTAATAGACGAATTACGACGGTATTAGCATAATAGAAATGGCTTCGCATCCGTTACGTAAATGAAAATTTTAATGACAATCCCTTATTTACGCTTATATCGATCTAAAATATGCGCGTCCATATTTAAGAGCGTCATTTTTTTTTCATCGATTACGGATTCTAAAATGTACCATGTATTTTCCATCCACGCATCTAATGGCCACTAACAAAATCTGATATCTAATTAAAATCTCTAACATATTTTCTCTCTTTCTCTCTTTATCTCTTTGCCTTTAAGTCCGAGGCATAATTTTATCGTAAATTAGTACTTTAAATATCTCTCGAATATGCGCGTCATATATAACTCCACGGTCGCCTCTTGTCGTATCTAATGGACTGTAGAAAATAACCCGTCCGGAATGAATTTACAGCGGACACCTATTCGGGACACGGGGTGGCGTAAATTCAACATAGCCTTTTCCTCTCCCCCTCCTTTTCCTCCTTCCATTTAGGGCATAAAGTAAATTCGGCCCACACACACCCTGTCTATAAATTCAACGGACGGTCCCAGTGATTACCCGTATATTTTCTCAACTGTACGGAAGTAAGAAACGATGGATCTTCAGTCGACACGTTCCATCGCTAAACTGTCGATCGTAAGAGTTACAGTTCAACCAGCGACCCCGGCGATGTTTTACCGAGCTATAAAATATTTTACGGTATATTCCTCTCTCTCTCTCTCTCTCTCTCTCTCTCTCTCTCTCTCTCTCTCTCTTTCTCTCTCCCTCCCTTTTGCGTGATCCCCGCACTTCAGAGATTGCAGGGTAGACGGACTGGTATACTATACCTGGTTAAAGCCCTGGCTTGTGACGAGTAAACGCCTTGATTTAACGGGACGAGAGCGCTACGATTTTCCTCATTATATCTCCACGACGGTACCTCGGAGGTGACCTCGGAGGTGACTTCTCTCCGAATTCGACCCTTCCTGGTCTACGGGTTCACGCGATAAGGATCTGGCGGAGAAGGATCTCGCGATGTGGGACCCGCTCCACGGGATTCGTTGGCTGCGTCACCGGGTCGTCCAGATCTGTCCCGGTGATTATTAGCTTAATAAAGGGGCACGAAAGGAGGGTTTCGAGCTCGATATACCTGTCGCTCGGGAATGTGCGTCGGGACGAGCTAGATGGCCGAAATGAGATCAGAATTTCCGACAATTCGTTACCTAAAACGCTCCTGTTCCTCCTTCGTTCCTTACTTTATCATCGTCACATCGACGCGTCATCATTTAACGTCATGTTTTTCGCCATCAAATCTGATTTTCGGAGGACCATTCCGTGAGTCGTGTATTACGAAAATATCTCCCATTATATATAAACTCGGTTATTTTATTTCGAAAGTACATTACAGGTAGAATATTTTGATATCAAACTTAATTTGCTATTAATTTGCGTAAATAAATCCGCGACAAAATATTATTTTAAAACGAGCAATAATTCAATATTTTATGTATTTGATGGTAAATTATATGCGGATTGCTCTGATACTGAAAATATAAAAGTAACACAAACTTATTTTACTTACAATTAGGCAACTTTTTATTATATTATTGCAATGATAAATTTGTAAGCAATGCTGGCATCAAAAAGTTGCTAGCAACATATCATTATACTTTTGCCTTACGCAAGTGGAAAGTGCTATGTAATGCTTACCAGAGAACCTCTCAAATCCGAAAATTCTGATTTGAATGAAACTTCACATACATATAAGAGAGATAAATAGATGAATTTAGAAAAGTACTCGAAAGATTTCCAAGATTTTTAAAGATTTTTCTAATTTCTAAGATTTAAAAAAATTTGTTTTCAAAAATTATTTTTTCAAAATTTTATTAATGTAAAAAATATATAATTTTGAAAAAATAATTTATTTTTAAGATTTAAAAAATTTTGTTTAAAATAATTTTTTTTTTTTTTATTTTCTTAATGTGATTAAATAGAAGTATTTTTACCATAAAATTTTTGTATAAAATATTTGTTGAATGTTTTTCGAGATATTAACGAAAAAAGCAAAAAGCCGTTCCACATATGAACAGTGGTTTCACCCCTTAGAATTGTTTTCTTGCAAGAACTGAAAATGTCTAAATTCCTCTATTTTTTCCTTTTCCTTTGTGTAAAGTGTCATCAAAATCAAAATTTTCTTGCGAGGTTTCCATCTTAATGGATAATGGTATTTTTAAATAACGTAATATCTCCAAAATATTTTTATGCTATTTAAGACGTTTATAAGGGAGACACAAATGTCAAGTTAGCCCTCATTTTAATTTTTGTTAAATGGTTCGAAACGACAAAATCCGGATTGGAGCAAATTAAAATACAAATAGCATTAAATTTTCCGATAAATGTGACCTTATTCGAGTGGAAGGCCAAGCTTAATACAGGTTTATTCTTCGGTTTTCCGCTCCTCTCTGACCTGCTTCTATATAGATATCAGTAGTCGCACAATAATTATCTTCCACTCGCAGGTTACACTAAAACTTGCGGGTAACACGATTTAGAATGGTGTACAGTCTCTCTCTCTCTCTCCTCTGGACTACATTTTCCATTCGCGCGAATTATCCGGCAAATACCGGAGGTGTAGCCTTAAACGCCCGGGCTCCCCAGAAATCAGCCTGACTGTTATTAAATTTTCGTATGCACGCTATCGCGCGGTATCTACGATATCGCCCTGGAGAGAGGGTAATAGATACTGGAAGGGCCAGAGCGGAAGAAGGACGGAGAAAGAGAGAGATAGAGCGAAATGGGGTTAAAACGGCCAGGTGGGTAATATTGCCGACTTGTTCATACAGTTACCAACACATGGCGCTGTTAATCACATCGAATTACAACACATGCGGGCGATGCGTGTTTTGAGATATATACGCGAATCTAGTTTAGCCCGCCGTTGGTGTTAATGTACGGGGGGTGGCGCCGGAAGTAGGGAGATTGGGATACATCGTTTTCGGGGGGAGGCCAATTTGTAGCGCCGCGTTATACCCTCTCTTCATCGTTCGCGAACCAAGTAGTATCGTATATCGCCGTTTTCGTTCCCGACAAATATCGTATCGCAAAAATGATGATGCATGACCGGTGGCTATTGGCTTTCGGGACATTTCGGATACAGCGCGGTGTGTTATCTATCTCGTTCATCTCTCACCCTCCCCTCCCCTCACCTCACCTCATCCTCCGAAATTTGGCCACCGAAAGATAGCAGCGAGGAACATCTGCGGTTGGAGTTTAATTTTTTATGGCCGATCCGTGAATAGTGTCGATATCGCAATTGTATGTTCTTTAAATACCATGTCCCCCCCCCCCAAAAAAATAATTTTTATAATGAAAGAGTTGCATAATTCAGTAATATTAAATCAGATAATCATTCTAACGATGATTTATCTTTTATATACGAGTTTGGTTACAATAAAATGACGTAGAGAACTTTTTTTTATATTATTTGTTGATTACAAAAATTGACAAAAATATATATATTCTCTAATGGGTGTAGTAACTTTTCGGAATCCAAAATTATAGTTGCCAATCTGCTGGCATGTCAATAACTTCCGACAAAATTTAGTAAAATTCCACATTTCATATTCTACATATTTTTATATAAAAAAAACATATCAAGGATATAATACTGCATATTTTAAAAATTATTATTAAATATATGTATTTTGTTTTTTTTATTATTATAGAATAAATATACATTTATTATTACAAAATACATATTGTAAAAAATGTATAGCATTTAATAGTTTACATTATAATTATTTAAATTATATATCCACATAATAAGAAAATAAATATCTAATGAGTCTCTAATACTATATGTTTATACAACACAATAAATATTAATATTATTATTTCAAATTGATGAAGTGATTAGGTATTATTAATCCTATGTTTTCCCACATTGTCAGTTAGATTAACTTTAATTTTTGCGTCCTAATATTTCAATCAACTTCGACTCGTTATAATGAAGAAAATAAATACAAGGAGTATAAAATAGATTTATCTCTCCGAAATACCTCTTGAGAATAGAAATCCAACTCCCCTTCTTTTCCAAGAAAGGGGTCGAAAGTTGAAGGGGTTAAAGGGTTTCTGCGAGGCGCATCTTGTCATCGCGTATACAATCGTCTAAGGCGCATTAAAGGCGCAGTCCTAAGCATCAGTGCACCTTCTCTTCTCCCAGACAATAAACACACGCGCTACCTGGCAAGTTATCTTCATCGACTCGACCAAGACATGAATTCACGGAAACGAAAACGCGTGTTGTTCGTATATACATACATCCCCTTAAGCTCCCAATAGTACTCCCAGTACTAATCAGATGAGATCTAATCGTTGATCCGCTCGGACTGATATTTGTGCCCCGTAAGGAGAATGTCGCCGGCAGAATTGAAAAAGGGTGCTTAATAGACGAAGACGGGATGGGAGGGAAAGAAAAGTAAAGAAAAAAAAAGAAAGAAACGCGAGAGAGAGAGAAAGATAGAAGGATAGGGTGGGACCAGAGGGCTTAACTCGCCCTGTCGTGTCGCGCAAAAGGGGGCAGGGGGAGGACATGTCGAGATTTCCTCGGCCTGTTTAAAGGGCCGTGGGACGTTGAATCGCCATTGTGCACGCACACAGGCCTGTACGTGTGCAAACACAAAAACCGCGCCGTATCACATAGGTAGATCTCTTCTCTCTCTCTCTCTCTCTCACTCTCTCTCGCGGCGGACCCCCTTTTTGGCAGAAGAATGTCGGAGAGATAAAATCGCGCAACCCCTGCACCGGCGCTCAACCCTTCGCTAAAAGGGCTGGAGCGGAGCCCTCGCTTGCGAGCCGCCATAATGACTGAAAAAACCAAGGACAATCTGAAGGCACCAAGACACGTCGGTGCCAATAAAGTACACGCTCACGACGAGTCCCTCGGTATCCGGGACTCTGTCCCGGAGTCTTTTTCTCTTCCTGCGCCTGTGTGTCGTTCCCATTTCCCGTTACCCTTTCTTTTCTTCCCTTCCCCCACCCCCCTTCGCAGCTTCTTTTCTCCTTCCCTCATCTGCTTCATCTTAGGGTTTCCCCTATTTCGCTCTCCCGCGCGCGTTTAAGAGTTCCTTGCTATTTTTTGAAGCTTATCCCATACAAGAAAAGTACGTGACAGTTTGGTAGGAACGATGTGGCGTTGTGGAGGGTGGCTGAATGAGGGCGGAGGAGAGGGGGAGGATGGGAAATCCCCCAATTCTTCGCGGCCTGCTGACACAGCCGACGCGTTCTTCTTTCGCACCATTGTGCGCGACACGGAGTTTTGAAAGTTTAATAGAGTTGTACTCTGGGCGAGAGACGGGAAAATGTCGATGGGATATGACGATCACACGACCGCGTTCCATCGTCCCGCTGCGGAATTTGCAAGAAGAGAGGGAGAAGAAGGATAGCTTGAAGAAATTGATAGTTTCTCGTTGGACGAGTCACAGATTTTCTTACCTCCTCTTGTACGGCGACTTTTACGAGTTTTGGATTAGTGGAGTGGTTTCTTTCGAGCGCATTTTTCTTCTTTGAAGTTATGTAATTGTTACACTCCAAACTTGTTTAAAATGTTTCGAGCGAAAGTTGTACGGCTTTCAAAGGTAGGTAAAGCTGATTAAGTGCAACTTTTCATTGCGTATATACAGAGTGATTCTGATAAAAATGATCAATGTAATCAAAATATTGAAATTGATCAAAATGTTCAAAGTAATCAAAATGAACAAAAAATAATTAAAATCAAAATAATCTATATGATCAAAATGATAATAATCAAATTATTTTTGATCATATTGACTATTTTAATCGTTTAAGCAAATTATTATTGATCATATTGACTATTTTAATCGTTTCGACTATTTTCGTTCTTTTCATCGTTTTTATTATTTTGTTATTTTTATTCTTTTAATCTCACTTGATTATTTTTATCATTTTGTTCGGCCAATTTTTATTATTGAACTTTGTTACCGGTTAGAAATTGATAAATTTCTGTTCATGACTTTTTTTTGTCGAATTATCGCAAGTGCCTTAAAAATCGTGGTGAGGACAATTACGAAAATCATCTTATAGTTGAAAGTCTTTACTTTTTTAATACTATAAGGGATTTTTTACTCTCGCAAATAGTACGAGAAATAAAAATGCAAATCTAACATAGTGCCCTCTGTAAATGTTAACCACACTTGTATAGGAGTGTCTTGTATCAAGAACTCTCGAAGTATTATTGATGGGTATAAAAAGAGAGAATCTTTTTATATGTACGCTTTTATTATACTTTTGTGAGAAGAAGGGCTACATTGAAATAAATTTTCAATCGCGATGTGCAACTTTGTCACGTATCGCGCATAAAATTACGCTATAAAGACACAACGCGTAACTTTACGAATCAGACTTTTCGAATCTAAATAAATCGGTTTCCTTCTCTGGACAAAATTGTAACGATAGGGGTTGCAAGAAAAAAAAGTATTCGCTTTATTTAATAAGCTGCACGCTGTAACTTCATCAATTTCTTTTCCGGGAAAATAAATAACTTCTTTCCAGAAATTACTTTCTTGCGACTCACCGCGGTTTTTCTAATTATCTTTCCGCAAAAACATCTTCGCAAATTACGCGCGTTAATTTATATCCCTCATCCGTCTTTTTCTTGTAAATTGCGATTCGAATTTCCTTCACACGCATATGTCCATTATCTTACACTCGTGTCATCTGCATTCTACGCTCGATGGGAAAGAGTAGAGCTTCTCACGTCTGGGAATTTTTATAAAAAACGTGCGTTATCATAGATTGAGAATCGAATGAACCGCACGTTAAATGCAAACTATCAGTCCAGTTTTTGGAAGTATAAAGCTGTGCACGCATCGCGGAACACGCACAATGACGAGTGCATTGACCGTGCATTCCGGTATTTTTTTTTGTCCACGCGTTGTTGCGCGTATCTTTAGCAATTCCAGATTTATATGATGCCGCCAAAAAGTCGGCTGCAGCTCTGCGAAAACTTTTACCCGAAAAGCGTCGCATAAAAAAAACGTTGCGTCCAGAAATATTCATGTTTTTCGTGAAAAATGTTTGCAAAAAAAAAATAAAAAGAAAGAAAAATATATATTTACATATATATATAATATATATATATGTATATACACTACCGTCAAAAAGTTTAAGACCAAAGAAATTTGTAAATTTAATTTATCATTTCTTCCCAAAAAATAATGCAAGCTATTTTTACTTTTATGGTGTTATAACATGATCTTCTAGCTATTAATAAAAGAAAGCAACAATCAGCGGAATATCATATTTTAACGTGTAAAAATAAATTATTCTCGCGAGGATCTTTATTTATTACTTTGATCTTAAACTTTCTGACGGTAGTGTATATATTATATAAATATATACAGAGTCGAATATACATTTTGTCCCAAAATGAGACTGAGAAACTTCAAATGGTTATAAAGGACATCAAAACAAGCCAATTTTATCAATATATCCGTGCTAAACAAATGAAATGTTTTGACACTAGAGAATCAAAGACTAAAACATTGTTTGACATAGAACATTGTTTAATTAAGACATTGTTTGAATAAGACATTGTTTGACATTTTTTGACATTTTTGACATTATTTGAACAAGACATTGTTGACTAAATTCACGTCCGTATCAAAGCATTCAGTATTCAGTCACTGTCACACTCAGTATTCATTATTATTTAGTCGAAATTTATTTTCGAAATGGACACGTTTTCTTATCAAGAACTGGCCGATATACATTTGATTTATAGGAAAGCTCTAGATATAATATGGAAGGGTAGAAAATATACTTTACTTCAAAAACCATTCTAGTGCCAAAACGGCTCATTTGCGGTCCTGGTTTTATTGAAAAAATTAACTTTGTTATCTTTTATAACCACCTGGAGAAAAAACCTATTTTGCTGATCTAATTTTGGAACACCCTGTATATATTCGTTTCAAAGGCGCATCATCCGACTCCACTCCTGATCGTGATACCATCATGTCCTGACAATCGCGGCGAACTTTCCCGATCAGTCCTAACGTGTGGGCGAGTAAAGTTAGTTTCTCCAAGGAACGACGCGATCGAATAAAAAGTGACGCTCCATCCGCACAGTCTTTCTCCCTCCCTCCCTCTCTCTCTCTCTCTCTCTCTTTCTCTCTTTCTCTCCTTTTTCCACACGGTAGACATATATGTATATATCCTCGACGGCGGCTCTAAACTTTCGACCGGCTCGACGAAAACTTTTTTATCCACTCCGTAGGTCGCTAGACTACAATTTTTTTTTACGAGCGCGATCGCCGAGCTATCGAAAAAGTTTGTTGCCCCAATCGATTTGGCTAAAATAGTGGCCGTGCTAGCTTAAGGGAATGAAGATGCACTTGAAAATGACTAAAATATCAAAAATCTTTTTAATTTTTTAGATAAAAGTAGATAATTTCTTCTAAACATATTTTGAGTTGGATAAAATTTTTTGGATATGTTTAAGTACTTCAAAACATTTAAGATTGGTAAAATCTTTGAAATGCATTCTCATAAAATCATGGTTTTTTATCTTTATTTCATTTTTCTGCAATCTCTTGCTATAATTTTTTTTATCTATTTATAAATAAATCAACTATGATTTGATCGATCGCGTTTTGAAGAAATGTAATTTATCAAGAGTTACAAGCAATAAAAGTCGCAAAAATAGTTTATTTTACTTAAATTGTAAAATTTAAAAGCCATTAAAAGTTATTATTCAGCAAAGATATCGATTAAAATCGCCAAACATATAAGGAAGAAAGAAAAAAAAAAAATTATTCGGATATATTAAATATCAAGAAAAAATACAGTTAAAATTTAATTTATAAAAAAATTTAAATAAAAATTAAATGTAAATTTAAAATAGATTTAAAAAATTATATATAAAATTAATTTATAAATAAATATATAGACTAAGTAAAATAAATTTTTAAAAATTAATAATAATATTCATCTTGTTTATACATATTTTTAGTTTCAAATACAATTTTGCTCATCTCTGCATAATTTTATATGGATGCATAACGATTGTATGATTCAGATGTTATGATCATAAAATTATTGTCAAATGTTGATAACCGCTATGCGAGTAAATAAATAAACGCAATTTGCGAGACATCGAGAGATCGATTAACCGAAGTGACGTAAGACAGTGCAATTTGGTCAAAGGGGGGGGGGGGACTGACAAGTTTGATCGAGCTGATAGGGCGTACGATTGTTTGCGGAACTGCTGATTAAACGTTTGTTCATTAAAACACAGACGGTGTGTCGCAGATAGCAATAAATATTCCGTTTCGTGACCGCTTACTCACTTATCTTGCCTGACGTTATCTTCAAATCAAATTTAGCGTCGAGGTCGGATAGAGAGAGATAAAGAGGAAGAGAGAAAGAGAGGGAGAGAGAGAAAACTGTCTCGAGAAACGAGCGCATTCTTCCGTGCACTGTTATATATAACTTATATTGCTTTTATGTAGACACTGTGTAGATCTGTAACATATTTCATTAGTTATCTCGGTTATCTTAATTATGAACTTACATCCGTCAACTCCAAAATCACGAATTTATATTCTCGTACTTATAGCGGTACTCGTGTTCAGTGTTTGCTGTTATCTAAATAAAATTATATAGATAATCATCTAGATGAAATTTTGGCGTCATCTTATCTTTATATAGATAATAAAAATATGTATTATCTATATCTGCATCTTAGATGAAAAGAAGTGTTATCTTTACTAAATTATCTAAAATAATATTCAGATAATTTGGTTTAGAGTTTCATAGCACATGAAAATATTTAAGTAGAACTTGAGCAGTAAATGATAAAAACTTATAAATAAAAGTATGAATATATTTTTATAATTTACATTTTTTTATTTTACATTACATTTTTATTTATTTACATTTTTTAACTGTTTAAATTAAAGCGGTTTTAAAAATAATATTATCTGGAAGTTATCTAGATGAATCGTCATGTAATTTTATCTTTTATCTAGATATATTTAAAACAAAATCATCTTTATCTTATCTAAGATGAATTTACATATTTTTATCTCATCTTTATCTAGCTAATTTTAAAATCATCTAAGCACAACACTGCTCGTGTTTATCTCGTGTACTCCTAATTTTCTCCATATGACAGTTCGGTATAGATGCAGATTTTAGAGGCCCATCCTGGGACCAGTCTTCCTCGAAGCAAACTCAATGGAGGATACGTATATACATACGTTTGTCAGGACGATGTGACAGTTACGTCACACGGACTATTAATGAAAGTGTTTAATCGCCCGGCGGATTCGCCGATAACCGGCGATTAGAGGGTTAAACTAGAGGCAATTCTCGGTGGACAGGCGACAAAAATACCCGCGAGCCACCGTCCATCTGTTAGGACAAAGTCGCGACGGATATAAACACCCACGCTTATCTCATTTCTCTTTTCCACCCGCGGGAGAAACTCGCGTTACTTAATGCACAGAGGGGACGAAGAGGATATATGTACAGGATGTTCCATTTTAAATAACGCATTGCTATTTATCGAAAACCAAGGCTTCCATCAAAAAATGTCTCATAGAAAAGTTGTAGGATTTCTTGTTATAAGTCTTATTCCATATACAGTCTTATTCCAAGTGGAGGCATTTTTTTAGATTTCGAGATTATCATTATTTTTCTTTAATACCACAATTTTCTTAGACAAATAATAGTCAATTAGTCGAAAAATAAATTCGAAGTGCTACAATTTTGTATGAAACATTTTTCGACGGAAGCCTTGGTTTTCGAAGAAATAATCATGCGTTATTTAAAATAGGACACCCTGTATACATATATGTATGTATCTGTCACGGACTTTTTGCTAAGAGATGAAATTTATCGCGAGGGAGTATATTAAATGGCTAAACTCCAACTCTCACTCTTGGTCGCATGAGGATTTGCTTGGGATGCACTTTAATACGAGCAACCGATTTCGAACTTTATACAAGCAATCGTGCTCTGCCTCCGCCACTATATCTCGTGAGAAAATAATTTCATTTTCGATATCATCGAGTCTTCGAAAAAAAAAGAAAAAAAAAAGAAAAAAAAACAGAAGAGGAAAGATTAGAGAGTTGCGCGGAAAATAATAGAAACACGACGTTTCCGCAAAGCGGACTTGGATAATTCATTGATTGCGCGATTATTTGTCGTAATTGGCTACGGAGAATGTTAACCGATGAGTGACGTAAGCTTCGAACTGAGAGAGAGGGATCAGCAACAAAGGGATCTCTCAAGAGGCCAATGTCTTTTTTAATTAAAATGAAACGAAGGGTGAGGAAATAAGTACAAAGCCGAACGGGGATTGAAAAGAAAATTATTGCTCGTCGAAGAGTACAAGGAGACATCGAAGAGAGAGAAAAGCGAAAAATTTTAATAAGATTTACCATGTATTGATGAGCTTTAGGATTATTCTGAAATGTACATTCGTTTATTGAAAGATTTATTGAAAGATTATGAGATTTTAAATCTATATTTATGGTAATTAACAATCGGGAATCGCACTGAAAAAAATTGTACATTCTATAGTTATCTCTACAGCTGAATATGCGACTTATTTCTTTTCTTATAAGAGTTTCTAATTTAATTTCGTTAATTTCTGCTTTACAAATATTTTATTTATTTTATTATCATTGAAAAAATGTATTCTTATTTTAAGAATTTTTCACTTATTTTTAGAATATCTTGTTCTAAAATAAGCGCCACAAAAGGATCCTCTTACCTTAAAAAGGGAATTTTCTAAAGATTAGTATCAGATGTTCCTAATTTAGACGAAATGGGAGCGGATTTATTTTTATATTGATAAAAAAGTACAGTATTTTAAAGCACACAAAGGCAAACAAAGATCATAAAGAAAGCATAGATATAGTATATATAGACCGAGTAAGAGGCACGAGACCTGAACGATTTTAGATTATGTTACACGTTACTTACTCGTGAACACTTCTCTTAAGACGCTCAAGTCTCTTCTTTCTCGTGCCATTTATTAACTTCATTTATTCTTCTATAATAAATTAAAACACCAATCATATATAGTGTTGCAATTTATACAGTACAGTGCGGTGTTTGTCACCTATATAACCATATATGTTCCTGCAACAATGTGATTATATAATGCCAAATGAACGTGTTGCATAAAAAACATACAATTGTTAAATGTTTTAAGTTAATTTTGTGATTTTAACTTTTAAAGTTTTTTATCGGTCTTTATTTTATTTTAAAATTATGTCTTTCCATTGATGTTTCAAATTTTTATTGTAATTTGTATATCAAAGGGATCTTGTACCGTTTACAAATAAATAAATAAATAAATAAATAATTAATAAAAAGTTTAAAATTTATTATCTGAAGTATTATATAAAATATTCTAAAAAATATTCCATAAAATATAAAATATTATATATAATTATATATAAATTATAATAATTAAAATATCCTTAATTTTAGAAGATTTCTAGAAACACTTAAAAATACCTGTTTTACTATAAAAAGGAGGATTTTATAGTATACAGTTCTCTTACTTCGAGAATGCAATATTTTTCGAATGAGATATTTCTGAAAGCGGCGCAGGGGCAAAATTCCTCAAGAAATCCCATACATAGAGTACGTTCTATGGAGTCATTCGATTTTCTAAGGGCTAGGAATATCTAAGCTCCGCACGTACGCGCGTGTACGTCAACGAGTTCAAATGAGGTACTCTGGAACACGTGTGGCCTCTCGGCTTGGCCAGTTATGCCGGCACTTAGATTGTACGATTCGTGCATTCTCGGCAGTAATGCGCGATCGAAACGATGGTCCATCGGAGCCGATCATCGCTCTCTCGATTTTTCATCGTCGTCGGCGAAATGCGCCTTCGCGTCGCTCTGATTATCGCGAATATTTCCAGATTCCGGATGCGTACGAGCTCATGGTGGGACGCTTTTGTCGCGCCAGCTGTTGTCGCAGGGTGATTCTAAATAAGTGCGAAAAATTTTACGAGATGATTCTTCGTCGAAAATTAAGGAGAGAGAAAGTCTTCCATATAAATATATATTAGGTATTCCTATATATTCTTCCCTGAGGAGTTACAATTCTCCACAAAGGAGGAGGTAAAAATTCGGTTTTTATTTTTTTTCTCAAAATACCCTGCACTAATCTTATATGTGAAATGGATTTCGCATAATGGATAGTTATTGAGTTAGTCAAACAACTCGCAGAACTCGAGTTTTTCGTGTTTGACTGACTGTAAATCAGTAACTGTCTATTATTTAGCTCTGAGCCTATTTTTTGTTCAGCAGCAGGTCATAAGCTACAACATAATATGTTTTAGTACATACAACATAATATATTATGTTGCAGCTTGTGACCTGCTAAAGAAAAAATAGGCTCAAAGCTAAATAATAGATACTAATAATAGTTACTAATAATAGACATCAGCTCTCATGAGAAAACCAGCTGATTTTACTATTTTATTTTAGATTGAATTTTATATAGGATTTAGTGCGGTATTTTTGGACTTATATGAAATCCTAGATGAAATTGAATCCTGGTAAAATCAGCTGGTTTTCTCATATTGTAGCTGTTAAACAAGAAAATGTAATAGCCTCAAAGCTTAATAATAGACAGTTACTTTACAGCCAGTCAAATATGAAAAACTCGGGCCCTACGAGTTGTTTGATTGGCTGTAGCTCAATAACTGACCATTATTTACATTTGAGGCTATTACAAAATCAGCTGATTTATCAGAAATCCATTTTACATAAGATTAGTGCGGGATACTTTTGGACAAGTTAAACAAAATTTAGTGGACCTTTGTTTTGCTTATTTCTTATTTATTCTAAAATTCAACTTCTCGTAACTCGAAACCTATGTCATTTAGCATCGCGCTGTGCATGATAATATATTTTATTTTTTCTTCAAAATTATTGATTTTATGAAAAAAAATAAATAAAAAAGTTTCTAAAAGAATCAAGCTTCCTAACGCATATTTTTAGATGATCACATTCCGGCCTGTTAAAAAGTTTTAATATAAAATTAAATAGGGGTTACTTCATTCCCTTATAACGCGATACGGGAGGATTACAAAAATATTAATAATTATCCTTTTTACTAATGGAAAATGTCCATCAAATTTCATATTTTTAACTTGTTCAAAATTTGAGAAAAAAAAATAAAAACCTAATTTTCACCTCCTCCTTTGGAATATAATTTCTTAGGGAGGGATATAGAAGTATATGAAAGATCCCCCTTAATTTTTGACAAAGAAAGAATCATCTCCTGAAATTTTTTTCGCATTTAAAAGTCATTCTATATATGTGTATGTATAGGATATGTTTTTTATCACCAAATTGCGCCGATAATTGTCGCAAGTTACAATCGGCAATTTTCATCCTCGACGCTTCGTTAAGGGAAGTTTGCAGAGGGAACGAGCGTGTCGCAAAAATCACGAGCGCTCTGAATGTTAAAAATACATTATAATGTAAAACTGCATTGTTATTCGTCGAACAATGTTTTCTTTTTTTTCTATCCCGATTTCTCAATTTTCGATTTTATAGTTATATTATGCCATCGCACGCGTCGTGAATGCTTAACGAGAAATTGTTGTCACACATAGAGAGTTGTGTGTGTGTGTGTGTGTGTGTGTCATCGTAGTAAAATTCTATACTCTTTATTTAACCAGTCCTCTCTTTCTCTTTCTCTCTCTGGCCGTGTATAACTGTAACAAGAGAACGTTAAGTTTAACGCGAAATATGTTTGGAATTACGACGCGCGAGACGTTACACCTCGTCGGCGAATTCTCGCGAAATCGCCATTTCCGGTGGTAGCACCGCTTGCAATTTTCCCGCAAAACTCTCGGCAAACACTTTTCTTTCGCCGGGTTACACTTACGTACTTTGCGCGCGCGCGCGAGATGAAAAGTTACGAAATATCCGAAAGAGTTCGCCAAAGCCGAGGAAATTCCGGCCGTAGATATAGTTACAAAATCCTCCACAATAATTTCAGACTTAAGAAAGTTAAACAGGCTCCGCATTGGCTCTCGAGATAGCGTTCTGCGGATGGGGGTAGGGAACTCTCTCTTGCGAGGAGAAGCGGGATCTAAGTACTCTTAAGAACCGTGCTAGTGTTTACCTTGCCGCGAGGAGCACCTGCAAAAATATCGGGAATATCAGGAGGCATCGGGGGTATATTGTTCGCCGATCCTATCGTAGATGTGGACGGGGTGTATCGGCCCTTCATCGAAATTCACAAGTAGACCGATTCGCGCTAATCCGCTTAGAGCCCATCGGCGGGATACTCGCCTTGTTCAATATAATGGCGTATATCCGTGTGGCATATTTTTTTACATCACGTATGATGATTATACAAAGCTCTACGTAGCAATGTAATTAATCAAATAATTCAAATTTATTTTTTAAATATTTTTTTTACATTATTAGATAATTATATAAAGCTACGCAGCAATATTATTAATCAAATAACTCAAATTTATTTTTAAAACATTTTTTGAAATAAATAAATGTATAAAAAATGGTTTTAAAATATATTATTTATATATATATATATGTATAAGAGAAGATATTATGTCATTTTCTAGCCTCTCAGATTATAATTATATTTTTATTTAAAAAATTTTTAATTTTATTTTGTTAAATGTTTTTTTTAAATAATAAGTAAATATATACACACAAGATAGTTTAAAAATATATTATTTATATATCGCTCATTTGCTTCAACAATGACATAATTCAAAAATTGTGATTTTTCAGGACACGATTTAATAATAGTATGTACATGTAGCAACCTTTTTCCCTGTACTAATAACTCAAAAATTTTTTATTTTTGAGTTATATCATTGTTGCAGCGAATGAGCGATATGCATTGTACATAGGAAGAAAATATTATTTTTTAGCCTGTCAGATTATAATTATATTTTTATTTTTTAAAACTTTTACATTATTTAAAACATTTTTTGAGATAAATGAAATATATACAAAATAGCTTAAAAATATATTATTTATATATGTATGTATGTATCATTTGTTTAACTTACTCAGATTATACAATTACATTTTTAGACTATGATATGACTTGTATTTGTCGAATTTGTATATTTTATTCGTTAAAGCGGATATAAAAATCGATCTTCTTGTTTAATATAACATATATTTGCGGCATATTTTTTAAGTTACTAGATAATTATACAAAGCTCTACGTATAGCAATATAATTAATTAAATAATTCAAATTTATTTTTTTAATCTTTTTAAAATTAATAAATATATGTAAAATAACTTAAAAAAACATTATTTTTGTATGTATGTACATATATAGGAAAGAGAAAAGATTTTATCATTTTGTTAGCCTGCCTGATTATAATTACATTTTTATTTTTTTAAATTTTATTTGAGATTATTAAATTACATTTTAAAGCTTTTTACGATATGATTTCTACTTCTCGAATTTGTACATTTTATTCATAAAGCGGACATAAAAATGAATTCATAAAATATTAGAAAAATGGAATGCAAATTATATATTGAACGAAGAACTTTTATTTATATCGATGTAAAACTGATTTTCTTTCCGCGGTGCATAAAGGGATGCAATTTGATGAACCTCTAAAAGCATATATGCTCTATGAAGTAATAACTTATAATTGGATCATCATCGTGATCTTGCGGCGCATCTCCGAAGCCATCGTTCACATAAGACTATATCCCTGTATGACTTATAGCGAGATATTATCGCATCGATCTACTTTTTATATATAATGAAAGGAGGAATATTCCCACACTCAGTATTCAGTAGTTATTGAAATTCAATTCAATAGTTATTTACCGCACCGTGTCATTAATTATGAAAAGGGTTGTGCGCTAATGAGTGGTCTAACAATTTCAATCATCAAGTCGCGAAATTATGCAACTATTATCATCCATAAAGTCCATATATATTATAATATTATTATTCATTATTCCATTAATCGAGTATATAACCCCCAACGTTAATTAACGATGGCTACTTGCTCTAAACTAAACCATATCATACGCGACAATATCTATTGGAAAATTACAACTCGCGTAATAAAAGATTCATCGAAGATAATTAATCAATATGTTTCCATCACACACACACACACACACACACACACGCACGCACGCACGCACACACACACACACATGTCAAGTATTTATCTTTGCAATTTGCGGGAATTCGCTGGTTCTCTGACAAAATCTCCCTCGTTTTAAAGGACGATAGTAAGAAAAAGCCGCGAAGCCACTTAATTTCGAGCCCCATTTCGCCATCACGGCATGCGAGAACGTCGCTTTGTCATGTATCACGCAATCACCTCTGTCTTTGATGTTGAGCGATCTTTTATGGCGCGCACTTTTCCTCGTTATGCAACCATCTGCATGCTAACTCGTTCGCACGCTCTTTGTCTTTCGCGTTATCTCGCGCATCGCTGCGATGTTAAAAAAAAAAATAAAATAAAATAAAATACAACAAAGATAGAGAGAGGGAGAGCACGGGAGCACGACTTTTGATGTTTTACAAGCAACTTGCTAATTCAGCAGTACGCTATCCATTTTTATAACGCGCCTCCCCCCTGCCCCCTCTTCGGCCCCCCTCCTGTGTTCTGCTTCCCGAGGCGTGCGTAGTAATTAAACGCTGTATCGCCGACAAAGGGAGAGAGAGAAAGAGAGCCGCGCCGGGGAACCCCTTTCGCGATCCGGCAAAAGCTCGACAAAGAGACCAGAAGCCGTTTGTCGGATCGTCCCTGTCCCTGTCGCCTGTCCTTTGCCGATGGAGAGTCAGCCGACCTTAGGAGCAAACACAAAAGAGCGCGTTGCGTCCGGTTAACTTATCTCTTCTCGGTCTCGGTCTCTTTCTCTCTACACGTCGGTCCCCACGTGCCTACGGCGATGGATAGAGAAGCCCCGATTTCAATACGTATACGTAGCCCGGGAATCCCCGGGAACGCACGCCGCTACGTGTCATTCCCGTTCGTCCTATTGTTCCCGCCGATCGACAACGGGTCGAAATCCGCCCGTATCGCTACGGATGGATCTGTCCCCCGACGCTGTTTTAACAGCCCCGGTTCGGCCGATACGCGCGGTTTCCCCGAATGCATCTGTCATAGGGATCGATTTGTATGCGAATTTTTTAGAAACAGTTGTGTGCACTGCTGATTTCTTCCTCTCTTTCTCTCTCAAAAATCCGATGTGTAAATCTGAGGTTTTTTTCACTGTGGTTAAACTACAAAATCGCAACTTGGGCAAAATTTAAAAATTTTTATGGGTTATTTTTATTTTAATGTCCAACAACTAAATATCCTTTTTCAAAAAAATGTTCACACAAAATAGTTTGATTTACAAGACGGCGATATCAATTTGTTTTAAAATGGCGCTACTTTCGAGAAATTCATTAATTATCAGTTTTTTAAATGAAAATTATTTTATTTTTAATAAAAATTGTAAGTGTCGAAACAAACTATATGTATTAGTTAAGATTTTTCTTAATTTTTCCGTAAGTTATATAATTTTTTAATTTTTGGAATATTAGTGTTCCGTAAAACATGTCGAGAAATATTTATAAAACAGATGTGAGGTTTCCCTAATAGCATTTTTCAAGATATACGAACATATTCTTTTTAGCGGCTCTGAAATTATTTTCATGCAATCCCACTTTGATCATATTTATTATCTCTCGCGATGGGTAATTAATTTTGATCTAATTAAAGTGATTTAAAATTATTATGCAATAACCATTGAATATACTACCGAGAAATACAAAATAAAATTTAATTTGAGCAGAAAGTACCTCTCGACATGTTTGCGGAATATTCTAAAATTTAAAAAATTATATAATTCATGAAAAAATTCTTAACTAATACATATGGTTGTCTCGATGAGACCTACAGCTGTTGTTAAAAAAAAAATCAGTAAACTCTGTAAACAAAGTGATATCTCTCGTGTCCCCCTTAAGGTCAAACAACTTTTGTACAAAACATTTTTTTGTAAAAAACGTAGGAAAGAAGATATTCAGGGTGGGACATTAAAATAACCCACCTTGTATATATATTTGTATATATGTACACATGTGTATGCCACAACGTGCAGTTCTCTCCGAGGTTGGGCACTTGTAGGGAGTATAATGGCGCTCTATTCCAGGAGACCAGGTTTTCTTATCTGATGTACCCTGACCGCCTCTACCCTTGGGACAGACAGTTATATGGTACACGTAGTAAGGGTGGCGGCGGTATCGACCGGGCATTTTCCTTATTGGCTCGCTTTCCCGGCTTTCCCGTCGCTCTCGTAGGAAAAATCCAAAAAGGATTCGATGAAATCGACCGTCATCCACCCTCCTCTTTACTGCTCCCTTCCTCCCATACCTGACCTGTGCTAAGAAAACAATTCCGATCGTCGCTCCTGAATACATTCGGAAAGACTTCCTTCGTTCCGGATGGCGCATCGGCAGAGAAGAAATGATATCTCCGCTATACCGATAGTATTCGGAAGTAAGAGAATAATGTCAATTCGCGCGAATTTTGCGTAGGTATATATACACTCTTCTCGCGCGATAAATGTTAAGACCGCGATAAATTTTTCGACGAAAGCGATAAAACGATAATACTTGACAGAGCGTTACGTTACAAGTCCTCCTCGTCCAGGCGATACGCGCGGCAAATACGCGAAGGAAAGGCAAATATTTATACGATCCTCGCGAAATACGAGCTTCCGATCCCCCGGCGAGCTCTTTTCAGCGTCTCGTCTCGTCTCGTCTCTCTCGTGTCGATTGAATTTTTTTCCAATTTAGGCGCGTGTGCAAAAAAATGTTCTTATATTCGTCGAGAAAGACGACGACGTCCCCGGAAGGGTAGACACGCGCTCGGAATACCAGGTAGTTAATTAAATACCAAGGAAGACAGAAAGAGAGAAATTTGTCGTACGCGAATATCTTTAAGAATCGATATATATGAAATAATGGTTTCGTTATTATTGTTTTATGTGTTTCATAAACGAGAGAACAGTCGAAGGGAGGGTAAGAATGCGTGATGATTCTTCAACGAGCTACAACGATCTTAAAAGGGTGGATTTATCTTGAAATTCTCTGGCGTACGCGGAACATTCTTCTTCTCCTGCTATTCGTTCGAATTGATATTGAGCGAACGTAAAGTTTATTATCAGAATGAATTTCATAAGTATTGAAACGCGAGTATATAAAAGAATTGTATAAAATTTGATAAAAATGTATTTTATCAATATATTCTCGTAGATGGATCATAATATTTTTATTAAATTTTTTATCAAATTTATATATATATATATATATATATATATATATAATTATATATTTAATTATTTTACACATATATATATATATAAATATATGTAAAATAATTAAATATATATAATAACTATTATATATATATAACATATAATATATGAAATATATATTATATATAATAATTATATAATATATAATATATATAATAATTTTATACATATATTGAAATCTCAGAAATATCAGAAATCTTTATTTCAAAATTCCTGCGATATTTATTAGCATTAGTTAGAGCTTTTTTGCAATTGTTGATAATACAACGAGATAAACATTAAAAAATGTTAAAATATTCAGAACCACAACTTTTCTTGCACAGACGGTCGCGTAACAATAATTAGGTCTAAAAGTTTATTGTCGCGTGCGCGACAATAATCATAATTAAAGAAAAATTATGTCACATGATTACACGTCAGAGACATTTGCGAGCAATGCGGCTGCAATGAAAATTGCAGCGCATTATTTGTCGGCTGTATCCATTTTCAGCAGACTTCCATGCCATCAAGTTTTGCCAGCGACACCGATACTCGCTATACTTGGCAATTAGAGGAGGCATTATTAAAACGTAAAGTTTATTTTGCTGTCAAGAGCGGGAAAGTCGCGCCAATGAATTGTTTCGCATTCTTGGCCCCGGGCTCCAGGTCAGTGTGGGTTTTAATCGAATTATCCGTTCGAGTTTCAGGCGAGAAATTCTCCCGAAAGTCGGCGATAATGAATTAAACGGCCGCTAAACTCCTATTCGCGCGATTATTTCGCGTTATATATAGGTATACGTGGGCTTATCGGCGCGCCATATTTTCGATCGGCGAAGGAATATAATGCAACAAATATATATAAGAATTGCAGTTTGCACGTATGGCTGTTTGTTATTGCGCCATTGTTTGTTATTGCACAAATTGTACGGTTTTTAACTCGTCAATATATATATATATATATGTGTGTGTGTGTGTGTGTGTGTGTGTGTGTGTGTGTGTGTGTGTGTGTGTGTGTGTGTGTGTGTGTGTGTGTGTGTGTAGTTGGTTATTGCAAATATTATATTTACGAGCGGCAAAGTTACATTTTTGGCAAGGAATCATTGTTACGTTCGGTCGCAATACGTTACAATACGTTACACAACTGACAATAAGAATAATGAGAAAATTTACAGTGGCATTAATTGCACTTCTATAAGGGCGGATTGTTCCGCGTTCCAAAAAGCAGTAATAAAAAAATATAAATACGAAAATGTTTGATTTTAATCTATCCTTTTCTCTCTTTCTTTTTCGCAGAGATTGCTATTTTAAAATTTAAATATTTTTTTGCAAACTGTAAACAATACAGATTTTTGATAGACGGACAATTAAGATAGCCTCGGCTGGAAAATATTAAAACTTAAATAATTAGGTAGATATATTTTGAGTTTCTCTATATTAGATTTCTACAAGATAAAGAATTCAAGAGTTTATTTATTTTGACATTTAACTGCTGCGACATATATTTCACATTCTCGCTCACATCTCTGCCACATTTAGCCCTAGATGATATCGATTTACGGATTCGACACAAAGACCCGGAAACTCGGAAACTAAGTCATTGTTTCTGAATGGCTATAGATATGTAACTTAACTCCTAAATGTCATCCATGTGGAATGATCACGATTACCACATTATGCAACTGCTAAACTTTATACGTGTTGCCTCCAGAAATATACTATCCTAGTTACTACGTGTTATATCGATTTATCCGAAAGTACCATAGATATCGCCTTCTCTTTAAGTTCTTTAATATTTTTATGTCTTTATTGCAATTAAATAATTTAAAATATTCTCCACACGTACAGGATATTTGTAAACAAGTGCGAAAAATTTTAGGAAATGATTCTTAAAATTAAAAGGGGTTTTTCATATAAACATACACTCCTCTCTATATCCCTTCCTGAAAAGTTACATTCCTTCAAAGAGGGAGATGAAAATTAAGTTTTTAATTTTTTTCTCAAATTTTGGATAAATAAAAAATGAAATTTGGTGGATACTTTCTACTAGTAAAAAGAATATTTATTAATATATAATATGGGAATATTTTTTAAATTTTCCCGTATCGTTATAAGGGGATAAAATTAACAACCCCTATTCAATTTTTTATTAAAACTTTTTAACCGACTGAATGTGATCACCTAACTAAAAATATGCGGTAGAAATATGATTCCTTGATTCCTTTAGAAACTTTTTTATTTCTTTTATTTTTTTCATAAAATCAATAATTTCTAAGAAAAAATGAAAACCTAATTTTGATCTCTTTGAAGAAGTGTAACTCCTCAAGGAGGATTATAGAAGTATATGTTTATATGAAAAACTCCCTTTAATTTTTGACAAAGAATCATCTCCTAAAATGTTTCATACTTATTTAGAAACATCCTGTTTATATAAGATCAGTTAATAACATATCATGCGACAAAAGTAACAATAGCGGTTCTTTTAGAGAGAAACCTAACTTCTTCGCGGATCGAAAAATTCTATGGGAATTTTTTTCCTTTTTTTTTATCTCATTGCCTCGTCCGCGAACGTCATATCATTCGGCAAAGAAGAATTCCCGTGCCAAAGCCAAACGGCCATCGCGTTGCTATCGACGTCCTTAACGCGCAAAGTTAGAGAGATGGGCCTATCCCAGCAGCCCGTTCCCTATCTCTGCCAAATGAACGAATTTGCCAGAGTTAGCCGCGATAATAAACTTTTTTCTTCCTCGGAGGCCGGCGTCGAGAAAGTAATGCGGGAACAAACAATATTGGAGGAAGAGGGGAGGAGAAAACTCTCTCGTAAAGAGAGGGTGCAGATTCAGGCCGCCGATTTGGCGCGAAGGACAATAGAGGGAGCAATGGCCGCTCGTTTCCCGGTGACGCATAACTCTATTTGTTACTTAATTCATGACTTTATACGATTCTTCTTTTCGGAGAAACTCGCGGACGTTGCGAAATTGCAATTGACGTTTAGTGGTTTATGGAAATTATTATGAGAAATAACTCATTGTCAGTTTTTTTTATCGAACATCTTTTATTTGCGAATTGAAACATCCAATTGTACATCTCTCTCTCTCTCTCTCTGATTTCCACTGTTAAAAATATCGTAATAATTGTATTGTTAAAGTTTTGCGGCTAATACTTTATTTGGATGTATAAACTAGAACTAGAGATACTCTTTGTAAATAAATTAATATATCCTTGAAGTAATTGAGAGAAAGAAGCGCGCTACTTAACGCTTACTGTTTAAATGTATATCTTTCTTAATATAGGGAGTACCATCGGTAAATTTAAGTTGAAAACATACAGCCGAATCGAAAACATCTTTGAACTCTCTCACGTTTTTAAGCTCGGCATAAAGATGAAGGTAGAAGACGTTTTAAAAATTACCTTCAAGTTAATCTTTGCCCTAAACTTCATACTTACTTTGAGAAAGAAGTTTAGTGGAGCAAAAGGTAAACTCCTTCAAGACAGTTTGGTCTCTTGCTTCAGTTTCTTGTTTGGTGACTAAAGATAAGGAGTAAGAAATTATTAAAGGAAATCGATTTGTTTCTTTCTCTTTCTCTCACTCTGCTCAATGTATCTTCAAAGTTGATTTTGACGGGCATGATCTTCGTAACAGAGAGAGAAAGACACGGAGAATTTTCCGAAGAAAAGAACATGAAGGCCTTTTATTTAAAGTGAAAACCGTGCTGAGATGCCTGAGTGGGTTTTATGTTGCCATTAGAGACCCGAAACTTTATGGGAATAGTAGATGACTAGCAGTTTATAACCCTACGGTAATAGAGATCCGTATCTCTTGAATTAACGTTTTAATACTAAACACGTCGTCTGTTTCTGTATTTTATTTTTCTCATCTAAAGATAAAGTATGCACTTGTCACAGGCTAAGAGAGTTTTCACACATACAAATTTCTGTTGCGAAGAACTAAGAAAGAGCTCCCCTAAAATTTAGCCGAGGATATATTTCTCGAGATCAGAGATAGACAGTCTTCCGAGAAGCGAGTGTTTATCGTTATCACGGATTCACGATGGCGGGTGGCTTTTTACAAGATCTTAATTAACCGAGATGTTCTCTCGTCGATCTTCTCGTTCCCTTCATCCCTTCTCTCGCTAACGACAACGGTCGGATATCTCTAGAGAGAGAAGAAGAGATGGACGTTCGCCGAAAATCCATGGTGAAAGGAGGAGAGCAGAGGAACTTTAGTGATGGGATTAAATATTATATCTTACATGTAGGTTCAAATTTGTTTCGAACTCTCTATGATTATTTCTCAAAAAAAAGTACTTTCAAGTAGACTCAAATCTGGACGAACTCTAAATACCTCGAAAACACAAGTATTATTCGAATCCTAGAAAATGAAACTTGATTATTGGATTCGACTCGAACTTTTTAAGTGCGTAATGAACTTGATTCCATCCTTAAGGAACCTGTATATAAGAAGTAACTCGCACGACGATGAATACTTTTGTAGGTACTCTAACGTTCTTTCTCCCTCTCTCTTTCTTCACGTGAAATATTTGACGTACGCTACATTTCCTTCCGACGAAACGTTTCCCCAGGCGTTTTAATTAACAAAGAGTTGATAGCCCTGATCCTCATCTACGTTCCTGCGCGTCTATTCGCGGTATTTCCTACCGTCAGACACTTTCAGTAATTGGAGTAATCCTCTCTTCCGAATTCTAAGCATGAGCAACACACGGGAGAAAGAAGGTGGACACAGGAAATAAATAAATGTCGAGTTAAATGATTGTCGGCGACTGTGGCAATTATACAGTTGTATCTCGAAACGAGCATCTCTCCTTCGTGTCCTACATTAAGTTTTCGCGTGAGTACTGTTTTGTTTTTGTTTTGGAATTTATATATTTAGACTTTAGATAAAAAAATAGAATGCGTTTCTATGAAGAGAGAACCTGAATATATACAGGGGGTTCTATTTTAATCTATCCCGATTAATACGCGGTTATTTATAAATTTATGAAAAAATGTTTTAAACAAAAATTATAAGTATATTAAGTATATATAAAAGTATATAAGTATATAGTATATAAAAATTATAAGATTCGAGGGGGAAAGAAGATGGCGCTATTGACTTTTTTTAAAGGGCGCTTTTCAGTCATTTAAAGATCATTTATATTTTTTTAAATGAAACCGTCCAAATTTTTTATACAGATCGATTCCTCGTAAGATGACCAAAAAGTGAATAGTTTAACGAGATATTTTATACTTTAGTTTGACAAAATCTTACATAAACTATGAAATATCTCGTAAAATATTCATTTTTCGACAATCTTACCGCAATACTTTGATGCATAAAATAATGGAAGGAACCAATTGGTGTAAAAAAAACACATGGTTATTTTGAAAAAAAGTATGTAATTTGCAACGTTGGGATTAATAATCAAGTCACCCTGTATATAATTTTAATCTGTACTCATGTTTTTAATATCTCGTGCATTGCGATAGTTTATTATCAGGAGTGACGTGTTTTTGCGTCAACAAAAAAGGCTTTCTATCGAGTGCTGCGCAGCGATATTTAAATTATTAAAAATCTGTGCGTCTCCTTCCATTCTGCGTTTATCGAAGCTTTTCGACAACTATTTATTTTCGCCGTTGTTTGAAATTTACGGTTCGGATCCCTTCGATATTTATGCTATTTATTACACTTTTTTTTCTACATTTATCGCGCCCCGCTTTTTATACAACATAAACGTTGCCGTTGTATGGTTATCATATATTTGGCGCTATATCGATTTTCCGTCCCCGCCGCCGATCACTATATCACTATATAAGTTATTATGCGGACCATTATGGCGCGCATTTCCGCCGGATGCGATCGCTAACGCACTTTTTCACTGCGATACGCGCATATAATGCGCGTTTACTTCGCGCCTGTGCGTGATACGTATTTTTTTCTCTTTTTTCTTTTTACAATCTGACATTGATATTTACCGTCGACCGCGTCATTTATTTATGATTGTTGTTCAATAATCTCGCGAGTCTCGTTGCGTTCGAATAATGAATTGTTGTGGAATAAACATCGATGTGCTTTTATCATCATTTGCGAGGCAAAACCGGCCGGAATAATTTATAATTTATACAACGTGTGTCATTTACGATCTTCGCGTTATTCTTTTTGACGAATATTCGCATTTTGATTGCTATAATCCGGAGCAATAAATAATCAAAATCAATCCAGTCCAAATTTCCCTCAATTCGCTTTTTCATTAGACTTTATTAAAATAAAAATCACAAAAAGGATCTGTAATGATATTTCATTTTTATACGATTAAAAGTTTCCACGAAATATATATTGATATCACATGTTTCGCATATTATATTTAAAAAAAAATACTTATAGAACCTCTATTTTTATTTATTGATTATACTTTTAATTTTAAAAGAGACACACAGAGAAATACAGTTTTCCCTTTTCTTGTGAAAATTTCTGAAGGTAATCAGTTTTTTATCCTCGGCCATTTATGTGAATTTAGCACTCTACTTTTAATAGACTAATATATATAATATTAATTCTATAGTAATATATAAAATATTTTTCTAGTAATTGTGATAATTGTTTGTAGTATATAGTTTTGATTACTTTTTTAATAAATTAATATAATATTAATTTAATAATTTATATTTTCAATACTATATGTATATATAATATTTTTGTAGTAATCTATAATTGTTCGTAGTAAATAATTTTGTTTACTCTATTTTAAACTAATATACTAATAAACTAATATATATACATGTAACATCAATTCAATATTAATATGTATAATATTTTATAGTAATTTACAATTGTTTTTTTCGTAGTAAATAATTTTGTTCACACTCACAATCCTCCTTATTTATGTTTATTATTTTCCGATAGAAAACGACTGTGTTTCGGATGATATCCCCGTGAAAATTACGATCCCGTGAATATCAATGCTGCCGCGGATCGGTAGCATCGTACATTTTCATCAAAGGGGGTCGTTATGCGCGAATCTACATGCTCCCCGTCCTGATAAAGTCGCTTGCTATATCGGTGGATCACACACGGCGCATTTGTACTCATTACGTTTCGTGAACGATTCTTTACGGCGGTCATAACGTCGCTGCGTCGTGACTTCTAGTAGCTTTTAGTAACTCGAGAGAGTGAGGGAGAGAGAGAGAGAGAGAGAGAGAGAGCGTTGTTTATATTGAATCGTCCCGCGCTCCGAGATGTCCATTTTACGAGCGGTCCAGCGAAATAGCATCTTCCTTCTCCCCCCTCCTCCTTCTTCCCCCCTGCTTCCACCTACGCATTTATCCCGACGTTCTTCTTGGACGACGATGGGATGACACGTGTAACTAATCAACAATCTTGTATGGATCTTAACGGAGAGAATTCGCTGGTAGGTTCTTTTTAAGGCTCCTGGTACCTTGCCGACCATGTCGGAATCGTGACGTCAGAGGCGAGAAAATACACGCTATTTTTTTTTAGATGCCATTTCTAAATAAAAACATATTTGCATAAAATAACACTTAAGATCTCTTTAATACACTTCTAAAAAACGCCGAAAACTATCTTTTTCCCTTTATAATCAATCAACAGCTGTAAAATGTAATATTATGAGGCCCAGTCCTTCTGGTCTTTGCACATGCGCAGTCATTCCGCATGTCAAAGTCTGATATCTCGATCATTTTACGGTTGTTGATTGACTGTCAAGGGAAAAGAATAGTTTTCGGCGTTTTTTAGAAGTGTATTAAAGAGATCTTAAGTGTTATTTTATGCAAATATGTTTTTATTTAGAAATGACATCTAAAAAAAAATAGCGTGTGTTTTCTCCCCTCTGACGTCACGATTCCAATATGGCCGCGGTGAGCACCCAGGAGCCTTAAGGCTCCTGCATACTCGATTGCCAAGTCCGTAAAATTTGTACGACAGCGCCACATTTGGCAAAACTATTAAGCGTGAAAACGACATAAATTATTCTTGCGACCTACAGCGTCATTTATCATTTTAGTGCAGTGTTTCTATTTTTAAAGTAATTGTTATAGTGTTAAAATATACCGAAGACTCTCATTTTGTTATAATTTAATATGTAAAAGCAAATATTTATTTCATTTCGATACCTGTCAAACAGCGGATTTTCGTCCTTGATTAGGCTCAATTCAATTCAACATATACAATGTTATTTATATTGCTTACCCAAATAACAAAAGGAGAGTTTTCGATATATTTTACAAGTCGGTTCTATCGGTTACAAACCCAATTTTTTTGAAAAACATTTTTATTTTAGCGTAAGTCGCAAGAATTTTCATGGTATATTTTCTCACTTCTGACGTCATCAATTCAAGATGGCTGCAGTGAGTATGCAGGAGCCTTAAGGTAATGGTATAAGTGCGATTTACGAACATCTATACATTTTAACTAGCAATGGGATAAATATCTTACAAGTAGGTTCGAATTTGATTTCGAACTCTCTATGTGTTTACTTAAAAAAAAAAAAAAAAAATACAATACTTTCAAGTGGACTCGAATCTGGACGAGATAGATTCGAACTCTATAAGTACTTCGAAAAACAAGAACAGTACTTTCACGTACTTTGACATTCGATCAAGTATGTTCGAGTATTTTATAAGTACTATTATTTTTTACGAATATATTATTCGAATCCTAGAAAAATGAAACTTGATTATTGGATTTGACTCGAAATTTTAAGTACATATTGAACTTGACCTCATCCCTAATTTTAATTATCATTATCGATGGCTAAGTATTGGATACAAATTATTAATTGTGTTATAAAATTAATCTTCCACTGCTCCCCCCCCCTCCCTCGAGACACATTTTTTAGAAAAAACTTTGAAAGAAAAAATGGGAAATATGCGGAAATATGTTTAAAAAATACCCGTCAAATTTAAATAATTCAATATTTTTGGTTAATTTGTTATCATTTAAACAGTATTTTATTTTATTTTTATAATTACATTATTCCGTTTAATTTAATCTTAATTAAGGCGTACTTTGCATCTTATTTTTAATTTTTTAATTTTTTTAGAATGCATTAGAAGCATGAATCATCGAAGAGAAAAAAAGAGAGGAGAAAAAGAAAGAGATTAATGTTATGGCGCTCTACTCGAAATATTACGCCTGTGAATAATGAAAATTTTGTTTGTGCAATCTGAAATGCCGTGTATACATACATATGGTAGCTCTTCATCCTTTACGGACACTGGATACGAATGTGCTTTAATGATCCTGATGCACAATGTCATTTACATTGTGCAGCGACTCTTAATTTACCTGATATCTCCTATAGTGACATATGTTTCGGTTATAATTTTTTTTATTAAAAATTCTATTAATTATATTCCACTTTAGAGAAAGAAATACATATTTTTTAATACGACCTCCTAAAATAAAATTGAAGAATACTATAATGTAATATAATAATACATATAATAATATAATGAATATATAATATATAAATAATATAATATAATATATTAATATAATATAATAATATAATATAATATATTAATATAATATAATAATATAATATAATATATTAATATAATATAATAATATAATATAATATATTAATATAATATAATAATATAATATAATATATTAATATAATATAATAATATAATATAATAATATAATATATAATATGATATAAAAATTAAAATTGAAACATAAAATTGAAGTGGATGCTATTGAAGAATGCAAACGCATATAAAGATTCGTGAAAACAAACGGTTTGGAAATCGCCATTCACCGCGTCGTTTATTAGTGACGGTTGGATGTTGTGCTCGCATTCACGTAGAAATTGATTTATCCATTTCGGTTACCGTAACATATTCAAGTACGCACGTAATCGCGTTTATTTGCGCGATACAACTACAACGCAAAACCGCTAAACGCCATCGTGCACGTGACGTACGATTGGGGAATAACATTTCTAATGACACACAATGTGCGTGTGCGTGTGTGTATATATGTATGTATCAACAATGTAACACGTTCGCATTTTTCGCGCCGAATCTCTCGAATACCGACATCCCTTTATTCACTCTTTGTCGCGAGAAGAGATTTGAAATTCTCCAGGAATGTTTATTATCTCAAATTTTCGATGTATAATATAAAAATAGCGCTCAAATAATTTGTTAAAGCGAACGCTTTGTTTCCACTCTTTTATCGTTGTTTTTTTTAATTAATTCGCGCAACACTTTTGCGCTAACTCGATATAATGATTTTTCTAGTAGCGCGAAATTGATCAAAACGTAGAGCGCGCTTATAAAAATATAGATTGTTAAGAAATAATTAAAAACTTAATTGAAAATGGAAGCTTGAAGATTTAATATCCTCGGAGCATAAATTGATGCTTAATTATTCTATTATCTACATAATTTCTGCCTTCTAAAAAATATATTTAATATCCCAATGCAATTATGGATTTACATGAATTTTCGCATTTAATATTCTCGAAAACTAAGGCTTCCACCGAAAAATGTCTCATACAAAAATTGTAGGATTTCGAGGGAGACGTCTTGAAAGCATAATCTTATTCCAAGCGAAGGCATTTTTGAGATTTTGAGGTCATTATTACTTTTTTAATTGGATCCACCATAATTTTCTTGTATAAATCGATTTCTAATAATATTTGGCGTAAAAACATTGTTAGAGTGAAATAGTCGAAAAATGAATTCACAATTTACATTTTATACTTCATTTTCTGACATTTTAATAAAAAATATTAAATATCTTATAAATATTTTTATATATAATCGATAATCTTACCTTATAATAATTTTCTGCTTAGAATAATAAGAGATAAATCACATGGTGTAAAAAAAAAACATACATTTTATGATTAAACAAATATTTGCAATTTGCAATATGCAACTGCATACTTTTTTTAAATAACTATATGTTCTTTTACATCTTAGAAATCTTAATGTGAAAGTTGAAATAATGCCACCATGCATTCATGTTTTTTCGAATAAAAAAGTTAATTAAAAGATGACATTTTTATTCTCAAGTATGTACTATCGATTTCCTATTTAAGTCACTTAATCGCACACATCTCTCATTTACATCCGCCTGCATATCCGGCCACATTTAATAATGTTTATTTCGAGATTTCGTTGGTGCACCTGTTTGTCTGAAACTGCCGTCGACGTTTTTTCTCACTCTGCTCCCTTTTGTCTCGCATCCCGTCAGTCAACATTCGTCCGAGATGACGCATCCGAATTTAGCTTAACGCCATACTTCCCCGGGTTTTGCCCCTCTTGACTCTGCTTGTCAAAATACACACGTGCGCGCGCGCGCCTTCTCTCTTTCTCTCTCTCTCTCCCTCTTTGTTCTTTGTCCTTTCGGCGATTACTACCGCAAACCACAGTAGCGCCGTCTCGCCTCTTAGGTTTACGGCTGGCACATTTGTTGTCTACCGGAAGTTTGTATTTCGGGCGGTTTACGAGCGTGTTCGTACGAAGTATAGTGTATATAAACGACGCCCACGTCACCGATTTCTTCATCTTCGGGAGTTCCTTTCTTGCATTCTGCCCTTGTAAAGCGAAACGATATTTTTTTTCTTTTTTAAAGGTGAAGACTGATAATAATTACTACCTTTGATGGTGGCGGAGAGTCATAATTAATGTTGGAATTAAAAACAAAAGAATAGTTGAAACGCGCTATTAGCTGTGCATATATTATATATTCGGAGCGGAGAAAGAAATTTCAAATTTTCGTCGTCAAAGCACAGCATATGACATCTGCATATATATATACGTAGGAGTAGGTACATATACATAGAACGAGACGACGATGGCGATAGAGGAGGAAGTTTGCCCTGTGAAACTTTTATAATACATACAGTGCGGCGCCATAGATTTGAATTAATTCGGCGGCGAAGTTTCTTCGTCGAGAGGGAATAAAAAATAATTCACTATATCAATTTAATATTGCTTTACGGTCGGGTCCGTTAGTGGCAGATTTTTTCTTTCAACGGGCGTTTCATAGTCCGCGATAATGTAAACAACTAAACAAACAAATATATTGGAGAATATAAAAAAATATTTTTCCGAAAAACATTATGTGAACAATTTTTATTGACCTATCAACTGATTCTATTGTCATAGAAAAAACAATTCTCGTAAAAAATATTTTATTTCTTTAAAGTTTTTTTTTTCGTATTTCTTTGAGGAGAAGCGGAACTATTATATTTTTATATGAATATATATATTGCTTGCGCGTTTGTTTTTCGCGTTATTTATTTTGCGCCGCTGCAAAACTACTGTTTCAATATAAGGGAAAACAAAACTTTTATCTTACTGGAGAGAGAATATATCTCTTTCTTTCGATTATATCTTTTTTCTATTTAACAATCAAAGAGAATTTAAAACAAATCTCTGCTTATTTATCGATCTCTCGTCCCTTTCCGATTTGTTACACCATGGCGCATTATTATTATGATAATTTTTTTCGCATCGAGTATAAAAAAGTTTCCGTCTACGTTATTACTTTGGTCAATAACTGGTCAAATAGAAGCGGCCGGAATTGCTCGTCTTCTCGAAATAAAACCTCGAGTGGCGACGAGATCGCGCAAACACGGCATTATTAAAGCTATACCCTTTATTATACCGTCATTTCGATTCTCAAACTTTGCAAAATTGATCATCCTTCTAGCATTTATCATATCTATCTATCTATGTTAGTCACAGTGTTATTTAGAGAACGTGGATTAAAACATCCCTTGAAATAATCCTGTAAATATTTTTAATAAATTTTGGCATTATTCAAACTGTTCAAATGTTCGAATAAATCTCAAAATATATTTTGTAATTAAAATTTCCGGATATTAAAAATATCTGAATATTTGAGTATATTCGCGAATTAGACTTTATTTCAGTTTACTCAACTTTTGATGGACGCTGGCTTTCATTCGCGTCTATTTTCGACTCGACTTCGTTTCTATTTGCTTGCCCCTGCGCAAATTTAGGTGCCCTTTCGTATTCCGATACGTCAAAAGGATTCGCAATAATATTTTCGTCGAAAATCGGAATTTAAATACACAGTTAAATATCATAAAGAGAGACAATTTTTTCCCGCGCTTACTTCGTTCACGCTTAATTTCTCATTGAGGAAATATTATGTCATTATATGCATGTTTCCCATCGCAGAACTGTATAACATTTAAAAAGCACGCACACATTTTACGACCGATGAAACTCGTAATGCGATAATTAACGTTTAATAAAAGTTTCTTTCATGTACTCTTTCGCCGCCTTCTCTCGTAAATAGGTACACATACACGCGCAAAATAGGCGTGGTTCGGTTTCCACCCTTGTCGACCCCCCTCGGACTCTACCTACGTATCTTGTATCTACCTCTTCTCTCCCGCCACGTTTAAAAAATAATTACTTATCTACTCTCGGAGAGTACGGTCCGGTTTTTCACACGAGGGGGTTCTCTGACGTACCCTCTAATTTTTTTTCCTACGTCCACTGAATGCAGCCGCATAGAATTGATCAACATGTCATCTGTAACGCTTTATTCGACCTTATAGCGCTCTTGTGGAATTAAATGGAAGTTTGATCTCTTCAAGTTCTAAGCTTATCTTGTGATTATCGTCCCCTTTTAATTTCGAGTGCAAATATCCGATCTACACAATCTATACAAATATTAGCAGAAGTAGTGCAAACAATATGGCTTGCATCAGGAAATCTTAAAGCTTTCCTAGAAAATTTGCTACTTGAGAAATTAAATACATCGAAGTCTTTCTTTCTTTCTTTCTCTCTTTTTTTCTACGAATTGACAAGAAATTATTTACACTTTTACCGATGTTACATATACATTATATATACACGCAATATATAGCGTTATCTGGATAAAATTATCTAGATTTTCATCTAGATGCGATCATTGTTAATTTTATCTTTTTTTTCTATATAATTAAAGTATGTGGCATTTTAACTATCTCAGATAAGAAAAGTAATATCTTTAATAAAATATCTATAATATCTAATAATTTAATCAATGTGCATACTGAGCAATTTAAATTTTTAAGAAATGTCTGAATATATATATAAGAAATTTGCATCTACCTAAGTACAAAATATTTAGAAAAATAAAATGCCCTTAATATAATATATAATATATGTAAACTCTTTCTCACATAATATTCTCATCGTATACATAATGTATTAATATTGAAATATATGTCTATTTTCCGTATTTGTCTCGAGTATATTATATATTTTTATATATTCTAAATTGTTGTAAAATTTAGAATATATGTTGTTAAATTATCTTAAAAGTATCTAGATATAAAATATTTAACTAATTCTTTTATCTAGATATATTTCAACCGTAATTATCTTTATCTTATCTGAGATCAGTGTTATGCTTAGATGATTTTAAAATTAGCTAGATAAAGATGAGATGAAAATATGTAAATTCATCTTACAATTAGATAAGATGAAGATGATTTTGTTTTAAATATATCTAGATAAAAGATAAAATTATGGCGATTCATCTAGATAACTTCCAGATGTCATTTTTAAGACTGCTTATGTAAACACAGTTATAAAAAAAATATAAATTATAAAAGGGATATAAAAATATATTCATATTTCTATTTATAAGTTTTTATGTTACTGTTTAAGTTCTACTACTTGAGTACTTTTATGTGTGCTATGACTCTAAATATTATCTGAACATTATTCTAGATAATTTAGTAAAGATAACACTTTTTTTCATCTAACAAGGGGAGTGTCAGACGTGCCCATCACCGATTCAAACGGCGATTTTTTTATGAGTAGTACTCATTGTCAGTAAGAAACATATTCTGTTAAAGCGAGAGAACGCGCTTCTCAAGCATTCGTCTGAAAAATATTGGATGTGTGTGGCTTGGGTGTGTGTGCACGAATTTTCTTTAAAATATATGGAACAAAATGTTAAAAATTAAATGTCAATCATTAAAAAAACTCGCGTAATATTTATTTATTTAATGTTAAAATGTTGCTGGAAACAAAAAAAATAAATTATAAAAAATAAAAGAAAAAAAATAAGTCACACATGGGGAGATTCGAAATCTTTAATATTTTTATTAAATAAAATAATTTAACGAAATTCAGTGAACCACTTATGAACCATTCCATGCGACGGAGCAGAGTCCCCATAATACTTTTTTAGCTTTTCTTCAGTTTCCTTAATGGTTTTTCCACGCAAAAAGTAATGTTTTATTAGCACACGAAATTCACTTTTTTCCATTTTAGCAAAAAACACAAACTTATCCGCTGTCAAAAAATGTCTATTTGACAGATCTACTTGAAACTTGGTGTGTATACTTAAATAAGATGGTAAATATCAGAAATAAAATTAGATTGCGATTTGAATGCCATATCTTGTAAAAGTCACTGACTTATCGAACTACCCTCGTATATAGATAGTACATATTTTTATTATTTATATAAAGCTAAGATGACGCTAAAATTTCATCTAGATAATTATCTATATATAATTTTATTTAGATAACAGCAAACACTGTCTGAGATATATGCATATGTTTTATCTGATCTGTATCCAGATTATTTCAAGTTATCTAAGCATAATACTGTATATGTATACATATATGTATATATATATAAAATTTATATAAAAAGGAGTAGAGGGTAGAGGCCGAAAGTCATTAACCGCGTCGCTTTTTCGGGGGGAATCGCGGATTTTAATTTCGTGCATAACCGTACGTGTGCACATTCGGCCGCTTTTGATAAACAATTTTAAAATCCATTCGGTGCGCGTCGTAAAATCGATTGCCGTTTCGGCGTACACGTCAACGCACGGAGATATTAAAAAAATCGTTTACGCGATGCGGAGAAGTTTATTTCAATATATCGACGAGTATATGTATATACAGGACAGGGCGGTGAACGGAGGAGGCGGAGGGAGAGAGAGACTTCGCTCGATAGGAGAAAGAGAGAGACGTAATCGGCACGAAGAAAGGGAGGGGGCGCGATTACAATTCGTTTCACATTGCATTACAAAAATACACACATTACGCTCCGCGTAATTATTGCGTCAAATATTAATATGTATATTCGTACTCGGACAATTTTAGTCCGTGTGACGTGGTGACGCGCGCGTGCACTGTAACGAAATTTTATTACGTGCATTTTGTGCCCTCTCGCCCCTCCTATCCCCCGCCCCCTCCTCGTTTTCGCGTTTATAACGTATAGAATTTATATTCCTCCCATGCAACGCCCGTTATGATATAGCGATGATAATGCGTTCACTCAGTGATTAACCCATTCGTCACCAAAATTTCTATATACAATATATTCGAAATATATATACGATATTATCGACATTGCTACCGCAATGCTGCCTCGACGCAGTTCGATATATTTATGCAATTTAAAAAAAAATCTACAAAATTGTACAAAAAATTACTAAATGTATACATATATTAGGCTCTGAGCACAATAGAGAAAATATTATGAATAAATAATATTAAATATTAAGAATAGGAATTATTTTAAAATAATAAAATCGAAAAACTCTAATATATAAATACAAATTCGAGTATAAAGGACTCTTACTAGTTCTTTATATTCCAATTTGTATTTTTATATTACAAATCTTTTTGATTTTATTATTTTAAAATAATTGTTATTCCTAATATTTAATATTTATTCTTAATATTTTCTCTATTGTGCGCAGGGCCTTATCTTTTTATATATTAATATATTTAATAATTACAAATATATTAATAAAATTATAAATATAAATATACAATTATTAATATATTTTTAATATTTTTATTAATATTAATTATTATTATTAATTTAATTTTATTAAATATTATTATTAATATCTTTTTATTTAAATTAATTATTATTAATATATTTTTTAATATATTTATATATATATATTATTTTCTCTTTTCATATATTTTATATACACATATATTTAGATGTGGAGGAATCTTGAGATGCGTGTAAAAACTTTCGTTCAGATTAAAAATCACTGTGTTTTCGCGAGCAAAAAGTAAATTCTTATTAGAGAGCACACACAATTCTTTCGATAAAACGCAAAATATATTTAAATAAAGGATCGTTAAATAAGAATTATTCGACCGAGTTGTTTATTTTTCTTGAATTGTATCTGCAAGTTTATCTTCTGTTCGAGAAAAAATAACGAAGTATTTACGGAGATATTTAATATTTGAGATTACGGACTTTTTTAGTAAATTTAATTTCGAGAGAGTACAAGCGGACTTCTCCACAATAAAACTTTAGTTTTTTACATTGTCCCGTAAATGAACTTTATTTAACGGAAATTTAATATTGCAAGATACTTTATATTGAAAATTAAAAAAATCGCAACACAAGAGAATGTTCTTTCCCTTAAAATTTTCGCTGTTGGAAAAGTCGATTTTAATTTCGTCGGGAAGTCTATCATTAACCTCTCGTAATTAAATATTCAATGAGGAAGGAAAAAAAAAAAACTATTTATCATTATTGAATCTCGTAAAAAATATATGTTGCCGTACTATTTTTAAGAATTTAAATCACAGCTGAAAAAAAGCTGAATATGACGTTATATTGAACGCAAGCTTGTTACGACTTTAACGAAAAAGATTATTCCTCCTAAAGAAAACAAGAAAGAAACTACAGCGATCCATTAATATACAAAATTAACATTTACGCTGTTGTACAGAGGGGAAAAAACTTCGATATTTCTTCGACATGATAAATAGCCGAAATAAATTAATCGATGATACGAGAAAATTTATTGCCATATAAATATATCGATCTGCTTCGCGCGATTGCATTCCTTATACATATTCCAATATACTCGGTCATTGTTTTTTTTCTCGTTTTACGCAAAATTAGCATATTTTTATTGCTCGCGCAGCCATTCGCGTCTCATCGAAAATGGAGACGCGAATAGAAACGAAAGCGCTTTTGCATTCGCCATCGCGTTGCCGCGTAAAAAAGCGCGTACTCGATCGGGGGGTGAAGGGGGGCGGAAATGAAGGGGGACAGGCCTCGTAAAAGGCGCGACGATAAAAGAATCGCTCGCGTTCGCTTTCTCGGAGAAAGATGAGAAACTGGCTGTTGATGAAAGAAGAGAGAAAAAAAGAGGAGTGCGTTTATATTGCACGTTCTCTTATCTTTGCACCATAAAAAGGGGATGGTTTTCGTTGTTACTCGTGTTTATTTTTCCACGTGCGCGCGCATTAAACGCGCGAAACTTCCGGTATAGCGAACTCTCCGAGTTTCCTGTAACGATTAGGGGGTGGGGGGGGCAGGGGGAGTAGGGGGGCCCTCGTATCGCGTCGATCGACCGTGGTTTACTTACGGACCGCCACGAATTTGCTACGTACGCACGTGTGCACGCGTGCACGCAAGGCTGTATGCTTACGTATGTATATGTACGAGAGTCACGATGAGGGAGGCGATATCGCGTATTCCAGACGCGACGGCGTAATGTACTTTCGCGATGCAGCGGCCGTTCCAGCATCCGAAGCTCCTCTCGTGCCCAGGAAACGTGCGATCGCAAAGAGATGCGTCGTACTCGTGTTACGATTGCGCGTTCCCTTGTACGATCAAACAATTTTTCGAGGACCGAATACGTAGAATCCTTCTTTGCTCGTAATAAGAGAATTCGCGATTAATTATAAAACTAGAGATATTAATTTTAAAAAAAATTTAATTAAAAATATTAAAATATGTAGGAGTATTGAAAAATAATTTAATTTGTATATTTATGAAACGCTAAAGTAGTTTCCATCTCAATATATATTATATGTATAATTATATAATTATATAAGATATTATCGTTTGTAATTATAATTATATTTTAATTTATTTTAATTATATTTTTAATTTATTAAATTTATTTTAAATATTATACAATTATAATATATACTTGGAATTATATTATAATTATATTATTTATGATTAATTACAAATTTATAATTAATTATACTTATATGTATATTATATAATTCTATAATATTAGTGTTTTTAATTGCAATTATTTATAATTATATAATTATATTATAATTATAATATATAATTATAGTTATACTATTTATAATTATGTATAATTATATTATATAATTATATAATCTTTTTAAAAGAGCTGATTCTGATCTTAAATTTTTTTAGATATTGAGATGCTTTCTTAATAACGCGAAAGATAGAAATGGTAATTAAACGTATAATTTTCACGCGATAAAATTAGAATTATACAATTATAGACCTATAGAATTATATAATTCTATGATCTTTTTAAAAAAGCTGTTCTCATCTTAAACTTTTTTAGGGACATCGAGATGCTGTCTTAACGACGGGAGATAGAAAATGGCAATTGGACGTATAGAAAGCGATAAAATCGAGACTATTCTCTCGACATCTTAAACGCTCCGTGATGTCAAGAGTTCTCCTTCGCCTCGTCGCGGGTAAGTAAATCTAAACGGGTGTTTCTTTATACAAATAGGCGAGAGAGACTAGGTCGCTAACGGAAGCCGCACGCTTTTCGCGCGAACGTGAGAGAGTCTCGACGCGCTTTTACAAGGCCTCTAATGTAAGTAAGGCCGTAAGGCTGACATAAAGCAGAGAGGCCGGCCTTTATTACCGCGCATTTACAGCGTCTCGCGCGTCTTTTACGTTTTCCTCCTCTTGCGCTTCCAAGGGCCAAAAGCCAGCAAGATGTCATATCGCGCACGCGCTTTACATCCAATAGACGAAGCAATACTTCAATCGCGGAAGCAATAAGGAAGGTTGGAAGAATCGTTTTTATGGCATTCAACGTATCGCGCGATTCCACGCGCATTTTCCTCTCTCCTTTCGTTGTCTCTCCTGGGAAATTTTTAAAAAATCCCAGACTTTATATGTACCTGCGTACTGTTCGTCTTTTTTCTAGTTCGCCAACAAGCAACGATTCGCATCCTTTCAAGATCAACATTTACGTTTTTTTTAGGCGATATATATCGGTATAGTTACAAATTTCCTATATAAAGTTAGTGTAAAGCTGTCTGCAAATTTTTTATTATGTTAATTATTATTATATAATTTTTATTATATTAATTATATAATATATTAATATATTAATATTATATAATATATTAATATATTAATATTATATAATATATTAATATTATATAATATATTATTATTTTATTTTATTAACTTTTTTCTTTACGTCGCGATAAACGATGCAAGTATAGTGAGCTCTCTCTTATCTCGCAGTTATCTTATTGTTAGCTACAATATTTATTTTGGGGATAGCTGCTATGACATATAAAACCGAGCAGGATCTCTTTTGTATTCATATACGTGACTACAACTTTTGGCAGGGAAGATAAAAGGAAACATGCGGGTTAAGTATATTCAAGAATTCAGTGTTCCTTTTGTCGAGCACGCAACCTTCTCGAAGAAGGTCATCGAGAGGAAAGACATTCGGTGGATCGATTTATTCGTCACATTTTTTTTCATCTTGTATCATTTTTTCTGTAGTTTAACTTTTTCAATAACTCGGCTTCGTATAACTTTTGATAAGGCAATTTCTAGAATTCCTCGTCGGAATTCCTCGTTCAGTCAAAATTGTAATCGTGAATAAATGATAGCCGGATCGAGATTTAGGTCCGTATTTATAGTCGTGATTCTGCTGAGAAACTCAGCTAAAACCAGTCTTGAGACATGATATGGTTTAATAGATGAATTTTGAAAATCAATTTGATTTCGTTCGTAACCTCGATTCAGTAGAGATATTCAAGAGAAAATTTCAGTTAAAAATTTTAATTGATCTTTAATCAAAATGTAACTATTGAACCGTCCGTATCTCAAGACATAAAATCTGAGTATCTAACGCTCTTGAGATTTGAGAAACGACTATAAATACGGACCTTTAAACAATCGATGAAAATATGGAAAATATTTAACCCAAAATTGATCACGCTGTTAAATGAAACCTTAGAGATCGAATGGATGACACTTATTGTTATCCACCTTTAAAAGACAAATTTAAATATATTTAGGAATAACTGTAGACGACCCAACTGGCTTAATTGATTTTTATTAATTCGATGTCATATAAAAATACAAAATGTTTTATATAAAAAAATATAACAACACGATTAACCTACATAAAGACACAGAGAATTTAAATCCTATTTATGATAGAATAATAAAGGATGTTTAACTTAGTTCGTTCTTTACCATCTCTATGAAACGTTAGTTGACACATCATATGTATTTAGAGAAGTTTAACTTGTTGAAATTTTATTAAATGTTACGTAAGGTATGTTTAAATGATTTACTTTATACCAATCGTTAGTTTCACTTGGTTTACGCTATACATCCATAAAATGATTTTCTTTTCGATATATTCGTATTATTATTATTATTTTTTAGATAATTTTAGACTTGATAAGGACCTGAACCAAAGGTCGAAACGTAGTCTGTATTTTTATATGACATCGAATTAATAAAAATCAATTAAGCCAGTTGGGTCGTCTACAGTTATTCCTAATTTTATTCTTCACTGGCGATACAAAAATACTTGCTATATTAAATATATTTGTTGTGAGCATATTATTTATTTAAATACATGTAATAAGCACTAAACTTCAATTCACATCAAAATATTTGTATTAAAATTTATATGAAAATATTTATATTAAAATTATAGATCTGTGCACACACGTGGGTGGCTAATGTCGACCATATATTCCGCGGTCAAATTCCCGAATTCAGATGAAGCTTTCTTTGTCCCAAAGATATGCACGGTCACGTGTCACTTCGCGAATTCGCCCTGGGCGAATTTTTCAGGGAGCCCCGAGGGGGATGATTAATAAAACTTAGCAAAAACAATTTGTCGCGCGCGCATGCGCGCAACGTCTTTCTCGGAATTCGCGTCTCGTATCTTCTTTAAGTACTTTTTTTCATTCTCTTGCGAAAGAAAAGCCGAGGTAACGTCAACCTCCCCCCATCCCCCTCTTCTCCGTCGGCCACGATATTTTTACGGGGAACGCGGCATTATTTTCCTTTCCGCATGAAGGAACGATGAAGGGATGCGCTCGGCATATAAATCAGACTTATTTATCCAGTTACAAATAATATCGGCAAACGCGATGGCGGTCGCGAAATGGAAATATTCAGAGATGGGAGAGAAAGAGGGGTGCAGGAGATTCGTATATATATCTCGCCACGCGATATCGACTGTGTTTGCGCGAGGGTTTAATTCCGTACTTCCGGTACGCCCATACACACACATATACACGCGGGCAGAACCGAGAACATCCATGTGTATTTGCACATGCAACACACACACACATACGTATACATACACACATATGTATATACACACATATGTATATACATACACACGTGCGCAGCACGGCTGTTTTTTATTAACTCGACAAATAAAATGTCGTTAAACAAATTTTAAGCGAACGGATATTTCGCCGATCGCAGGATTTCGCTCTCGAAACTCCGCGAGTATTTTGTTCCAGGGAATTTTTTTTATTTTAGAGAGTACGTTGCAGAAGCTTAACGCAAATTTAAATCAGATATCGAGTGCTTATTCGTCGATGAATACGTAAGAAGTAACACACGCATGATTATAAGATTGAGTTTGTAGATTAAATTATGTTCACGCTGATCGAGTTTCGATATAAGTCACGAATATGCGACTAAAATGGCAAAATCGATTTATTTTGCAAAAATTCAACTTAATTGAATATTTTGACAGCTTTCATTAATCAATATAAAATTATATGGTTGCTATAATTTTGTGTGTGTGTACTACAACGATTATATTCCTTAAAACATCTTTTATCTAGTTTCTCTGAAACTACAAGAATTATAACATTTTTAAAAATATTATGTAATTATATATATAATAATTATCTATGTAATAATTTATGCTGTATTACACATTTTAAAATTCTTTTGCTACAAATATCTTATCATTGCATTTACAATTAATTTAAATCATTACTTAATTTTCCATACAAAATCCAGTTGCTAACATATCGCTTGCAGAACAACATGTCTAAAAGGAAGCCATAATGTCTTATCATGATATACTTGATATAATTTTGTACCACAGTGAATGCATCCTTTAAAACATTTTTTATCTAGTCTCTGAAATTACAAGAGGTATATCATTTTTTTATATATGTATTACATAATTATTTATTTAATCTCTGTAGTAATTTATGCTGCATTGCACATTTAATTTTTTTTTGTTATAAATATCTTATCATTGCACTTATAAGAATATATATACTATCAATTGATGCTTACTTAATTTTCCATACAAAATTCAATTACAAATATATTTTTTTACAGAACAACATGTCTAAAATAAACCATAATGTCTTATTATGATACACTTGATATATAATTTTGTACCACAATAAAATGCATCCTTTAAAACATCTTTTATCCAGTCTCTCTGAAACTATAAGAGAGGTATAGCATTTTTTTATACATATATTACATAATTATTTATATACTCTGTGTAAAATTTATGCTGTATATTTTTTATTCCTTTGCTACAAATATCTTATTGTATTTATTATCAATTTAAAACACTTACTTCATTTTCCATAGAGTTGCAAATATTATCTCTCTTTGCACAACAACGTCTTAAAAATACCACAATGTCTTATTATGCTTTCTGTCCCATCGTACTTTACTTGCTTGCGATAATAATCGCGAGGAATGAGAGCGATATGAAAGCGAGGCAATTTCACGGGATATTCCGGGAGCGATTGAGGCTCTCTCTCTCGAAAAAAAAGAGGCAGGAAAAAACAATTTGTTGCGCCGGCATGCTCGTTTCCTTCGAGGACTCCTCGAGTTTTTGAAAAGGCAGCGCGGGCGATCGGGCATATTGCGGAAGTTGTCGAGTATTTGTGGTACTCGGGGCATTATGTGTGCGTAAAGAGAGAGAAATAGAGAGAGAGAGAGAGAGAGAGAGAAAGAGAAAGAGACAGAGAGAGAGAGAGAGGGGTCCGTTATAGGGACGTCGAGTGCATCGCTAATATTGGCGAACCGTGCCGGCGCTTGGCTGAGCACAATTGGAGCATTGTGTAAGTACAGACTGCAGCCTCATCAATTACGCGTTCAATTAGCAGAACTCGGGGCGAGAGAGAGAAAGAGAGAGAGAGGCCCCCTGGCCTAATAGTAGAGAGACGCGCCTAGCTGTCTCGAAAATCCTTCCGCCCGGCCCGGCCCGTTAAACGGTGGCCTTAACGTTCAATTAATTACCGGCGTCAAGCGCAAGCGGAGCTTTATCGTCCTCTTCGCCGCAGAATCGTCTCGTTATCAAAGCGCGAGCGCGAGCCCTCGAAATTCCGGTCACGCGCTTATCGGGTATTTTCCCGACTGTTCCGGGGGTGGGGGGAGGGGGTGGGTGGGTGATAAGTGACGCAAGAGGCCGTGTAAGAAACAAGCATTTCTTCGTTTCATTAATGTGCCCCTGAATATGGTGCGTGGGATACAATGTTTTTCCTCTTATTCTTGCTCGATGTTGGTATTATGGTCTCTTTTAGACGTGTTGTGTGAAGGAATATATTTGTAATTAGATTTTGTATGGAGAAAATAAATAATAAATTGATAATAAAATGACAATAGCAAAAAAATTCTAAATGTGCAATACAGCAGAAATTTATTACACAGAAATTATATATAAAATTATGTAATATATAAAAAAGATGTTATACTTCTTGTAGTTTTTCAGAGACTAGATAAAATATGTTTTAGAGAATGTATTCTTTGTATACAAAATTATATAAAATGTATCATAATAAGACATTGTGGTTTCTTTTAGATATGCAGTGTTTGCTGTTATCTAAATAAAGTTATATAGATAATCATCTAGATGAAATTTTGGCGTCATCTTATCTTTATATAGATAATAAAAATATGTATTATCTATATCTGCATCTTAGATGAAAAGAAGTGTTATCTTTACTAAATTATCTAAAATAATATTCAGATAATTTGGTTTAGAGTTTCATAGCACATGAAAATATTTAAGTAGAACTTGAGCAGCAAATGATAAAAACTTATAAATAAAAGTATGAATATATTTTTATAATTTACATTTTTTAATTTTACATTACATTTTTATTTATTTACATTTTTTAACTGTTTAAATAAGCGGTTTTAAAAATAATATTATCTGGAAGTTATCTAGATGAATCGTCATGTAATTTTATCTTTTATCTAGATATATTTAAAACAAAATCATCTTTATCTTATCTAAGATGAATTTACATATTTTTATCTCATCTTTATCTAGCTAATTTTAAAATCATCTAAGCACAACACTGTAGACATGTTATTGTGCAAAGAGATACTTGTAGTTGGATTTTGTACGGAAAATTAAGTAAGGATAAATTGATAGTATAAGTGCAATGATAAGATATTTGTAGCAAAATAATTTTGAATGTGCAACATAAATTACTACACAGAAATTATACAGATAATTGTGTAATATCTAAAAAAAATATTATTCTTCTTGTAAAGTCACAGACTAGATAAAAGATGTTTTAAAGAGAATACAATCGTTGTGATACAAAATTATCAAGTATATCGTCATAAAACATTATGATCTCTTTTAGACATGTTGTATGAAGATATTTTATAACTGGGTTTTGTATGGAAAATGAAGTAGTGATACATTGATAAGTGCAATGATAAGATATTTGTAGCAAGAGAATTTTAAATGTGCAATACAGCAGAAATTACTATACAGAAATTATAGAGATAATTATGTGTAATATATTTTTAAAATGTTATACCCCTTATAGTTTCAGAGACTAGCAATAGAATTTTAAATAAGTAGACGAGAAATTCAAATCGCGAATTTATAAGAGCGCATTCTCTCTCGATAAAGATACGCGTGAGACACATTTTAAAAGAATATTTCGTCAGAATAAAAAATTCTGTGACTATATAAAGTGTGACAAAGATGTGAATGGCTATTTCAGGATATTCTATTCATCGAAATGAGCAGAAAAGTTCGTATAAACATATGTTCAAAAATACGTCGTTTTCACATTACAGTTATGTTTAGATTGAAACTTAAAATAATTACAAAGCGTATTGTTTTCAACAATAAAAAAAATAGTAAAAAATAGTTCTCATATCTCGAAATAATTAATTTTCAAGCAAAAATTGGCATCTTTTTTCAAAAATTGTTTGTAAACATCTGTCATATCTGTCAAGCGTCTTACGAAAGAATCCATTAAAAAATATTCTTAATCATTTTTAGACATATATTTATATGAACTTTTTTTGCTCATTTTAATAGAATACGCGCTTTTCAAGTAGCGGCTTACATTTTCATTACGTCCTGTATAATATGCACAAATAAAGATATACAAATTTTCTCTCATACATTCGCGCGATAATTCGAAAGTGTCTCGGACGTTTAAAAATAATTTTAATTATGTAAAGTGCAGAGAGAGAGAAAGATAAAGAGTATCTATATTGCCAATAACAGTTTTGCATCGATTACATTATAATACACGAAAATCCCGGTCGGTGAGAGCATTAATATAATAAAAGCTCTGTATTCCAATTTCATATCGAATCAATAATATCGGAAAGCAATACATATATAACATTATTTCTCCCCGATGTCGTCCTATACCAAGGTTTGACTAAGTGGGCCCAACCCAATAAAACCCGGTGGGTTTTATTGGGTTAAACCCACTTTAAAAAACTTACTTAAAAACCCATTTATAAAACCCATCCAAAAATGCTAAAAATTTAATAATATTATAAATGAAGTATTTAATATTGATTAATTTTTATTTAATTTTTCTTATTTATTAATGTAATAGAAGGTCTATTACATTAATAAATAAAAAAAATTAAATAAAAATTAATTCATAATAAGGAATTGTGCCAATTAAATAGCCAATTTTCTTAATCATTAGCGAATTATAAAAAATTAAATTAAAAAAATTTAAAAACCCAACAAAATCCCAAAAAACTCAATAAAACCCCCAAAAAACCCAATAAACCCCAAAAAACCCACTGGGCTGGGCTTTTTAAAAAAAACCCGGGTTTTTTCAAACCCTGTCCTATACGCTTCGCGTTACCTACTATTACTTCGACAATGAAACTATACATATATCTCGTCGATTATAAAAAATTCGGGCAAATATTCATAATAGAGCAGTGTTTGCTGTTATCTAAATAAAATTATATGGATGATCATCTAGATGAAATTTTGGCATCATCTTATCTTTATATAGATAATAAAAATATGTATTATCTATATCTGCATCTAAGATGAAAAAAAGTGTTATCTTTACTAAATTATCTAGACGAATCTTCAGATAATTTAGTTTAGAGTCATAGCACATAAAAATACTTAAGTAGTAGAACTTAAGCAGTAAGCGATAAAAAATTGTAAATAAAAATATATGAATATATTTTTATATCTTTTTTTATAATTTAAATTTTTTTATAACTGTGTTTACATAAGCGGTCTTGGAAGTCCAGAAAAATCTGGAAGTCATCTTTTATCTAGATATATTTAAAATAAAATCATCTTCATCTTATCTAAGATGAATTTACATATTTTCATCTCATCTTTATCTAGCTAATTTTAAAATCATCTAAGAACAACACTGATAGAGAGCATCGGGGATATAAATGACAAAGAGCGCGCTCTTTTTTTTTCAATCAAAAAATCGATTGACAAAATAGTATCCTATAGCCTATATCGAAAAACCTTACCGGGGACGTTGACGACGCTCGCAATTAATTTGACTGACCAGTGAAATTCCATCGCGCGATCGCAACGAATACCGCCAAGTGCGCCAATTAATACGGCGCGCATTTAATCGGCCGTCACCCGGCGTTCTCATCAGCATCGGCGGCGGGAGAATTTCGTCCATCGTGTGTTTCGAGAGTGTGGACTCTCTCGGACGGATGGTGGCATCCGTCCGAGTGGGTCCACCACCATGAGGGTAATCCGAGAATATTAAACGGGGCCATCGGTAACAATATATCCCGTCGAACTCCCCCCTTTTCTCCTCCACCTTTCCACCCTCACTCGGTAGTGACTAACTGATCAAACATAGCCTCCGGGCTTGGAAAACGGGAGGGTCCTTCCGAGTTTTTCCGTCCCTCGCTAATATCAGCTGTTGATGTATCGCGCGCGCGCCCAAAGTAGTCTCCCCCCTCTCTTCCGCCCCCTCCACCCCCCATATGTGCTTGTAGTACGAGTGTACATACGTCTGCGTCTGATGAACACTCAGCGATGAGACAGAGAGGTTCGCCAATATTGAACGCCTTTTTAATCTTGTAGCGTTTATTATCGCGAGAACGAGGTAGACGAAAGTGATTCTTCATTTATTATTGCCCCCCATCATTCATATATCCTCCCCTCTTTCCAATGCAGTCGCCGCGGTGTTAATTGCAATTAACACGCATGACGACTCGTTGCAGACATATTTGTATGTATGTATGTACACTGTTATATTGGGACACACACACACATTATCGATAAGAAGGTATAATATAAACCTTTTGTTCGGCCTTGATGAATAAAGCTTGTATAGAAAAAAGTAACATATATTTTTTATATACAATATACTTGTAAGGTGGATCTAAAAATTTTTATCATTAACTTTCTAACTTTGATGCTATTTAAATATTTAGTATAAAAATTCGTATAAAAATGTTATATAATGATATAATGATATTAAAATATTGTATATTGCAATATATAAAATATACAATGTGTATAATATTTTTCCTTGCAATCGTATGAGACGTTATTTTATAAATATGTGTGTACAAATGTTTGCCTTACTCTCTTATATATATCGAAAATTTTCTAGGATACAAATATTTCCCTCGAATTCTTGTTTTACGTCTTTCGTGAAATCTATTAATATTATAAAAAAATGATATGAGATGAAATATTTTAGTTTCCAGAATGTTGCACACACACATGACGCGATGGTGTATATAAATGTATATAGAGGATATTAAATTATCTGAAAATATTTGAAACTTCAAAGTATAAAAGATTCTATATAAAATAGTACATAAGTAGAGTTCTTTATAAAGATACATAAATATTTTTGGGAGAACAGCTTTCCTGAAAGAAGAGAATATTAATAAATCGTAGATTCTTTCAAAAAGGTTTAGATTTAACAAAATGCAACATTTTTCCTTTTAATTTTATTAGTTAAAATGTGTAGCTAACTATTAATACCTCGTAATCTATGAATTTTTAATATTACACGATCGATCTCGATGTCACAAATAAAATTCCTCAATTTACATGAAACGTTCGTAGAAATTAATTGAGAATTATGTTTTCATTCTTCGCTAGAACCAATTTAACAATCGAAATGCAGAAATAGTTCAATAACAAGTGTCAAACTATTCTACATAAAACGACCACAACTTTTTTTTTATTTTACCGTTCTGGCAACTGCCGTTTAGAAAGATATTCCGCGGTTCTGGAATATTGATATTTGCCATTTCAATTTACAGCAACATACGTTACAACATATGACACGAACATTCATGGGTTAATGTTGAATTTTGCCTATATCATGACAAATCCCTCTCACCTCCTTTCCCTCTAGACGCGATATAATATATGTAAAAAAAAATTATCCTAAAACCTTTTCACTCATAGTTATATGTATATTGTATATCATATTATACATGTCGCTGCATAGATTGAACAATAGATATCTAATGAAACTATATCTAATTACGAGAGTGAAAAGGTTTTATGATGATTAATTTTTTTCGTTTGTTTATATCCCTGAATAAGAATTCTGGTTTTATAATTTCCTTTTCCTATGTCACAGGGAACTTTTTTCTTAAATATTCATTTTGTTCCAAGTATCTCTGTATCGCGTGCCGAAGTGTCGACGATTTCCCAGATATTATTTTAAATCAAGGATTTTACTCATGGTTTATAGTCTCCATTTATGTATCCTGTATATTATGTATCTACCTCTGTTGACTTTGCAATGCGACGGGTTTTTAGATTCTTTTGGTCCATTTTTTTGGTCGTCAAACATGACACTTATCCCTCTCCCGTCGTGAGATTTTCCATTTTCCACATTAGATCACCTTTTGGTTCCCCGGTGATCTTTTCTTCAGCAAGCGTGGAAAAGAAGAGGCCTACGTCAGGTTAATCGGACGATTCTGACCAGCTGCCTTTATCCTCGAACATTTTTTTTTCGGAGGAAACTAACTCGGCCTCTCAGCTCCTTGCTTTGAATCTCGGTTGAATTTCCTTTTCAAAGTTCCACCAGCGCCGGATGACTTTACGACGCCGCCAAAACCCGTCTCTGCATTTTGTACCGGTTGAACACTTCAGAATAGGCCAGCGTTGTTCATGAATCTACGAGAAGCACCGTCAAAAAACCCTTGCACACAAACCCTTATGTACCCGTATCTAGCATTTATCGTTCTCTTTTTTTCCCCTCGACGAGTGTACGACGACCCAGAGGGGTTAACAGAAGTACGATAAGCTTAATGCAGTGACTATAGGTCGGAGAAAGCGAAAAGGATGATCTTGCGTCTGGATGCACAGCAAAATGTGTAATTTCACGGCGGATCGCGAAGATTGCCTCGTTTTAAGGAGAGATTCTCCCTTCCCCCTCCCTTCCTTTTTCCCTCCTTTCCCTTTTTAAAAGGGCGAGGGAATTTTTCACTCGACCGAAAGGAACAATCGGTCCGCGCGTACTTAATGGAGTCCCGACACCGTGAGAAAGTTGGGGGAGGGGGAAATCTCGGAAATAAAACTCTCTCCAGAAATTTAACTCTCTTGACAACGTCGGGGAGAGAGGAAGAGGAAGGGACGGTCGATACGGCGCGTTTCCGGGCCGATGGTTCTTTCTCGATTCGCTCGAGCGAGCATCGAGAAATCGAACATTATTTATCGCGTCAGATTGGTTTATTAACGAGGCAAACTGGTTCCTTAGCGCGCGATAATTAACATTGGAAGCTATGTAGCCGGGGGAGGGAATTTTCTGCACGATATCGCACCGAATATTTACAGGGTGTCCAATTTTAACTTTTGCATTGAAATATCTCGAAAACCAAGGCTTCCATCCAAAAATATTTTATACAAAAGTTGTAGGATTTCGAGGGGGACATCTTGTTGTAAACATAGTCTTATTCCAGATGGAGGTATTTTTGAGATTTCAAGGTCGTCATTATTTCTTAAAACGGAATCATAATTTTCTTACATAAATCAATTCCTCGTAATACATTTGGCGTAAAAAATTGTTGGAATAATCGAAAAATGAAGGGTTTACGAGATATTTTATATCCTTCATTCTAATACTGCTTTATTTTGACAAAAAATATAAAATATCTCGTAATATATTTATTTTTCAATAATCTTACCTTAATAATTTTCTGTATAGAATAATGAGATAAATCAATTGAAGTAAAAAAAAAAAACAAAAATTGTAATTTGCAATATGCAACTGCAAAAAAATTAATTATATGTTTTTTTATATCAATTAATTTATTTCATTATATTCTATGCAGGAAATTATTAAGGTAAGATTATCAAAAAATGAGTATATTACGAGATATTTCATATTTTTTATTCAAATGTGTCAGAATAAAGCATAAAATAAACCATTAATTTTTCGATTATTCCACTCTAACATTTTACTTCAAATATTACGAGGAATCAATTTTTGTAAGAAAACTGTAGTGATTCCATTCAAAAATATAATGATAATCTTGAAATTTCAAAAATGCTTCCACCTGGAATAAGACTATGCTTACGACAAGACGTCCCTCTCGAAATCCTACAACTTTTGTATGGAATGTTTTTTGATGGAAGTCTTGATTTTCGAGAAATTTGAATGCGAAAGTTAAAATGGGACATCCTATATATGTATTATCAAGTTTTCGCGAGCCAACGTTCGAGAAATCTTGCTCGCAACATCACGTTTCGCATCTCTTTACGGCAAAACCTTGATATAACAAACCGGCATCGCTTGTGCGACACAAATGTCTCCAATAATTTTAACAACGCATTTACACGAGGGCAAAATTGCTCCACTCTCTCACCTACGCGCGATTTTAAATTTGTAATTCTTAATACGTATAAATCAGACACCAGGCGCGCGCGCGTGGCAAAACTGTCTCGTAGATTTTCATTCGCGTTAAAATTATCAACTTCCTTCCTGTGACCCTTTATCCTGTACTCCGCCACCCTGAGCGGGGACAACTTGTATGCGCCGCATTTTGAGAGAATTATGCGTGCTCATGTCCGCGAGTTAATGCGGAATATGCGCCGAGGCAGTAAAGCGAAATATGGAGCGTATTTTTCGCTCCGCCACTTTCAACAGGAAATTATAGTGTTTAATAATTGAAGTCCCTCTTCGTTAAATTTCTCTCCACGCGAATTCAAGAATCTTATAATATGCGTCTTCTTATAATATTTTAAATCTTATAATATTTAAGATGACAATTTCTGTAACATAATATTTAAATCATATATTACGTTTATATATATATATATAAGAATTATATTTAAATAAACACAATTAAGAATTACATATATATATATATATATATATATATATGTATATACATATTAATTAAGATAATAATATAATATATAATTATATATATTATATATGATAATATATTGATAATATATGTATATATATATTAGGGTGGTCGTTATATGGGTTTTTTCAGAATTTTAATGTTGGATAGTCGTAAATCGGCTTTAAATGTGAAAAAAAAAATCTCTAATTTTTTCAGATTTTTATTTTGAGTCCTGAGTCTCCCTGTTGACACGTAATTTTCTTTTTCATTTAAAACATATTTATTTAAGTTAGTTCTAGTCTAAAATAGCGACATTTTATGAAATACGTTTCATTGCCGTGAAAATAGTAAAACATCGTATATGAGGTATTTCACTCGAGTTGTGTGTGTTATACTACACACAAATCGAGTGAAAAAATTTAAATTATTATTTTACGGAGTAATCAATATATCGATTAATTTATTATTTTCCATTGATTTTTTTTTGTTGAAGATATAATTTTTTTTGTATTCTTTTTTAATACAGCTTATTTTCTTGTATTGGTAGTCCTGATGATACATTGGGCTTTTGTTTTAGGTATTTCACATGAGCTTAATATCTTAACACCACAGTTCTGCAGCTGCTTCTGTCATCAATTTTTTTTTTCTGTTATCAATTTTTTTCTAAAAAAAAAAAAAATTATCGAAAATTTGCGTTTAATCATTGAGCACTGGAATGGAATTCCCTACACATCCTTTTCCTATATAATCGAAAATAACGACGATTTAAAGTTCAAGGAAGATTAAAAAAAAATATAAGATACGTCGTTATATTGCTTGAAAAATGGATAAAAAATAATAAACTGAATTAAAAACACCCACGACTCGTGTGGAATAGCCCATATACGATTTTTGACTATCTTTTATGAAAAATTGAATAATTTTGTTCACTACTTTTGCAGCTGACTCCATCTAGAACTGAAGTAAATTAGTATTTTTTTCAAATTATTAAAAAATATCATATAAATAATATTTAAATAACATATAAATGAATAAATAAATGAATTGATATAAGAATATAACATAACACACAACTCGAGTGAAATACCCCGTATACAATTTCATGCTATACCTCACGGCAGCGAAACTTATTTAAATCAGGTTTGTTGATTCTATTTTTAATCTAAAAATTACTTAAATTGGTATTTTTTTAAATGGAAAAAATCCACGTGCAAACAGGGAGACTCAGGGCTGAAAATAAAAATCTGAAAAAATTAGAGAATTATTTTTTCTACATTTGGAGCTGATTTATGACCATCCAACATGATCTTCCATTTAACGACCACCCTAATATATATATATATATATATATATATATATATTAAGAATTATAATTAAATAAATATAATTAAGAATTATAAAACGTAAAACTACTATATAGTTAAATAAATTATAAAAATTAATTAGAATTAATTATGAAGAAATTAATTAAGAATTTTATATATATTACGTTATAAAAATTCCCTTAAAACCAAGATATTTTGGATCTATTATTTTCCGATTTTCATAGAGTATCTGTTATATAAGCTGTTTTGGTGTTTGAGCCTAGATATCTTGTTTTTCTTCTATTTAAATTATATCAATATATAAATTCAGGTGGAAAATGGGCTAATAAGAGTCGAACGCAAAAATTAAGCGCAACAAACTTGTTTTTAAATTCTTTGTTATTTATAATAATTTGTCGCGTTTACAATTAATACACTCAATACAAATTAAATAAAGTTGAAATTAAGAACAAGTTTGTTCCGTCTAATTTTCACACCTGATTCTTATTTGTCCGTTTCTTATCTGAATTTGTATTTCCTTTTTCTTTTATTATAAATTTTATCAATTTTTACTTTTTTTATTTCGTTGATTCGATTAGTCCTTATTCTATCCTTCCTCGAAAGCCTGATTGATCTTATGAACTTAATATAGTCCATTTTAGTTTCTGGTAATTCCCACGTTTGCTATTTTTTTAACTTGCCATATTTCAGCATTATATAGTATAATACTGTTCAGAATAGCATTATATGTATGCGAAATGTTTTTATTGACCAAATAATCGAGTGTGTGTATAAAATGTATAAAAATCTTTTAATCGTAAAAATGTGAAATATATTTCATACAATTTAAACATTATTTATAGTCCGGGAGGTTGCAATAATTGTGTTGTGTTGAAATAATTTATTAATTTATTATTAATGTATAATTTATATATATTAATCTAATAACTTATTAATTTTCATATATCTCAGATAATTCGTTAATTTTATTCATTTCAAATTCAAACAAAAAACTCGTCTTTTTTTCTGAAATTATTCGAATTTAAGGCAAGAGTATATAAAATTCTATCAAATTAAAACCACTATTATTATTACCGTATAATCAAACATTTCAAATTTCGTGATTACGCCGAAACGTTATAATATCCGAATATTTCGACGGATTCCAGTCGAGAGAGAGAGAGAAATCCTTCGGCCCGATATAATTCAATGCAATTCTGCAAAGAGAGAGAATGCGCAATATAATATCGATTAGCGAATTCAATTATGCATTAATACCACCGAAGGGTATTTCGTGACCGAACGATTCCAGGCCGCGCTTTCTTACTCCCCAGCGTGTCGTCACGCTCTCTCGCGAAGCAGCAGCTCGCGCTCCATTAAGTCGGAATAAATGCGCCGAGCGGGCAAAAGCGGGCAATTGGGTCGCGCACGGCAACAGGTGAACAGATATTGATATTACAATTCGTAAACTCTCTCTGCGCCTGAGAGAGAGAGAGATTTGCGCTGCCGCGCACACGTTTCATCTCGCGGAAATGAGAGAGAAAGAGAGGGGGCGGAGGGGGGTAAAAGGGGGGATGCGCGGCTACATCGTGTCAGGGGTTCGAGATACCGGAGCCGATATATACTCTCCTAAATCCCGGGCCGTTTGTTGCCGGCCGTTGTTGCTCGACACGCCTCTCCCCCCTTTCTCCCCCTTCGCCCCCCTCGCTCAGGTTGTGTTGCCTCACTGACAGCCGGTGTCTCGCCTCGAACTGTCTTCGACAACGACCCCGCGAGTTAACTAGACGCAACCACTTGTTGTCGCCCCCTCCCTCCCCTTCCTCCTCCTCCCCTCCCTCTTCCTCCCTCTCTCGTCACGCTTTCGAGTACGGTCAGGACTAATTCGAGGGTTCGACGGCGGGTTCCAACTTCTGTTCTGCGGAGAACGAGACGGCTCGCGAAATCAGTTCTGGCGTGATGCTTTCAGCGAAGACAGAGAGAGAGAGAGAGAGAGAGCCATTTGAGCTCTCGAGTAGAAGCTCGCTCACCTCCATGAATTTTAAGAGGGTGGGCTTACTGCTGCTCGCCCGCTATGATGTACGTCAAGATGCGCCGGAACCGGAAGAACACCGACCGTCGTTTGAAATAATGTTTTTAGCGTCGCCGTAGGGATTTTGCGGCAGTGTGAGCTTATGAGAGAAATGTCTTCTTTTTTTTTTCTCTCCTCCCAACCCCGTTCTTCTTCTCGATGGGGTATTTGTCAGCCGCGTCAGCTGGCCGTCCCGAGAATGATTGTCATATTAAGGAGTCTTTTCCTTTGCAGAAAGAGCTGAGTTTGCCGTCTCTTAAAAAGTAACACCGTTGACCCCCTTTGCGAAATATCGCTGCGTTATTACATCATTCGTATTTCCGAACAACGTGTGGACGTGGCCTTTTTTTATAAAAAAAAGAGGATTTTTATAAAAAAAAGGGGGTTCTCTTGCATCCCTATCCTGAGAAAATTCTAATCTAACCCAAACTCATTTCTGATTAAATTAAATTAGATTTATTATAATATATTAACCCTTCGTCAGCAATCTGGCTCTTTTAAGACACAAGCATTTTTTTCAAATTGTTGTTCAAATTTCTTTGTATAAACAGTTGGATTTAATATTTGGCTTTAAAATCTATTGGATATTGTAATAGAGATATTAACAAATAATCTAGAATTTTTTGGATTTTTTGAAAGTCTAGAATATAAAAATAATATAGGGTAAGGTTGACGTTTTGTTGACGGCGTTATTAAAAAAATGATTGCTGACGGAGGGTTAAAAAATTTGATGAAAAATCTATATGAAAGTGACCTCTTGTCAAAAATTTTAAAATCTTAATATATTTAAAAAAAAAAATAAAATTTTTAAACATCGTTGATTGTATGACATTCTTCTTCTCGATAAAAAATCTATTCAAACAACCTATCAAATTGAAGGATCCCGGAAATAACAATTTCTTTATCTATTACATTCCTCGTTGCATAATCTTCACAATATGAACATTTTTACATCTAGATTAAAAACATTTTTGCAGCTTTGACTTCCTTAAATAGAGGAAGGGGGATATGAGATAATTAGAAAACTCACACAGGGTATGTTTTGTAAACACACTTTATCGCTTACACGCTACGGCATAAATATTTGCAACTACAACGTTAATTTATATTTGTATAAGTTATAAAAACATAGCTCTTTCTCTCTGGAGAGACAGAAAGAGAGAGAGAGAGAGAGAGAGAGAGAGAGAGAGAGAGAGAGAGGACGAAATATTTTTAAAAATAAATTTTTGCAGAGCGTAAGAGATTTTAGTCGTGCAATGTGTGAGGAAACGTTGACAACTTTTTAAAATTTTATACTAGGATTTTTCATGTTTTTCCTTTTTCCAACCTGTCGCGCTCGAGATGTAAAGATCTAAATAATAGCGTGTGTCCTCGAAAATTTGCATTACGCACTTGCAAAAAGCATCAAATCCTCTCTCCATCTACAGCTGTAATAAGCAACACGACGACCGAAAAATGTAGAGCGCGCATAAATGCAAAATTTGCGAGAATTATAAATTACGCGTATAACTCCCTCGCCCCCTGGATTAAAAATAAAAATACTTTCGTTAAAAAAGAATTATATACCTCGCGACGCGAGAAACTTCCGGTTTTATCTCGCCATTTCGAAGAGATATCGAGATATCATAATAAACTGTTATTGACTATCTCTTTTTCTCTCTCCCTCTCTCATCGATTCTCGATAACATACGAAACATTCCACTATAGGGGAAATAGGGACAACAACGTCCGCTGGTGTGCGACACCTTTTTTGCCCCGCATACCTTTATTGCGCGGTCATTTTTTTGCAAAGAGCGATCGTGTTGTAAGCGACGAAAGATACGAGACCTACAATCCAGATTCCAACCGCTGGTGCGATGGTGTCCCAGAATGCATTTTTTGCGAGACCCTTGCAACTATAAAAAGGGTAGCAGGTCAGAAAATTGTTCTCTCTCTCTCTCTTTCTCTATCTCACATTCTTTTTCTTTCTTTTTTTTCACCTCTCGTATCTGCGATCTCGCAGGCGGTAAAACATTCGCCCAAGTGAAATATCAACACGATACTCTCCGTAAAACTTTATCTTTCCAATCGTTCCTTTTAGCATCGATGATGATACCTTTCGGACTCACGATATTCCAGAGCTGAAAATGACAGCTCGATTGTACGATTATTTGTGTCAGAATGCTCCATCACAAAAGGATGATCAAAGGTTTAAATTATATAAAAGTAGAACTTCATGATTTTATTTTCCCCTATAATGTAAATTGTCGATTTTCCAAGCTTCTGTATAAATCAGTCTTTTTATACTTGTTCTTATTTAATAAAACTCGAATATTTATATATATATTTTTTTTTTGAGGTTAGAGGACAGAAAAAAAGAATAATTATTGAATTATTAATGCCTATCAGATTTATATTTCGAATAGTAAATATTTTATATTCATATTCTGAATGAGCGTATAAAACTTAAAATTGCCAAGTTTTGAAATAGCTGAAGAAGATGTTAAATTTACGAATTTTAGGGAATCTCGGGGAATCTTTTTCTGTGTCTCAGATTTGTATAAAAAAATTCTATCTATTTATTTAGGTATTTTTTTCTAATTTTTTAGCAGGTTCTTCTAAATTTGTCTTACAATCTGTCAAAGAACTTTATGTATATTTCTTTTGCTTTTAGCAGATCTTTACACACACACATATATATTGATATATTTTTATAGCTCTTAGCAGATCCCTAAACAAGCTTTTAGCAGGTCTCTTCACTGTCATTCATTCACCTCTCTCGGAATATTCCGCTTAAGAACGTCTTTTAGGCAGACTTAAAAAAGGGATAATCGCAGGAAATCCACTGTCAAGGTGTTAAAAAGTCGTGTTTTAAAGAACGAACTGCGTCACAAGAGAGAACTCGAACAAAAAAATTCACTAAATGTTTGCAGCGAATCATCTTGATGAATCGCCATAAAATATAGTTTAAGATAAGAAATATATTATAAATGTAAGAATCAAAATAAAGTTTTTCGGAACTATCTCGATTAAATTCGATGTTAAAAACATTCCCTCCTCCTCCCTATAATCACAAATAACCATAAAATTGTAATCATATAAAATATTCAAAAAGCCAACATTTTTTGTAAATATTCTTGACTTTCTAAAAAAAATCTATTGCGTAAATTTTAGAAAATTGAATGTACAAGAGAATAGGCAAATATTTTGTTCATATTGGCGAAGAAAACGTCCACCGCGGCAAGGGAGGCGCTACTGAAATAAAACAAATATGGCCGCCACGAATATACAACAGCAACAGTTTAAGTATATTAAATCATAAAAAAATGAAATTCTTTTAATGAAAAAGATGTCATTGCGGCTAAACACACTCTGTGATTACACAAAAGCTACACCTTCATCAAGGAATATGATCAAAGGCCAGAATGTTATAAATTCCGGATTATTATGTGCGGCGTAACTATAAAAAGTAAAAAAAAAAATAGATTTATATTCCTTATGTCTACAAACAAGTGTCTTGACATCAGAATCATTTTTTTCAGAGTAAATACCAAATAAATAACTCTTAATTAATGTTAGATGTACATTCGCGGCGGCCATTAATGATAGTTCACGCGACCACCACTAGTGTCGCATAGAATTTTTAAATCCCCAATACATCTGTGTGTGTAAGCTTTGTTTCGTATGATTGCGAGAAAAAAATATTTTTTTACGATTTGATAGGAACATATACATATATGTACATACATATATATATACATACACACTCGTATATATATGGAATATTTTTATGCCCATTGAGACGAAATCTCTCATTCTGCGAATTCGGATCCATTTTAAGTGCCCTTTGTTTTTCCTCGCGCAAGGAAGGGGGCTGGTGAAGAAAGAGGGGCCAGGGACGCGTCTTCCTCTCCGGGTCGAGATGGATTTATTTGCATTCGTCGATATTATCGGAATTCGCGCGCGATCGGGTTTTCCCGGTCGGTCTCACGTTTCGCTCGCTTCGTATTACATTTCTTCGCGAAGGAGAGAAGCTCCTTTTCCCCAAAGGGAAATCAATAATTCCGGTGTACGCTCGCTTCCGTTTCACCCCTCTCTCCTATCTTTTTCTCGTATTTTTACGCCTATGTTACATGCAAACGTATTCTTAGCTTTCGCGGATCATCCTGTTGCGAATTCGAGCACGTCGTTGATCCATATTGTGGTCGCTTATGAAAAAAAAAGGAAAAGAACTGATAATACGTCGGATAATCCATCCACTCGCGGCTCCTTTATAGCGAAGAATAGTTCTTGATAATAGAAAATCGATTTACCGCGTAGCTCGAGGTTCCTTTCCTTCCTCTCCTTCTCCCCCCGTCTCGCGCTTTTGGTCTATGGACAAATCGAGGTATTACAAACGTCTAGCTATACTTTCCTCCTTCTCTTCCTCTCTCTCTCTTTTCATTCTTTCTTCCGGGGTCGGCATATATATATACACGATTTCTACGAAAAATATTTTCCGCAAACTCACCGGCAATCGGTTCTTGTTTTCGAACGAGAAGGAGAACAGAGCGCAAACGGCGAAATGCTTTATGTCGTATGATATATTTGGAACGATCGAGTTTGGCCTGATTTAATGCAATATGTACTGGACCGAAATTGCCATTTCGGTATTGTTTACCCGAGTCGAAATTTTCCTCTTATTTTCAAACTAAATTTTCTCACGCGTGTATGGATACTAAATGTATTAATTTATTGGGTTGATTCATATATAAGTTCCGTTTTATTTAACACACAAACTCTCAATTTTTCATTTATTTATAATTTTTGTATTTAAAATTATTTACAATAAATTCTAATTTTGTTTTATGTTTTTCATATATTAATATTTATATAGTGTGTATATTCTCCATTATTATAAAAATATCACTTGTTTTTCATTTAGATAGCAATTTGTTAATTTGTTCCTCGAAGAATTTTCGAGGAATTTTTTAAAGGTGAGAGAGGTTTTTTTACAAACCTGAGCTCAGCATCGCTATGAAAATTTTTTCCATTAAATGACTTTTGAAGTGACCTAAACAGATTGAGATTTGATGGGACAAGGTCAAGAATAAGGAGGATGAGGATATAAAATTGACCACAAAAGCTCCAGAATTTTTTCCTGGATTATTTTAGCCGTATATGCTCAGGCGTTGATTGTTTCGTTTTGATTTAAAAAGTTATGGTTTCTCAGAAGAAGTGATTCAGTAATTATCTATATTGGAACTTATTTATGAATCAATCCAATTATACAAATAAATAATAAACGAACAAGATTTTTATTTAGAGATTTAAAACGAAATTTTTTTATTAAACTGTATGTTAAATAATTTCAAAGAAAAGAGGGTGATCCGAATAAACACTTAAAATATCAAAGTAGATGTTAGATTGAAATATCGTAGAAAAATACGACTCAAAATATCGCAAAAAATTTGATTATTTTTTTCAGTAATAAGAATCGGAAATATAGCATTAAACTGAAATCGCTCATTTTGTTTCCAGCAACATGAAAAATAATATTTTCATAATTAAGATTATCCCGAATATATATAATAGAATCTATAGGGCATTTAAATGTCATTTTTCTAACAATAAGACTCTCGGAGCTTTAAATACGCTGTTATTTGGAAGTTTCCTCGTCGAAAAGTTGGGCAAGTAAATGCAATTAGCAGAAACGAGATGATCGTTTTCACTCGTCGGGGATTATCGAGGGCTAATCAATTTCTCATTGAGCGGAAGCACCGAGCGGGAATTTATCGAAGTCACGACGCTTCGTGTATTTGTTCTTGCGATCAAAGAACCCGAAGACAAAGCACGAAGCCTCGATTACTCGGAGAAGATTGCGTTTTGCCATCGCTATTTTCCCTTTTCTTGTTCTCGAGCGATCGTTCTGTTGCTCCCCGCCATTTAGTACCGGTAGTACGTGTCTGAATAATCCTGCAAATAACTTGCATTGAATTCCTAATGAGTGACTTAAGCACCGTTCATTTTCTCCTCCTTGTGTGTTCGAGTAAAATAGGGACAAAAAATTGGAAAAGAGAGAGAGAGAGCTCTCATTTATGCGACGAGGAGTTCTCGAAAATACCTGCGAGCGATAAAATTAGTCGCGTATATATAGGATCGAGCTTTGCTCTCAATCTCTCGCAAAACTAACGTAAGAGAAAAGGGGGTGGGAGGAGAGGAATGGAAGATGCAGACGCATTATTGATTTTCCGAAGTTTCGTCTAACACGACATGAATAGAGTTAGGCGGACTTAAAGGGTTAATCTTTAGCGCTCAATTTAGAACGTAGAGAGAGAGAGAGAGAGAGAGAGAGAGAGAGAGAGAGAGAGGAAGTTAGATAAAGTCCGGCGCTTCCTCGCCTGCCGTTGCTATTACGCAGGTAACTCCAACTGACTGAGGCAGCAATAATCTAATTACATTCAATACCGTGTGTAATTATTGTCGCCAAACACGGTTAACATGATACAAAGCTTCAGTGGATAACGCCTATGGGTGCTTTTGCCCTAACTATTCTGCTCTTGAGCGTGTAAACTTTTTTTTTTACATCTGTCACGTGGCTCTTACATTCCATCGTTGCATTACATATTGCAGATCTTTTTAATAAAAGATTATTTAATACTTTATTTAATAAATAAAAGCTTTTTGTTTATTGTTTAAATAAAATGTATAGAAAGTTATATATAATTAAATATATGTATTTTTAATTTGCTGTACTTATTTGCTGTACAAATTTAAAATTGCTGTACTTAAAATTATTTATGATATACCTATATTTAAAATTGTGGAAATAAAATTAATTGTTCCTAGAATAAAAAATTGTTCCTAATTAATTGTTCAATCTGTTCCTATTTCATTATTAATAAAGTTTCTTAAAAGGAGTAAAGAAATTAAAGAAAGTAATAGTCAAATCTTATATTATTTATTCGAGGATGTGCTATCAGGAGATCAAAGGGAACTCTAATAAGACTAGAAAGTTTTCAAATGCGTCAATTATAAATGATATAACTATAAAAAAATTATATTAAATATATTTTGTATTTAATTAAATAATTATATAAAATAAAATTTTTTAAATATATATTAAACGAAAAAATGGAGACCAGTTCTTAGAGCATAAAAATGTGTAATTGTAAATCCACTTTTTTCAATGTACAATATGTGAAAGAACATAAGACTTTGTGCAAATCAGTTATAATCATTTTATTTATTGTAATGAAGCGTAAAAAAATATTTTATCTGAAAATTGTTTAAATATTTGGAATATGAATGGTTATAGATATTCATAAAAAAATAATTCATAAAATTTATTATAAATAATTATTATTACGAAAAATTATAAAAAAATTATTATAAAAAAAATTATTTGACAATTATTTTTATAATTTAGAATATTTTTCATGTTGTTTTAGAAATGTGGTTTCTTAACTGAAAAAGCTGTTGCTACAAGTAATAAGAGCTGCTACATTTACATATACGTATATACACATCTGGCAAAGATTTTTTAATGCGCTACTTGACATCCCGCTTGAAACCAGCGTGAGTGTCATCGTCAAATTCACACGGGTACATACGTGTGAACGACGTGATAAAGCTCGACTCCGGTTTCACTTCGGAAAACTTGAAGCCGCTTTAAATTTAGAATTGACTTTAATACGTAGTCCGAGAGAGAGAAAGATAGAGAGCACCTGCAGAGTAATATATGCACTCAAGTCGCATTTAAAATGGCAGTCGCTTTAAATTATACCGTATATATGCGAGAAAGAGAAGCGGGTCATAACGCACGACAAATATATATATATAAAGTCGCAAAGCTTCGCGAAGAAGAGAGCAACGTTAAATCGCGTTACACCGAAACCTTATTCCTGCCTAACACACGAGCGAGCGTACGAGCGAGCAACCCAACCAGCCAGCCAGCCAGCCACTTGGCGAATCCAAAGCCTCGTCTGGAGAAGCGACTACGGGCAGGTCAGGCCAGACCAGGCAGGCGCGACGCCCTTTCCTCGTATCCTTCGAGGCAGAGGATCGTAATTAGCTCGGGTGTAAACTCTGACAGGGCGTCAGTTCGTCTCGCATCCGTCAGAGCTGTCTCGGTTGGGTGTTGCTGACGAAAACCTCGGAGCCGAGCAAATCGAGAGACGTTCGTAACGAGGAGAAACAGAGAGAGAGAGGGAGAGAAAGAGAGGAGGGATCCGTGTAATGTCGGTCGAAGGATAAAGACCGACAGCGGCGGCGGCAGCTGGCGGAAGAAAGATATGTCGAGATCGGATGGAAGCGACAGAGAGGAAGCAAAACCGCCGACGAGCTCGAAGGGGAGCTCCCCGTGTTTCGGGACCGCAGGGGGAAAGGAAGGAGGAAGCCGAAAGGCGAGAAGGACGAGTAAAGTGATTGCGAAAAAGGGGTCAGAAGGGAAAATAGGGTATACGGATGGTTTAATAGAGTGAGCCGTGATGGATAACGCCTTGGATCGATATTACTTTTTCTTCGTCATCATCATCACTCCTTCTTCTTTCGTCTTTTTCTCCTTCTTTCTTCTTTTTTCTCCTGCTTCTTCTTCTTCCTTCTATTTTACGCGATCCGAGTATCTGCCTGATGCTAAACCACGTGCTCGGGTATTCGTGGCATTTCGGAAGCCGCGGTAGACCATGCACGATATACGGCCCCGCATACCAGACATTTTCGGCAGCGTATGCGCACACGCGACCCCTTCTCTAACCCCCTTGTTCCCCTCCCTTTTCTCCCCTCGTCTTATCGCGAATCGCGTTATTACGCGAATTCGTCTACGCGCGCGGGACATTGAGCGAGAATTCTCAACGAGAGAGAGAGACTTGCCAGAAACCGCAAGATGGGGACTTTTGGGAGCCCCCAAAGTCGTGGCGCGTACAAGTACGATTTACGCGGATAGCAATCGTCCTCGTCGTCGTCAGATGGAATTCCTCCGGGATAAGAAATTGTCAGCGATGGGGGTCGCTCGCGATAATTCCCGGCCCCTCCGGTGCCCGGAGACGTCGCCGGTTTTACCCCTACGCTGAAGAAACGATCGAGATTTATGGGTGACGATGAACCCCCCCTCCTAAAGTAAAGGGAACGGAATCTGAAATTCACGCTCGGGTCAGCCGATCGATGGTCGATAGCGGCTAAAACCGCACCCAGCGTCTGACATTTCGTGACATTGGCAGATCTATGGCTGGGGAGGAGAGAGGAGGAAGGGGGAGGAATTCAGCCGCACCAAACATGACTCACCGCGATGTCGAGGGGGGTTATTTTGGGTTTCTCGGATTTCCGCAAATATTTGAGCGGAAAATTGGTCAACTCTTCTGCTCTCCCCCATTGCTTTTTCACCCCCTATTATAGCTACTAGTCACTTTGATGTATTAGGGATCTTTGCTTCCTCATAGAGGAAGTTTTGTTTTCGTAAAATTTTTTTTCAGTTTCTATTCTTTCGCGATAAGAAAAATCACATTAAAAGAAATGTCCGTATGTGTGTGTGTGGTTAAGTATGTATGTCCCACTCACTTTTCCGAAAATTCAAAAACTGTTTGAGTGACAACGCAAATTTAGCATACAAGTAAAGTAGTACAACACTTTTATTTACTGTCATTTTTATAAAAAAATTCATACAGTGTTTTAAATTTTAATGCAATTTTAATTTTTCAAAAAATGTCTGTGATTGCTTTAATTTCCGTAAATTTTGAGATATCGGACTAAATTTGTTTACATGAATAGAGTATCATTAAAGGATTTTGGTATTGAATTTGGCGAGGAAAGATTCATTTTTTATAAAATTTTGAATTTTTCAAAAAATATAAATTTTCGAATTTTACGAAAGAAACATACAAAAGTAGATACATACATACACACATACACGTACATATACGTAACAAAAAATATTATTTTATATGAAAAAAAGTGTGCAAATTGAAAACTTGCACTTTGCTTCTTTACATTCTATTTCGCTCATTAAGTTTCCTCTATAAGGAAGCCTAAGAAAATTGAAAAAGCTTGCTCATAGAGTAAAGTTTATTAGAGAGAGCAAGTTTCTTTTTTTTTGCGAGAAATGATCGTTCCTCGATTTTTCTCGCCGATATCATATTTACCCTCTTGCGTTTTTTGCGGAGGTCTCCGGCGGCCCGAAAGGGGACCGGAAGGTAAACTTGTTTATCCGCGAAGGTGTTTGAATCGCGCGGAGGAGCGAGTAAGTTTAATTCGCCAGAAGACGGGGATATAATACCGAGGTCTGTGAAGCGCTGAAAAAATATTTGTCCCCGTCGTGACGTCGCGCCGAGCGCATTCGCAATTGCAACCCAAAGGGGGTGGAGGGGGGTTGGAGGTACCGTTGCTGAAGTTGCGCCGCCCTGGGACACTCTCCGAAGGGGTATATGACCCGGGGCAGCGCGACGGGCAATATAAAGTTACTCGAAATTACATCTGCATATTATTTCAATTTTGTAGATTGTTTAACCCCAGGTAACGCCGGATACGGAGAACTCCCGTGAAAGTTTTCTTAGGATAATCTCTTAGGTGGCCCCCGCCGGGCTTTCCCTCCCTCCCTCCCTCTCGTTCTCTCGCTCTATCACTCTCTCTCTCTCTCTCTCTCTCTCTCTCTCTCTCTCTTTCCGCTAGTAGTTTGTAATTCGTCGCGTCTCATTGGCTGTGTCGGAAGAAATTTGTTAGCCCCTGTCTAAAATTAATTTACCGGTTGCCGCGGCAAAATAGACGAAAAGCCAACGAGCCGCGAAGTGAATAAATAAGTGCCGACGTCGATGCAACAACCACGCCGCGAGGAGCGAAGGAAAAAGGGAGGAAAAAAAAGAAGGAAAGAGGGCGGGTGGAAAAATGCGCGTCACTCGGCCCGGGAGTTTTCCGCGATAAACAGCACTGAAAAACAAGTCGACCGGCGTAAATCGTGAAAACTTTATATTAGGTATTTTGAATCGCCGAAAAAAAAAAGGAAAAACGTACCAAGCTCCGCCACCGCATCGTCGTCGTCGTGATAGACTCCCGGATGCATTGGCGCGTGATAAATCGATCCCCCCCCCTCCACCCCATGAAATCCCCCGCGATCAGAAGAAGGGAAAGGAACCTCAAAGCGACGCATCCGATTCTAGGCAACTCGGATAAATTCTAATCGAATGAAAAACGCTATAAAAAATGGGCACGAGCTATCAATGACTCGTCGCATCATTTTTTTTTTAATAAACTTTCAGTCCTGTATATATTCGAACTGATATAAATTTTAATATCTCGTTATATCGATTATTTTTTATAATCAATCATTTTGTTAATAACATAACTTTATATAAATTATCAGGAAAATCGAGATGGAATCGTATATGGAATATCATGAATATTATAAAAATGCAGTATTATAAAATTATTAAATTAATAAAAATATCTTATAAAATTGTTAAATTACAGAATTTTTACTCCGTATACGTGTGATAATTCAATTCTTGTACATCAATTAGTTCCAGATTATAAAATAAATAATAATATTTGATACTATACATATATATTTACTAGCACACGATGAGAATTGATTTATGTTTTAAGCTTTAATCTTTAAAATGCAAATATAACCACATAAAACAATGAACATCTATATATATATATTAATAATATTTATAATATTTATGCTTAATATTAATATTTCAAAAAAAATTATTGCGCCATATTAAATTTATTCTATTTGTTCTTCAGATATATCATATTTAACAAAAAATCGCGTAATTAAAAAAAAAATTTTTTTAAATATAAATTAACTCTATATAGATAATCTCAGTTATTATAAATCTATATTTATGTATAGGTTTATAATAACTGTACCTATATTTGTGTTTATATCTATATATCTATTATATGTATATAGATATATATAGATATATCTATATATCTATTATAAAACACACACAATATTAAAAAATGTATCTACATTAATTTATATAAATATTATAAAAAATATATATATATATAGAAATTAATTAATTATTATTAATTCATATAAAAATTCATATAAAAATTATTATTAATTCATATAAAAATATTTTATATTAAAAATATTTTAAATATCTTTGAAAATTTAATTAAGAGTATATTATATTATTTACGTTATATCACAAAGAATTTAAAATTGACCATTACCCCGGAGATAAACGAGCAATTAACTTTACAAGTAGAAAATAATAAATGAAATGAATTATAAACTGTTCACATTCACAAAGCGGATGCTGCGTCGAGGTTCAACATCTGTCTGGATCTCCTCTTTCTCTATTGTTTATCCGTCGCTATCGTTTCATAACGTTCACATTCGACATTCGATATTCACTCGCGGAAACAGAGTTAATTATGATAGCGCGCACACTAATCAGCAAAATACGATAATCACGTGGCACTTCTGATGTTAAACATATAATTGAAATTCAATATCGCAAACGTGTAATACACATTGATCGCGTTCAACACATCTGCGACTTGTTAGAAGTGTATCAAAACAAAATAGTGACCTAGTGACGTAGAGCTATGATAGTAGTGCTCGGCTTCTTGTTTACGCGCGGTTACCTCGATATCATTCACGCAGTGAGGCTCGCACGAGAAGGAAGGTAAGCACGAACCGCTTCGTACGTCGTATTGTACTTCTCCAAATACGATTCCGACAAGCATCGAGAAAGGTCAAACGACGACTACGACAAGACTTAAATTCACAGACATAATCTATATAAAAAATATTGCATATATTATATATTATTTATAATATATATTTTAATATAAAATATATACATATATATATTATAATTATAATTATATTACAGGATAATTCTAAATAAGTGCGAAAAATTTTAAGAGATGATTCTTTGTCGAAAATTAAAGGGGATCTTTCATATAAATATATACTCTTATATGCATGCCTGAGGAATTACAGTCTTTAAAAGAGGAGATAAAAATTAGATTTTTAATTTTTTTTCAAATTTTGTTTTTGTTCTATTTTTTTCAACATCTATAATTTAGTTTTTCTTGTTTTTTTTTACTCTAAATTCTCAATTTCTCCTAACTCGAAATCTATGTCATTTAAGTTATGCATGATAATGTATTTTATTTTTTTCTTGAAAATTAATTTACAAAAAAAATAAAAGCAATGACAAAATTTCTAAAAGAATCAAGCTTTCTAACACATATTTTTAGCTAATCACATTTCGATCCGTTAAAAAGTTCTGATAAAAACTTGAATAGGGGTTGCTAGTTTCATCCTCATATAACGATATGGGATTCAAAAAATATTAATAAATATCCTTTTTTACCAGTAGAAAATGTCCTATGAAAATGTGCCACCAAATTTTATTTTTTTATTTGTCCAAAAAACTTGAGAAAAAAATTAAAAACCTAATTTCCCCTGAAGGAGTATAATTTCTCAGAGAGGGATATTAGAGTGTATATTTATATGAAAACTTCTCCTTAATTTTTGACAAAGAATCATCTAATAAAATTTTTCGCACTTATTTAAAATCACCCTATGTATATATATAAATTAGAAATAAATATAAATATATATAAAATTTTAAATTATATATTATATCCGATATATTCGGATGATAATCTATTTTCGGATAATCTATTTATCTATTACATACATCGAGACGGCGGTGAATTAGAAGTATCTCCGAATCCGCGACATTCTGATAGCTTTACGTACGAAATATCCTCCGTCGAATAACTTCGTTAACAATGTCGTCTCCCACCTTCTAGTCACGTCTTTCCCTTGACACTTCATTACCCTGAAATAATTAATTCCTATATTCCGATACGCGCCGTTAAAGTCCGTGACACTCGTAATACGCTCGGTTAATGATATCCATATCGCGCGGGGGCCTATCTCCAGCGTATATATATTCGTTTATGTATCATAAGCTGACGTGAGATGTACAGCTCTTCTCTAAATATTTCATTTTCCCGTTTCACTCCCGCCACGGTCGGAAACTGATGTCCGATTAAAAATGGATTGGCATCGTTCGATATTATTGCGCGCTCGGCGTGCCAAGAAAAGAAGGGATGGAGAATAAAAGCGAGGGATAGAGAGAAAGGGAGGGAAAGAAGAAGGAAAGATTAATTTAATATTTTAAGCAAGACGGGATATGTATAGCTACAAAAAAAAAACAAAAATAAAGCGTCAAATGTTGTAAGGACAGTAATGTCATGATGTTTGAAATTGTCAGTCGTTTGTATTCATACTTGGCACTTTTGAATTCCCCGATTTATTTTACGTCAGATTGAGAATCAGACAGTTAACATAATTTGTCTTTTTTTAAAACATTATATGTAATGCGTTTCAGAAAACTTAAATGATGTTATAATATTGAAACTTTTAAATGACATTTGACAAACATTTTATTGGACATCTTCGTGGTATTTTAATTTTTGACCCCCCACCCCCCACCCCCTCCATTTTTGACAATCAAATCTTCGAGATTTAAATTCTGTTAAATTAATATTAACCTTGGGACTATACATATAGATTAATTTATGATAAGTATCTTTTCATTAATTTCCCAAGAAATTTTTTATTTTTGTTAAATAATAATAATGCATCTTATCGTCTTCGTCGTTTTTAAATTCTTGACAATTATCTAAGATTTAAATTTTGTTAATTTAAAATTTACCCTGGGAAGAGGAATATAGATTAATTTATTATAGATATGTATATTTACTAATTTTTCAAAATTTCTTATTTTTGTTCAATAATAATAATTCATCTTATCGCTTTCGTTATTTTTAAATTTTTGACATTTCTGATAATCGAGTCTGAGATTTTTAAACTCTGTTAATATAAAATTTACCTTGAAGAGGGGAATATAGATTAATTTAATATGTATATTCACTAATTTCCGAAGATTTCTTATTTTTATTAAATAATAATGAGAGCTACATCTTATCGTTTTAATTTTTTAATTTTTGACATTTGTGACAATCAAGTCTGAGATTTAAATTCTGTGAATTTAAAACTTACCCGGGGGGGGGGGGGACTATAGATTAATTTATTATATGTATATTCACTAATTTCTAAAAATTTTTTATTTTTGTTAAATAATAATAATTCATCTTATCGTTTTTGTTTTGATTATTTTTTTATTTTTGACATTTCTGATAGCAGTGTTGTGCTTAGATGATTTTAAAATTAGCTAGATAAAGATGAGATAAAAATATGTAAATTCATCTTAGATAAGATAAAGATGATTTTGTTTTAAATATATCTAGATAAAAGATAAAATTACATGACGATTCATCTAGATAACTTCCAGATAATATTATTTTTAAAACCGCTTTAATTTAAACAGTTAAAAAATGTAAATAAATAAAAATGTAATGTAAAATTAAAAAATGTAAATTATAAAAATATATTCATACTTTTATTTATAAGTTTTTATCATTTACTGCTCAAGTTCTACTTAAATATTTTCATGTGCTATGAAACTCTAAACCAAATTATCTGAATATTATTTTAGATAATTTAGTAAAGATAACACTTCTTTTCATCTAAGATGCAGATATAAATAATACATATTTTTATTATCTATATAAAGATAAGATGACGCCAAAATTTCATCTAGATGATTATCTATATAATTTTATTTAGATAACAGCAAACACTGTCTGATAGTCTGAGATTTAACTCTATTAATTTAAAATTTACTTGGAAATATAAATTAATTTTTTATATGTATTGACAAATTTCCCAAGATATTTCATTTTTTACTTTTGTTAAATAATGTGATGCTTTCATTAGCTCCATATAATTATTTCATATAATATTAACTTAATTCTAATGACGTGTTGTCATTAGATCGGTAGAATGAATAAAACACCTACAGCACAAATTGCGCATGTATAACTATGCGAAATAATAGAAAACATAACTCCGCTAAACTTTAAGCGTCGACCATTCCAACGTTGACAAATATATCGAGTTATGTACCTGATCGGGTGCGAAATGAACACACACAGATGTTTCGATGCTCGTTACAATTTCGCGATTTCACGATTAATTTCGCATGTAATGTCAGAATAAACGCGGCGCGGCGCGGCGATAATCAACGTGCTTGAGCTTAGCTCGAGTTTGCTTTACTTTATCGTCGTGGAAAGAAAATTGAAATGAGAAACGCGACTTGTGTCACGTAAACGCCGATTGGCCGACTGTGATTTATCGATCCACGAAATTGCGCTCAACCTCGAGAAATTTAACGTACTTACTCTACGATTCTCTCCCCTCCTTCCCGCCCCGCCGTCAGTTCAAATCGCGGGGAGGAGGACTATTGGATCCTTTAAGAGGAAACGAATCGCTAACGACCGTTGCAGTCGATGCTGAAATATTTCGTATCGGCCCGATAAAAGTTAAATTATAGGTTCCGTTGTGCGCGACTCCAAGCTCTCAACTCAATCCAGGAGCACTGCTTACATTTTTCAATAAGACGTTTCATTCTCGCGAATTTCAAATCCCTGTTCATTCTGTTCTCGACATCGATCGTAAAATTTGTTACGTGATTTCACGATACTTTTTCCCTCTCTTTCTCTCTGTCATATTTCGAAATACGTCAACAATCATTATTTAATGCCTAATTGTCACATTTCTTTATCCTACTTACTTGTTATTACTGTCATCACATGTTTTATTTCTCGAGGATATGTTTTATTTCTCACGAACATTTTTTTCACGAGTTTTTCTCTCTTTGCATTTATTGTAGATTTAATTTAATGCTTTTTATAAAAATTCTTAGTTCGTTTTCTTTGTTATTTGAAATAATGAGAATAAATATACCAATTTGTGAAATAATATTTTAATACATGATTGTGTATTATATACTTAATAATAATTTAATACTTAATAATACTTAATTTTCATATAATGAAAAAAAATAATTATTTTAATTGATTTCAGAAAGTTTGTAACAAAAAAAAATATATATATATTTGTATATTATATTATATATTGCATATATATATTTCCAATTTTAGTATATGTACTGACAAAGCGAGTACTTCTATATATATATATATATATATATATATATATATATATATTTAATATAATTATATAAACATAATAATTAATTTTTATAAAAAGTAATATACAAATTTATTTACAATGTGATTAGTTAATTTTACAAATTAAAAATAATTATGTCAGATATATGTATATACATATACATATATAAATGAATTGTCAATTAATAATTAAAAAATAATTATGAATTGTTATAAGTATTATTTTACATTTTTCATTATTTTATTTAATAAGGGAAAAATAATTTTACCTAAATATTTTTATTTTCTATTTCAATTCTATTTTAATATTTATTAGTTCACACTTCACGAGCAAGTTATAAAAAATGCAGAATACCGTAGATAAAGAAAGAGAGAAAGAGAGAGAGAGAGAGAGAGAGAAAGAGAGAACCTGACAAGATAGTATTCAATTTAGTAAGGCAGGTCCTTGATTTTGATCTATCGTTCGTCTCGAAACATGTGTTCTCATCGTACATCTGCTCGACGATCTTTCGCTCTTGCGTGCTGGATAACTCGCGAACCAGTTGCCTCTCTCCTTCTCTCGAGACACGCACTTCCTCGTCCCTGTAGAAACAACGCACCGGCGCGGCACCCCGTAAATCGGCTCGCGCAATATAGGAAGCTACTTAGCTCCCTCCCTCCACCACTTCACAAGCGTTTATTATCCGGCCGCATAATGATATGGTACTTACGTACGTGCGTGCGACGCGAACTAACGGCAGCTTGCGACCGTCTCTTCTATGGCCGTTTATAATAGACAAGGAATCGGTCGGATTGCGCGGAACAGAGAGAAGGAGGGAGACCTCTATGGGGAACGTACAGAGAGAGAGAGAGAGACGTACCCCTTTTGTCCCACACGACGTCTTTCGCGACCGACGACATGTCAAACGATCTCTCTCTCTCTCTCTCTCTTTCTCTCTCTGTCCCCGATCGGAGTATATAAACAAAGAGACCCGGAGAGAGAAGCTGAAGAGAAGCGAGTATAATGTCCTTCCTCCTTCAATCTACTTCCCACCTTCTCTGCTCGCGATTTACGGCGTTTCTTATTCTATGCGATCGAGCCACCCCCGTCTCCGGGAATTTCGCTTTTCTCCGACCAACCTCCTCTTTCGCCCCCCAACCCCCCGCACTTTCAACCTTCTCGCTCTTCCACGTTTTCCATCCTTCTCCATCCCTTCGGAGGCCAGCTTCTTTGCATTGTCGGAGAGAACGAGAGAGAGCCTTCGGCGAGATCTTAATTCCTCTCTTTGCCAGCTCCATTCCCGGATTTCTCGAGCGTGAAATCGGCGCCGCGTCCGCGTTTCTCATCGAGAAGCCCGCGACAATTCGTAAGAATAAGACCGTGTCCCCATTATCGGATCAAGATATTATCATAATTGCCCGGGCCTCTCTGCCCGGTCGCTTTCAGAGAGGTAAGGGACCGCCGAAGGGTCTTAAAATTAAAGCAAATACGAATTTAAGATTGTGAGATAATGACTGCCTGCCCGCGCAGAATCTCGCCCTCGCGTCTTCATCGCGATTGGCTAAATCGCGAAAATATGTGGAGCGTGTAATGGAGATGTATTGTGACAGCGTGTCGTGTGAACGAGATGGGATATAAAATGTAAAATAATCTTGGAGATGTCGACCGTATTTTTTTAATTGTGAATAGCAGTCGAGGTAATTTCATTTTTTAAGATTTAAAAAATGTATCAATATAATAGATGTCCAATAAAGTTTTTGATAATTTTGTTTCATCAATATCTCCATTATAATAAATCTTATTTGTAGAAACAAAACAAGGGAAGGAGATGGGGGAAGTAAAGATTAAATATTCTGAAAATGCAAGACAGATATACAGCTACAAAAAAAAAACAAATAGAAACATCAAATGTCATATAAGAATGATAACGTCATAAATGTTTAAAATTGTCAGTTTTTTGTACTCACATTTGGCACTTTTGAATTTCAAGATTTATTTTACGTCAGATTAAAATTCAGACAATTAACATCATTTTTTAAAAACACTATATACATATAACGCGTTTAGAGAAAACTTAAATGTTATAATATTGGACTTTTTAGACGATGTTTGATCAAAATTTTATTGGACATTTTATCGCTTTCGTCGCTTTATAATTTTTGATATTTCTGACAATCAAGTGTGAGATTTAAATTCTGTTAATATAAAATTTATCTGGTAATATAGATTAATTTATTATATATATATTTTCCAAGATTTCTTATTTTTGTTAAATCCTTTCTTTAAAAAAGGCATGTTAAGTCGATTCTCGAATGTATCGCAGTCCACTCGAATGTATCGAAGTCATCTCGAAAGTCTCGAAGTGTATTGTTGCCTCTTTTCCGCAATGCTGATTAGCTCTCTGTCGATTTGCGTTGTGTATTATATTCGTAGCATCGAAAGGCTGTCATCGCGAGGGTTAGGCCGGGTCTACAATAGATGTAGTAAGCCCTAAGCCTTAAGAAATTGACCAATTACAGTCAAGTATGAGGAGAAAACTTGACTGTAATTGGTCAATTTCTTAAGGCTTAGGGCTTATTACACCTATTGTAGATCCGGCCTTAGCAGTTAGCAGTTTAACAGTTAGTCCAAAATAAAATTAATAAAATAATAATATGTTTTAAATAATATGTTATAATACTTTAAACTTGATAAATATTTTCGCGGAAAAGAGGCAACAATACTTGCGGGAATCGCACTAATATGTCTTTTTCAAAAAAGAACTAGAACAACAAGCGCGCGCTACGTCATACACCGATTTTATATAAAAAAGAATGATGTTTTTATATAAAGTTTGTTTAAACTTGATTAATATTTTTTGGCAGAAATCAGATGATTAAAGCATTACATTGCTAATTAAATTTTAAAATAAAAATATGTTATAAAAATTAAAATAATAATTTTATAAATAATATGTTATAATGCTTTATCTGCGATTAATATTTTTTGACAGAAATCAGCTGATAGCTGTCATAAATATTAATCGAGTTTAAGGAATTATAATATACATTACTTAAAACATTATTATTTTAAATGTTATAACATATATTCTTATTTTAAAAATTAATTAGCAAATTAACGTTTTAATCAGCTGATTTCTGTAACAAAAATATTAATCGAGGATAAGGTATTACAACATATTATTCACAACATATTGCTATTTTAATTTTATAGTTTGCTGAATTTGCCCGATAAACGTTTAAACTTGAAAAGATTAAGGCCTCTATAAAGCCTAATAGAACATTTTTTGTTCTAGGCTGTATAGAAGAGATATTTAAAAGATTTCTTCAAGATCTACAAAATGAGCCGACAGAAAATGTTCTGGGCTTTATAGAGGCCTTAATCTTTTCAAGTTTAAACGTTCTTTTAAAGATCTCTTCGAACTTTTAAGGATCTTTTAAAGATATCTTTAAGACGAACAAAATGAGTCCTCAGCAAATGTTCTACGACTTACACAGACTTTAATTTTTGAATTCAAAGTTTAAACGTTTTTTGCAAAAGGCCAGTGTAAGTAGTAGAACATTTCCTTTGGGCGCGTTTTAAAGGTCTCTTCAAGATCTTCAAAATAAGACCTCAGAAAATGTTGGACGACTTACCCAGGCCTTAATATTCGCAAAAAACGTTTAAGCTTTCAATTCAAAAATTAAGACCTGTGTAAGTCGTAGAACATTTAACATCATAATGAGCAGACAATGTAATGTTGAAATATATAAAAGATTAATTTTTGGCTCGTTTTAAAATATTGAAAATTAAAATTTTTAAACCGCGGACCCAATACGGCGCGGAATTATTTTACGTATATTAGATCAAAAAGTTTGTACGCTGGTATACTTATGGTACCAAAATAATCTGTAAACAATACACTATTGAAATATATATACGATTAATTTTTGGCTCGTTTTAAAATATTGAAAAATAAAATTTTTTAACCGCGGAACCCATACAGCGAACAATTATATTACGTATATTAGATCAAAAAGTTTGTAAGCTGGTATGATGATGGTACCATCATATTGTGCAGATAATGTACTGTTGAAATATATAATAGAATAATTTTTGGTTCGTTTTAAAATATTGGAAATTAAAATTTTTAAACCGCGGACAACATACGGCGCATTCATTTTACGTATATTAGATCAAAAAGTTTGTAGGCTGGTATGCTGCTGGTACCATCATATTGTGCAGATAATGTACCGTTGAAATATATAATAGAATAATTTTTGGCTCGTTTTAAAATATTGGAAATTAAAATTTTTAAACCGCGGGACACATACGGCGCGGATTCATTTTTCATATATTAGATCAAAAAGTTTGTACGCTGGTATGCTGATGGTACCATCATATTGTGCAGATAATGTACTGTTGAAATATATAATAGAATAATTTTTGGCTCGTTTTAAAATATTGGAAATTAAAATTTTTAAACCGCGGGCCACATACGGGGCGGATTCATTTTACGTATATTAGATCAAAAAGTTTGTACGCTGGTATGCTGATGGTACCATCATATTGTGCAGATAATGTACTGTTGAAATATATAAAAGAATAATTTTTGGCTCGTTTTAAAATATTGGAAATTAAAATTTTTAAACCGCGGACTACATACGGCGCGGATTCATTTTACGTATATTAGATCAAAAAGTTTGTACGCTGGTATCCTGATGATACCATCATATTGTGCAGATAATGTACTGTTGAAATATATATAAGAATAATTTTTGGCTCGTTTTAAAATATTGAAAATTAGAATTTTTGAACCGCAAACTCCATACGGCGCGGATTCAATTTACGTATATTAGATCAAAAAGTTTGTAGGCTGGTATGCTGATGGTACCATCATAATGTGCATATAATGTAGAGTTGAAATATATACAAGATTAATTTTTGGCTCGCTTTAAACAATTGAAAATTAAAATTTTTAAACCGCGGATCCCATACGGCGCGGATTCATTTTACGTACATTAGATCAAAAAGTTTGTACGCTGGTATGCTGATGGTACCATCATAATGTGCATATAATATATAGTTGAAATATATATAAGATCAATTTTTGGCTTGCTTTAAACAATGGAAAATTAAAATTTTTAAACCGCGGATCCCATACGGCGCGGAATTATTTTACGTATATTAGATCAAAAAGTTTGTACGCTGGTATACTTATGGTACCAAAATAATCTGTAAACAATACACTATTGAAATATATATACGATAAATTTTTGGCTCGTTTTAAAATATTGAAAAATAAAATTTTTTAACCGCGGAACCCATACAGCGAACAATTATATTACGTATATTAGAACAAAAAGTTTGTAAGCTGGTATGATGATGGTACCATCATATTGTGCAGATAATGTACTGTTGAAATATATAATAGAATAATTTTTGGTTCGTTTTAAAATATTGGAAATTAAAATTTTTAAACCGCGGACAACATACGGCGCGGATTCATTTTACGTATATTAGATCAAAAAGTTTGTATGCTGGTATCCTGATGATACCATCATATTGTGCAGATAATGTACTGTTGAAATATATATAAGAATAATTTTTGGCTCGTTTTAAAATATTGAAAATTAGAATTTTTGAACCGCAAACCCCATACGGCGCGGATTCAATTTACATATATTAGATCAAAAAGTTTGTAGGCTGGTATGCTGCTGGTACCATCATATTGTGCAGATAATGTACCGTTGAAATATATAATAGAATAATTTTTGGCTCGTTTTAAAATATTGGAAATTAAAATTTTTAAACCGCGGGACACATACGGCGCGGATTCATTTTACATATATTAGATCAAAAAGTTTGTACGCTGGTATGCTGATGGTACCATCATATTGTGCAGATAATGTACTGTTGAAATATATAATAGAATAATTTTTGGCTCGTTTTAAAATATTGGAAATTAAAATTTTTAAAGCGCGGGCCACATACGGGGCGGATTCATTTTACGTATATTAGATCAAAAAGTTTGTACGCTGGTATGCTGATGGTACCATCATATTGTGCAGATAATGTACTGTTGAAATATATAAAAGAATAATTTTTGGCTCGTTTTAAAATATTGGAAATTAAAATTTTTAAACCGCGGACTACATACGGCGCGGATTCATTTTACGTATATTAGATCAAAAAGTTTGTACGCTGGTATCCTGATGATACCATCATATTGTGCAGATAATGTACTGTTGAAATATATATAAGAATAATTTTTGGCTCGTTTTAAAATATTGAAAATTAGAATTTTTGAACCGCAAACTCCATACGGCGCGGATTCAATTTACGTATATTAGATCAAAAAGTTTGTAGGCTGGTATGCTGATGGTACCATCATAATGTGCATATAATGTAGAGTTGAAATATATACAAGATTAATTTTTGGCTCGCTTTAAACAATTGAAAATTAAAATTTTTAAACTGCGGATCCCATACGGCGCGGATTCATTTTACGTACATTAGATCAAAAAGTTTGTACGCTGGTATGCTGATGGTACCATCATAATGTGCATATAATGTAGAGTTGAAATATATACAAGATTAATTTTTGGCTCGCATTAAACAATTGAAAATTAAAATTTTTAAACCGCGGATCCCATACGGCGCGGATTCATTTTACGTATATTAGATCAAAAAGTTTGTACGCTGGTATGCTGATGGTACCATCATAATGTGCATATAATATATAGTTGAAATATATATAAGATCAATTTTTGGCTTGCTTTAAACAATGGAAAATTAAAATTTTTAAACCGCGGATCCCATACGGCGCGGATTCATTTTACGTATATTAGATCAAAAAGTTTGTACGCTGGTATGCTGATGGTACCATCATAATGTGCATATAATGTAGAGTTGAAATATATACAAGATTAATTTTTGGCTCGCTTTAAACAATTGAAAATTAAAATTTTTATACCGCGGATCCCATACGGCGCGGATTCATTTTACGTATATTAGATCAAAAAGTTTGTACGCTGGTATGCTGATGGTACCATCATAATGTGCATATAATGTAGAGTTGAAATATATATAAGATTAATTTTTGGCTCGCTTTAAACAATTGAAAATTAAAATTTTTAAACCGCGGATCCCATACGGCGCGGATTCATTTTACGTACATTAGATCAAAAAGTTTGTACGCTGGTATGTTGATGGTACCATCATAATGTGCATATAATGTAGAGTTGAAATATATACAAGATTAATTTTTGGCTCGCTTTAAACAATTGAAAATTAAAATTTTTAAACCGCGGATCCCATACGGCGCGGATTCATTTTACGTATATTAGATCAAAAAGTTTGTACGCTGGTATGCTGATGGTACCATCATAATGTGCATATAATATATAGTTGAAATATATACAAGATTAATTTTTGGCTCGCTTTAAACAATTGAAACTTAAAATTTTTAAACCGCGGATCCCATACGGCGCGGATTCATTTTACGTATATTAGATCAAAAAGATTGTACGCTGGTATGCTGATGGTACCATCATAATGTGCATATAATATATAGTTGAAATATATACAAGATCAATTTTTGGCTCGCTTTAAACAATTGAAAATTAAAATTTTTAAACCGCGGATCCCATACGGCGCGGATTCATTTTACGTACATTAGATCAAAAAGTTTGTACGCTGGTATGCTGATGGTACCATCATAATGTGCATATAATGTAGAGTTGAAATATATACAAGATCAATTTTTGGCTTGCTTTGAACAATGGAAAATTAAAATTTTTAAACCGCGGATCCCATACGGCGCGGATTCATTTTACGTATATTAGATCAAAAAGTTTGTACGCTGGTATGCTGATGGTACCATCATAATGTGCATATAATGTAGAGTTGAAATATATACAAGATTAATTTTTGGCTCGCTTTAAACAATGGAAAATTAAAATTTTTAAACCGCGGATCCCATACGGCGCGGATTCATTTTACGTATATTAGATCAAAAAGTTTGTACGCTGGTATGCTGATGGTACCATCATAATGTGCATATAATATATAGTTGAAATATATACAAGATCAATTTTTGGCTTGCTTTAAACAATGGAAAATTAAAATTTTTAAACCGCGGATCCCATACGGCGCGGATTCATTTTACGTATATTAGATCAAAAAGTTTGTACGCTGGTATGCTGATGGTACCATCATAATGTGCATATAATGTAGAGTTGAAATATATACAAGATTAATTTTTGGCTCGCTTTAAACAATTGAAAATTAAAATTTTTAAACCGCGGATCCCATACGGCGCGGATTCATTTTACGTACATTAGATCAAAAAGTTTGTACGCTGGTATGCTGATGGTACCATCATAATGTGCATATAATGTAGAGTTGAAATATATACAAGATCAATTTTTGGCTTGCTTTGAACAATGGAAAATTAAAATTTTTAAACCGCGGATCCCATACGGCGCGGATTCATTTTACGTATATTAGATCAAAAAGTTTGTACGCTGGTATGCTGATGGTACCATCATAATGTGCATATAATGTAGAGTTGAAATATATATAAGATTAATTTTTGGCTCGCTTTAAACAATGGAAAATTAAAATTTTTAAACCGCGGATCCCATACGGCGCGGATTCATTTTACGTATATTAGATCAAAAAGTTTGTACGCTGGTATGCTGATGGTACCATCATAATGTGCATATAATGTAGAGTTGAAATATATATAAGATTAATTTTTGGCTCGCTTTAAACAATGGAAAATTAAAATTTTTAAACCGCGGATCCCAAACGGCGCGGATTCATTTTACGTATATTAGATCAAAAAGTTTGTACGCTGGTATGCTGATGGTACCATCATAATGTGCATATAATATATAGTTGAAATATATACAAGATCAATTTTTGGCTTGCTTTAAACAATGGAAAATTAAAATTTTTAAACCGCGGATCCCATACGGCGCGGATTCATTTTACGTATATTAGATCAAAAAGTTTGTACGCTGGTATGCTGATGGTACCATCATAATGTGCATATAATGTAGAGTTGAAATATATACAAGATTAATTTTTGGCTCGCTTTAAACAATTGAAAATTAAAATTTTTAAACCGCGGATCCCATACGGCGCGGATTCATTTTACGTATATTAGATCAAAAAGTTTGTACGCTGGTATGCTGATGGTACCATCATAATGTGCATATAATGTAGAGTTGAAATATATACAAGATTAATTTTTGGCTCGCTTTAAACAATTGAAAATTAAAATTTTTAAACCGCGGATCCCATACGGCGCGGATTCATTTTACGTACATTAGATCAAAAAGTTTGTACGCTGGTATGCTGATGGTACCATCATAATGTGCATATAATGTAGAGTTGAAATATATACAAGATTAATTTTTGGTTCGCTTTAAACAATGGAAAATTAAAATTTTTAAACCGCGGATCCCATACGGCGCGGATTCATTTTACGTATATTAGACCAAAAAGTTTGTACGCTGGTATGCTGATGGTACCATCATAATGTGCAGTCAATGTAATGTTAAAATATATGAAAGAATAATTTTTGGCTCGCTTTAAACAATTGAAAATTAAAATTTTTAAACCGCGGATCCCATACGGCGCGGATTCATTTTACGTACATTAGATCAAAAAGTTTGTACGCTGGTATGCTGATGGTACCATCATAATGTGCATATAATGTAGAGTTGAAATATATACAAGATTAATTTTTGGTTCGCTTTAAACAATGGAAAATTAAAATTTTTAAACCGCGGATCCCATATGGCGCGGATTCATTTTACGTATATTAGACCAAAAAGTTTGTACGCTGGTATGCTGATGGTACCATCATAATGTGCAGTCAATGTAATGTTAAAATATATGAAAGAATAATTTTTGGCTCGCTCTAAACAATTGAAAATTATAATTTTTAAACCGCGGATCCCATACGGCGCGGATTCATTTTACGTATATTAGATCAAAAGTTAGTGCGCTGGTATGCTGATGGTACCATCATAATGTGCAGTCAATGTAATGTTAAAATATATGAAAGAATAATTTTTGGCTCGCTTTAAACAATTGAAAATTAAAATTTTTAAACCGCGGATCCCATACGGCGTGAATTCATTTTACTTATATTAGATCAAAAAGTTTGTACGCTGGTATGCTGATGGTACCATCATATTGTGCAGATAATGTACTGTTGAAATATATAAAATACGGCGCAAATTCTATAACGAAGAATTATACTATGTGTATTAAACGAAAAAATTTGTACGCTCGAATCTGTTTAATATAAAAGTAATCTGCATAAAATGTACTATTAAAAAAACAAGCGATGAATTCTATGCTTTTTTTGAATAGTTAAAGATGAAACTTTATAGCCGCGAACCCTACACTGCGCGGACTTATGTTATGTATATTATATAAAATAATTTGCATGCTCGTATTTATTTAATATAAAGAGCCAATAATTTATCGCTTGTTTTTTTCAATAGTACGTTGTTTGCAGATTATTTTTATATCAAATAGATACGAGCGTGCACATTTTTTTATTTGATATACATAATAAATTTTGCGCCATATAAGATCCGCTGCTACAAAGTATCGATTTTTAATATTCAAAATTTATTGCTTGTATATTTCGATAGTACATTGTATTATATATATAAAAGTTATATGCAAACAATGAAATATATTATTCGAGTTTTAAGTAGTAAACATATTATTTGTAATATTATTTATAACATTTTTAATTTTTATAACATATTTTTATTTTAAAATTTAATTAGCAAATTAACGCTTTAATTATGTGATTTCTGTCAAAAAATGTTAATCAAATTTAAACAAATTTTATATAAAAATATCATTTTTTTTATATATAAAATCGAGAAATGGCGCGCGCGTAGCGCGCGCTTGTGTTGGTCTAGTAATAATAAAAGAGAAAGAGAGAGAGAGAGAGAGAGAGAGAGAGAGAGAGAGAGAGAGAGAGAGAGAGAGAGAGAGAGAGAGAGAGAGAGAGAGATTCATTTTATCGCTTTCATCTATTTTTAATTTTTGACAGTTCTGGCAATCAAATCTGAGATTTTTTAAGTCTGTTAATTTTTTAAAATTTACTTTGGAATATAGATTAATTTATTATATGTATATTTTCACTAATTTCCCAAGATTTCTGGGAAATGTGAGTGCGATTGGTTTAACTTACAATGTAATTATATATTAAAATAATTTTTATAATAAAAGTGTAACAAATATAGCATAAATTTATAGTTGGAGAAAGGGAAGAGGGGGAGAAAACTTCGTCATCTCAATAAAGATCAGTAGGCGATATTAATAATACAGCAAAGTTCGGCTTCCCGTTAATCGTGCCTGCTGAATTTCTGCAAAAATAAAGCACTCATAATACCCTTAGATCTTAGCTCCGTAAGAGTCTTAGCCTAAGAAGATTTTGTAAAAGAAAAAAATCGGATCTCAAGTAATAAAGATAACAGGTTTCTTGCGGTGCCATTCGAGGAACATCGAATGAAATACGACGACCGAGGAGGAAACTAGTGGTACAGTTGGAAGTCTAAAACATTTTTGCGGTGGGGAAAACCAAGAGAGAGTGTGCACCTCGCCCCTTCTACTTCTACTCTTTCTCTCTCTCCTGTGGCTATCCATGACTCTTCTTGGCTCGGGATGAGGGAATTGCTAGCACAGACGTGCACGGAAGTTTAGCGTGATCTATTGGCTGAGTTTTCGTAGCTCGCTGAAGCGCCGACGGAATTTAACGAGCCACTCGGAATGAATATTTTGTTCTCGTACGAGGGTGTAATGCACGGTCGGGTTTTCACCCTCTCTTTCTCTCTCTGCCTCTCGAATTTGTTGGCCAGGTAATGAAATTGATCTCAATGATCCGCGACCGGAGTCTCTCTTTCTTTCTCGATGGTCGTATAAATAATCGAAAGGAGCAAACGGGGGTCTAATAAATCGTGCTGCGATTTTAGAAAACCGTCTCGGCGTCTCTTTCTCCCACAGAGATGGAATGCGCCCTCGTTTCGCAATTTAGTGATACATTCGTGATTCACAGCCCGCCGTTTTTTCTTCAGCGCGTTAAGCTTTTATATATCGTGTTATATATATATATATATATATATATATATATATATATGAGATGATTAAGTTAACCTTAGAGCAACGTTGCACCGCGGATTATCGCGCGCGTATCAAATTAAGTTTTCATATCGTGCACCGGCGAGCGTTCATCATTATATCGTAATTAAATATATTATCGTTGTTTGTGTAGCGAATTTAGAGACGACCGAGACAACATTACGTTCTGGAAAATAATACAGCATCGCGATATATTGCGATAACAAACAGCAAAAAAGGCAAAGAAAAGGTTAAAGGAAACAATTGCGATCTCAAATTTTATTGAAATTTAGATAATCGTTCTCATAATGCATTTTATTAAATTAATGAGAATTTTAAAACGAGTTTCATATTGGCTTATATTTGTAGCTATTATTAGTTTTTTATGCACATCAATTTTTATCCACTAATATTGAAAAGTTCAACATAAAAAACGAAATATAAATACATATAATAAATAATGAAAAAATAAGACTACTACTTGCTTTTATTTTAGTAATATTAATAGCATCATTTGTGTCTATTCCCTTTTTGTTGATTTTATTAAGGATATCCGAAGACTATTGTTCAGATTGGATTACATCAGTTATATAAAATTTATTTTAAATTCATTAAACTGGTTGTCAAAAATGTTATGTTATATCTATAAATCTTTATAAATGTAAATTTATAAATGACTCATGTTATATTTATAAATGATATCGATCTTGTAAGTAATTAAGCCCAACTCTTAATTTAAAATTATATGACAATGCATACGATTCCACCCAGCGCCTCCGCCCACGTGATTACGACCGACCAGGGAATGATGATGGCGGTGTCGAAATTGAGATACGTCTTAATTTGCACGTCCAAAATCGTCGAATGGAATAATCCTCAAAAAGAGAGAGCACGCTCTCGTATAATCCCTTATGAGTTTCGCGGGCAAACGTTGATTGTCCCCCTTCGAGAATAAATACATATTTTGCACGGCCTCTCTCGGACTTGATGCACACACAGAGACGATATGTAACCTAACCTAACCCAATGAAAACCAACCTAACTTAACCTAACCTAACGTTATTTCGGATTAATCGTAAACCCTTATCGAACCTGGCCGAAATTCGACCAGACCGAATTTAATTATTTACTTTCGGCCGCCGAGGGTAATGGCGGACTCTGGAAACCCGTGGATCTTTGTTTAATGAATTACCCATCTCGACGTGGCATTAGATTAAATCCGAGGCAAAGTCGATGGACGCGTCGGGATGGCTTGGGCTAAATTGATACAAACGACACGGCTGCCCACGCTCTTTTTCCCTCCCCCCTTCCTCCCTCCTTCCTTTCCCTTTCTCGGCTTTTCTCACCCTTCTTTCGTCCGATCACCTCCGGCTCTCGCACCGTGATTGGAGAAAGGCGAAGGTGTTGGAAGTTATTTCACCGTCGTATCTCGCCGATCAAAATGCTGAGAGGTGCGGGAATTAATCCCGAAAGTACCCCTATTCCATCAAACGTCACCCGTGTTCCGCCGACACGTCTCTGATAAGTGTGCGTCTTGCAAATTGAAATTGAAGATCGGCAGCTACGCCCCGAACTCTCTCATCCTTTTTTCTTTCTCTCTCTCTCTTTCTCTCGAGAAACCGGTTAAATAAGGTGCGATAAATAAAATATCCCGATAACGTGCTGGGGAAAGACTGTAATAGCGAGCGAGCAGTATGCAAGTTTATCGTCGCGGATTATAGATCGTTAAGAATGCTCGACATGGAATAAAAACATGTAGTTTCTTAGGCATTATGTGGAAAAGAAAGTACCATATTGTATATATTGCATCGATTTTGACGATTATTTTTATACTATATATGATATAAATAGATATATAGATATAATAAATAAATGGCATAATTTTCATCCATTATATCTCAAGATAAAATAAAAAATAATTTGACAAATTATCGAATACGATTACGTAAACAATCAAATTGATCAATGTTTGCGATCTACAAAATATATCTTACAATTAGTTTTAAGTAAAGCGTTTAAAATAATTTATTGGTATTTACTGCGAAGATGAACGAACATCAATTTTACAGGCAAAAAAATAAGTGAAATATAAGTTAGAATTTATAAAGATATCGAAAAGCGACTTCTCTCTCTTTCTTTATCAACCTCCTAATTAAAGGTTTATTTTTTTCACTTAATAGTTCAAAATTGTTCTAAATATTCAATAAAAGTTTATAGATTAAAATAAATAAGAATAAAAATTATGATTTTATTTGAGCTGATTTTATTTAAAAATATACAAATGAGAGAAATTAAAAAGTAAATTTTAATATTAAAAGTTAAAAAATTTATTTAATTATAGTAAATTGAATTCTAAATGGAATTCAGGAATTTGTTAAAATTTGTCAAATCTATATATATTTAAATTGATAAAATTTTTTCACGATTTTTTTAGAGATTTTATTGAGAAAAAAATTTAATATTTGAATGATTAATGCTAATAATACAAAAATAATTGAAATACATACAAAAATTAAAATTATTTATATTAATAAAAATTAATTTTTTAATTGGAAATTAAATGTAATATTTAAATATACTATATGAATTTTAAGGGAAGGAAAAGAATTGCAAAAATAAAATTAATTCAATTTAAATACTTTTATATAGTTATTTTAGTATATTTAATATAGATTGAAATATATAAGAAGTCAAACAACATCTACAAAATGTCAGCATCAATTCTCTCTTTCTCTCTCCCTCTCTCTCAACTCTCTCCTCCTTCAGAGATCGATACTTTAGGAGGAAAGAAAGTGACTTTAGCATGAGGCACGACACGAAAGCGATCGACCCTTCTAATTTTATGTGCCTAATTATTATTGTTTTTATCAATGCAATTAGCGTCACAGGCATTTTTATTGCACGTCGCTGTCGCTTTTCGAGCTTCCTTTGTATTTTTATTTCACGGAAATCTTTGACACTGTCGACAACTCGCAGAAGTACTGTACTTTCGTCGTTTTCTCTCTCCGAGTTTTTCTTTTTCCTCTTTTTTTCCCTCACTTTCTAAATGCTGTTTCGCAACCGCGACAAATCGAAGTCAGCAGGTGACGATTCAGCAGCGAGTACAAGAGGAAGAAGTTTCTTCTCGTACCTTGGCGCGGTTTACTCGCGAAGTCTAGACGTATTCGAGATATTGTATGCAAAGCTGTCGATGTCTATCGGAAGCTTTCTTCGGAACTAAAATTCGAAAAGTTGCATATCGTCGCGCCACAAGAGAGGAGGCGCGCTCTCAAAGAAAGAGAAAAAGACACAAGAAATGTCTGATAAAAAAGAAATTGCAATGTAGCGAGGTGTGTCGGACTGAAATAAAAAAAAAATCCTTCCTCGCGCGTACGTCGATAAAAATTTAACCGGCATGTCCGTATTATATTTTTACTCACGAGAAATTATTCATATTTGACTCCGTTTAGTGTATAAAAGTTAGTATAACTGTGTATACGAGAGAATATTGAATAAATACTCATATATATGTATATACACCCAAAAATATACGCTCTATTTCTAAAAATAAATATTATGTAAGATCCGGATATTTTAGAATAAAATATAAAAAATTTGCAAAAATTTCAATATTGAACATTTCGATTACATTATCCACATATTTATATATATATATACAATATATATAATATATATATATTCATTAATTTTTATATATTTATTAATTTTTATATATTTGTTAATTTTTATACATTTACTAATTTTTATATATTATATCGCGAAACGTTAATTTTTTAATTTTTCTGCAAAAATATTGACAGAACCGACTTTTAAATTCAAAGCTGTCACCCTGAATTTATCTCTATATATTATTATATATTTATTAATTTTATATATTTTATCGGAGAAAAGTTTACTTTTCTTTATTTTCCTGCAAAAATATTGACGGAACCGGTCTTCAAATTCAGGGCTCTGTCGCTCTGACTTTACCTTTATACATTTTTTAATTTTTATATACTTTATCGAGGAATTTTTGCAGAAAAATAAAAGAGATGAACCTTGCTCGATAAAACGATCCAGGGACCCGTTACTTCGGCAATTATCTTTCGTCTTATTAATAAACTTAATACAGCTCGTCTTTCATATCGCCATAATCCGACACGACCTCGATATAGAGCCTCACTCTCCCCCCTCCGCCCCTCTAAATATTATTCGCGTCTAATTGGCTCGAGTTTCCCCGCGGATCGCTTCTAATTACGCGATAAAGAATTCCGCGAAGAACCAGCGATCGCGATCGGTTTTACGACGTCATCAACATAATCTCGTCGTCGATATTACGATAGTACGGACTGCTAATTTCGAGACAATGGCCCATCGGGAGCCTTTGTTCCGCGCCGTAAGGTAGAAAAAAAAAGAGACGCCGGAAACACTCGGCGTGTTTTCGCCCCGCGAACTAATGAGCGACGTGTCGTGCAGATAACGCGGGAGAGCTACTAATCTAATATCGAAGCGAAATTACGCATAAGGGATGCAAATCCCCCTTTCTCCTCCCTCCTCCCTCCCTCCGGAGACGAGCGAGCCGTCCTTTCACCCTCTCATTCTCTCTCTTTTTCTCTTCATCCTTCTCATCCTTCTCTCTCCTTCTCTCTCGTCGGCGCGCGTCCTAATAAACTCCTTTCATTAGAGCCGCCCCGTCGTGCTGCAAGCACGCCGAATGAACAAACTGTGCAGTCGTAACACCGGCTTGGCGACAGCTGCGGGACGAAGCACCCGCGGTTTTCCCTCCCCATCCTTCTTTCTCCTTCTCTCTCACCACAACCCTCCTCATCCCCATTAGCGTTCGCAGCCAGCGCGACTCTCTCTCTCTCTCTCTCTCTTTTTTTCTTCATCCTTCTCTCTCTGGAGCCTAGTTCTTTTCGTCGCGAAGCGTTTCTACTACGAGAGAACCTAGTGCTCATCCCTTGCCAGCTTCGGTCCGCGATCCTTCTCGCTCCTTCTCGGCCGCGACGCGATATCCTTCTCGCGGCGAGCCGAAGCGCGCGCGGAATTTCTCTCTTCTCTCCGCCGAGTCGCCGGCGACCGAGCAAATATCAAATAAATGAGACGGCTGCGCGAAACCTCGACGTTTTAATTACTAGTGTTTAGTCGCGGCACCGGAGTCAAGAGCCGCGGCGGACCTCGAAGCTCGCCTCTTTCTCTGTGTCTCTCTCTCTCTCTCTCTCTCTCTCTCTCTCTCTTGCTCTTCCGGTGACGTTGTCGCGCGTTCTCTTTATCTTTTTCCCCGGGATTCCCCGTAGTAATGCCAATCTCACCGCACCTCCGCGCGCTCGTCAGGAGAAAATGTCGACTTTCGGGGAGACGAGCGTGTTTTTATTGCACGCGCGGTTCATTATATCCGTCGCGGAAAACTGCCTCGTCGGAATGCACGGCGAGCTTTCCGTATGTACGTATGTACGTATAATATATGTATATACGATGTATGTGTGTGCACACATGTATGTACGTATCAACACCGCGATTATACATATATACGTGTTTTGCCAGGGATGGTTTAATTGCGAGCCCTGTAAATTTCGCACGCGCGAGGTAATCTATATCATTTCATAAATAAAAAGAGGGATCATTTCGAAAAATAGGACGGATGAGAATTGATCGTGCGCGCATTATTATCATCGAGAAATTATTTTTTGCGTTTTGGTTTAATATTTTTGCGTTATGCACGCGTCACGAGAGATGTAGGTTGCAGCAACTCGAATATTTCTACGTAGTTACAAATTTCCTCGCGAATTTAGGGTGACAATTCCTCCTTGGGTTTTTCAGTTTTTCATACATTATAGAGATACTTTATTTTACACCTTTTTTATTTATTAATGAACGACTCAGTATTAAATTTCATATTGAATACTATGCAAGGAAAATTTTATCAAGTGTCATATTTTTTCTTAAGATTGTTTATTTTCTAATTTTAAATATTTGATTAATTTTAATCTCATTATCAATTATTTTTTTGTAATAAAATCTGTAATAAAATTAATTAAAAAATAATTTTAATTTTGTTACATCGTTTCGTTGAAATTGATAACATAAGTCGCAAATAAAAAGAGGGGCAGTAATATAATAATAATGATAATAGTGAAAACAATTCCTATCGTAAATCCAGATGTCATATATTTTTCTTATGATTATTTAATTTTAAATATTTGAATAATTTTAGTCTCAATTTCAAATTAACATTCTTTTGTAGTAAAATCTGTAAATCCATTAAAAAATCATTTTTATCTTGTTACAATGTCTCGTGTTAAAATAGATGATGATGACTACTATAATATAATAATAATAATAATATTATTATTCGAAACAATCTCTACCGTAAATCTAGATATCTTTTTTTCGGCTATTGACGCGTCACGGTGCTGTAAATCCGCACAATTTGTGGCTGCAGACTTTTACGCTGCGTTGGTCCCGTGGACATCGGTCATCAGGGAACAACGCGGTTTCTCATCGAGAGTCAGACGATCTCGCGATATTTCGGCATTTTGATAAACGATAATAACATATTTCAGCGGCACGGAATTTTTTTTCGACAGGTTTTTCAGCGCGAAATTCACGGCTTAATAAATCGATGAAAAAGAAAACGGAATATACGCACAAAAATGCGCGATAAGAACTCGACGACTAAAAATTATCATGCTGACATTTTGTGTTTCTTCGGTCTCTTTGCTTCTATCTGATTGGAATAACGTCGAGTAAGAAGTAATCGGGCAAAGTCGGATAAATAAAACAATCTTCTAATGATAAGTTTAATAACCATTGTGTGATTTGTCCCTTTTTAAAAAAGGTATGTTAAGTCGATTCTCGCAAGTTTTGTTGCCTCTTTTCCGCGATACTGATTGGCTGTCTCGATTCGCATTGTGCGTTATATTCCTAGCATCGAGAAGCTGTCATTGCGAGGGTTAGCAGTTTGACAGTTTGTTCAAAATAAAATTAAATAAAATAATAATATGTTTTAAATAATATGTTATAATACTTTAAACTCGATTAATATTTTTGACAGTTATCAGCTGATTTCTGTCAAAAAATATTAATCGCGGATAAGGTATTATAATATATTATTTACAACATATTACTATTTTAATATTTTTTACATACCTATTATTATTTTAAAATTTAATTAGCAAATTAACGCTTAATCAGCTGATTTTGGTAAAAAATATTAACAACGCGTTAATTTGTTAATTAAATTTTAAAATAATAATATATGTTAAAAATATTAAAATAGTAATAAGTTGTAAATAATGTTATAATACTTTAAAGTCGATTAATATTTTCTGACAGAAATCAGCTGATAACTGTCAAAAATATTAATCGAGTTTAAAGTATTATAATAACATATTATTTAAAACATATTATTTTATTTAATTTTATTTTGAACAAACTCAAACTGCTAACTCTCGCGATGACAGCTTCTCGATGCTACGATTATAACGCACAATGCAAATCGAAACAGTCAATAAGCATCGCGGAAAAGATGCAACAATACTTGCGAGAATGATCTTAACATGCCTTTTTAGAAAGAGATGTTATAATATTTTCAATTCAATCAAAATAAATAATTTCTCACTCACCGATACGTGCAATAGCAGTTGTAGGAGTTGTAGTACAGCACATTGATCTGAAAACAAAATATTCAAATTATGTATATATACATGTGTGTACGTACAGGATGTTTTAAAAGTCTGGAAACGGTCGAATATCTCAATGCAATTTATAAAAAAATGTTTTTATTTTGCATACCTCACAGTTGCCTCGCTGTCGCCCGATGCCTCCCTGGGCCTCCTCCTCCTCTCTTGGTCCATGGTAGCACTCGCGAAAACACGAATAATTACGATCGCCCGACACTTTACACGGCACTCCCGACACGCGAAACTTTACACGGCACTCCCGACGCGACGCGTATTTCGCGTACATTGCACAATGAGAAAAAACGATGCGAAAATTATACTCGCGTGCAGCTTATCAGCAATGCTATCTGTAACAAATAAAATATATACATATATATATATATATATATATATAGAGATACTTAAACAAAAATTATGTTTCTTAAAAAAAATATTATTATATAATTATTCTGCTTAACCTCACAGTTGCCCCAGTGTCGCCCGATGCAACCCCGGGGCTTCTCCTCGTAGAAGAAGCTTCGAAACACTTACTTTTTTGCGTTTGCGACGCGCGGCGACGCCCGGATTTTAAATATCACATATTCGACGCGTTTCGGTAAAACGTGAGAATCGCGAGTGCTTATTCGCGCGCGAATAGAACCGATGCTCTGTTTTCGCGTCGCCGCTTTTTTCTAGGCCCACTTATCGGAGGGCCTCATCGAACGACGATGATGCGCGGCGACTCCCCCCGCGACGTACTTAGGTTAGATCGAGAGTCGTCGATATGTAATAGACTCGCTCGTGCGATCGCGATCACGACGTCGGTACACGATTTCGCGACGCGATCGGATTTATATGATAATTAAGCACTTAAAAACACTAAATTCACGCTCGTACTGTCGCGGACCGGCGATGAGCGCGCAAACGTCGAACAATCGAAAATGTACCTAGCAACAGTAATACTGATGTCGAGTGTCGGACTGGCACTGCCAGTTACGGGACGCGCAACGCGCACACGTCACATGTTGGGACAAGATGGCCGAGTCGTAGTGGTGGGGGTCCAGCGTAAGTATGGCGCGCACACGTTGCGACAAGATGGCCGAGTCGTAGTGGTGGTGGTGGGGTTCCAGCGTAAGTATGGCGTGTGAGCTCGGAGCTCGGCTCGGTTCGGCGGTATATTATTATTTTAAAATTTATTTCGTAAATTAACGCTATATATTATGTATTCTTTTTTAAAAAAAATATGTAAAGTCGATACTTGCATATATCGAAGTTTATTGTTGTCGCTTTACCGCGATGCTCATTAGCTGCCAAGATTCACGTTGTGCGTTATATTCGTAGCATCGAGACTATCATCGCGAGGGTTAGCAGTTTGATAGTTTGTTTAAAATTAAATTAAATAAAATAATAATATTAGTATTAAATAATATGTTATAATACTTTAAACTCGGTTAATATTTTTTGACAGAAATCAGCTGATAACTATCAAAAATATTAATCGCGGATAAAATATTATACCTAACATATTATTTAAAACATATTATTTTATTTTATTTTCATAACAAACTGGTAAACTACTAATTCTCGCGATGACAGCCTCTCAATGCTACGAATATAACGCACAATGCGAATCGAAATAGTCAATCAGCATCGCAGAAAACATGCAACAATACTTGCGAGAATCGACTTAACATGCCTTTTTTAAAAAAGGATGTTATAATATTTTAAATTCGATTAATATTTTTGACAATTATCAGTCGATTTTTGTCAAAAAATATCAATCATGGATAAGATATTATAACATATTATTTAAAATATATTATTATTTTAATATTTTCACATATTTACACCTTCATTACCGCTATAGCTATAAAAATGTTATAAAATAAGCAATTTCTCACTCACCGATACGTAGGTACAATAGCGGAGTTGTAGTACACAGCACACATTGACCTAAAAACAAAATAAACTTATTATTTTGCATTATAACACAATATAAATATAAATATATGTAAGCTAAAATATTTAATTAGCAAATTTTCGTTTTATTAATATTTTTTGACAGAAATCAGCTGATTAAAGCGTTAATTTGCTAATTAATTTTTAAAATAATAATATGTTATAATACTTTAAACTCGATTAATATTTTTGACAATTATCAGCTGATTTCTGTCAAAAAATATTAATCGAGAATAAAATATTATAACATATTATTTACAATATATTACTATTTTAATTTTTTAACGTATTATTATTTTAAAATTTAATTAGCAAATTAACACTTAAATCAACTAATTTCTGTGAAAAAATATTAATCGAGTTTAAACAAATTTTATATTATTTTTTAAAAGATATCATTTTTTAACATAAAACTGAAGAATGGTGCGCGCGTATTAGCGCGCGCTTGTGTTGTTCTAGTATTTTAAAAAAATGACGAGAGCATTCGAAAAGAAGAAAAATTAAATAATGACAATATGTTGATTTTATCATAAAAAATATAATAAATATAATAAATTATAATATATAATAAATTTATATAATAAATTTATATAATAATTATATATAATAATATATAATATATAACAATACTATAATTTATTATATTTTATATAATTATGTAAGTTATATATAATTATATTATATTATTATATAATTTATTATATAATTATATATAATAAATCATATGATATTAATTATATATAATAATATATGTAATGTATTAATTATATATAAAAATAAATTATAATTATAAATTATAATATAATAAATTATATAATTATAGTATAGAATATAATAAACTATAGTGTTGTTACCTACGTGATATGTTCTATACATGAGAATTACTACAGATAATGCCTTTGTAACACTGTCGCGTTAAACAAAGGCATTTTTTCATCCCTCACAAAAAATCTGTCGAATGGATCTGGCGCGTAATTATCTTTTTCTTTTCCTTTTTTTTAGTTTCCACTCTCGCACACTTGTATTTGTAACAACGCGAAATGCGCGAATTAACGTAATTCTCGGGCATACGCGATAGCGAGCGTCAAATCGCGCAAATTAATATACGACGAAGCGTGTGGCGTGCATGTGTTTTTAAAAAATGCAACGCGCGTACGCTTCTTCTCGCGAGAACGCATTTACATTTGTCGTGTATATCCCCCCGTAGAGTTTAACTACTTTCCACCTTTAATGCCCCCGCGAGCTTTTTCGCGAGAATGCCATTCGTTTCTTTTTTTCTTTTTTTTTTCTTTTTTTCCCTTAAGCGCTATTGTCGCTATGCGCGACCGGAGAGCGCGCGGAGACTTCTTTTCTGCATTTTCAAAACTTGCCTCCATCGCAGATTGCCTGCACGCGCAGCTCATTTTATCCCTGCGGGACGGGTTTGTTTGTCTCGCCAAGTAGTTCTTTCAAAGACAAACATTAAGCGAGCTTTTCGAAAACTTAATGAAACTCTCCGCTACGTACGCCCCGCGCCGTCGATATTTATTTTTATTTAAACAAGTGAGAATAAGCTTTGCTCGGTGTACAAGAGAGCGTATCGATTTATCACGATAGTTGTAAGATTTAGTAGGAAATTAGATGAAAAATGTCTCGTCGCGAAAAAACCTCTCCCCCCCCTCTCTCTCTCTCTCTCTCAATCTCCTAATTAAAGGTTTATTTTAATTCCTAATTCCTAATTAAAGTATTAATTTTTTCCATCAATAATTTAAAATTGTTCTAAATATTTAATAATTAATCCATAGATTAAAATTATGATTTTATTTTTAAAAAATGAAAAAATATAAAGAAGAAGAATTAATATAAAGTAATATCAAAAATTTTTTTAATTATTTTAATCATAAAAAACTGAATTCCAAAAATTTTTGGGAATTTGTTGAAGAATAAAATTCACATTTAAATAGTAAAATTTTTTCACGATTTTTTAGAGATTTTATTGAGATACAAAATTTAATATTTAAATGATTAATGTTAATAATATAAAAATAATATAAAAATAATTGAGATGTATAAAAAAGTTAAAATTATTTATATTAATAAAAATTATTTTTGTTAATTTAAAATTAAATGTAATATTTAAATAAACTATATAAATTTCATTTTAAGTAACGAAAAGGAATTGAATTGTAAATTTTAATAAAATAAATTTTAATTTAAGTACTTTTATATAGTTATATTTTAGTATCTTTGAGAATATATTGAAATACATATATAAGAATAGTCAGACCACAATAATCTATAAAATAAGCGGTTTTTTTTATTTTGTATTTTACTAGTATTCGACATATCTAAGTTTTTAGCTGCCAAAGGTAGATAGTTGTTCGGAGGATGCTGTATAAATTCGATTCTGTTTTATATTGTCAGGATAATATTATGGTATATAAAAATCAACGAACAGATCTTTTTTGATTCAGGTTTTTTCAACTTTTGCAAAATTTTATTACGATTATCGTAACATAAATTTATATTTTAGAGTGCAATATTCAGATATTACTTTTGCAATTTGATTATAAAATATAGATATACGGATAATCGGAACTCGAAGTGAACTTTTTTACAGTATTTCCATGTTATGTAATACATTTCAGCACGTGAGAGCAGAGGATCTCGACACTCGTTTATAGTTTAGTTGAGAAAATGAGAAAACGCGGATAAAACTATTACGTTTTTATTATGACAATATGAATGGACAAAAATTGAGTGCAATTTTATGGAAAATGTAAAAAGTGGTTTCTATATGGTTCCATGGAAAATGGTATGACAATTTTTGCGTATGCAAAAAAACTGCACTTTTTAATGCGCGAAAATTGTGTTTAGATAAGTATCCTTTATTTTATGTATTTTAAAAATATATATATTATTTGAGCATTTCAAATATCTGAATTTACTATAATATCATGAATATCCAGATTTTCTTCTATATAAGATGACAACAGTTTACTTTCATGAGTATCGAACTTTGCTTTTATGTTTCATGATCTCTCGTTTCATTCTTTTTATATATGTCGCTACAAGATTTTTTGTAAATTCTATTTTTTTACAAAAAGCCTAGGCTTTTTATAAAACGTCGGCTCACAAAAATTTGTCATTTTATAAAAAAAAGCTTCTTTTTGTGTAGAAAGAGTAAGTTTATAAAAAGCCCGCAGCATTATAAATAAAATAATAAATTGTATACTTTAATATTATAAATATATATATATATATATGGCTCTGATAATAAATAAGATAAGGGATAAAGGGCCAATTGAGAGCCAAGCGCGGTAATTGATACGCTAATGTGTTGTGGTTAATTAAAAGAAATTTATTTGTACGAATAGTTTTAATTTCAATTTTTTTACCGACGTTTTAAACAAATGTTCCCTGGAAAAAAAAACAAACATAACTATTGTATTATTTTGTAATGACTCCGCTAAAATATTATCACACAATGTTTACACGAATAATGACTGGTAATTTTTGTCGCGACTTTGACACACTAATATATAAACGACCATATGAGTTATTTCGATCATAGTTTCTTTCTCGTGGTACATGTGCCTCGTTCGACAAATGTTCGGTTTCCTTCTCGGCGACTACCGGAATAGGATGCGGACATTGGTCGTGTTAGTCCCTTGTACTCGTTAGAATTTTCTTGATATCAAAAAATCACGTATGTATAAACGACAACTTTTTATTGTTTGTAATAATCTACTTTGTAAAACTTGTTGTACATTCCATAGATGCTGAAGATGGTCCAAAAATTGAGGACCGAAACGTACAAATAAATTTCTTTTAATTAACCACAACACATTAGCGTATCAATTACCGCGCTTGGCTCTCAATTGGCCCTTTATCCCTTACCTTATTGAATACTTTAGTTTGTAAAATATTTTTAATTAAATATATACTAATCAGTTAATCCAGAGTCATTGAATTTATGTAATTTATATCAAAAAATTATATATGAGTTTTATATTTATATTAATTATATTAATTTACACTATTCTTATATTTTTACATGACTTATATGAATTATATGATTTTTTAATATACTTGGCGCTATAAATAATTTTTATACAATAATTTCCATGCTATTCCATGCAAAATGAGATTTTGCAAAGAGTATTTGACGAACATGTGTAGATAGCATTAATCATTCTCTTTCGTAATTTTTAAAGTCTTGCCGTGTGCATAATAGAACTATTTAAATATTTATAGCTCCGCTTATACGAGAGTATAGTATATCTTCGACGTACTAGAGAGAGTATGGTACATACACGGTGTGCGCGAAACTCTGTCGCGACACGTAATAAATCACGTAGGTAATTGCCTCAATTCGGCAGCTTTCGATATTCACTCTTGCACGTGGACGTCGATAAGAACGTTAAAAACCGGGGGGGATGATCAATCTTCCGAAGTAAATAATAATGGAAGCTCATTGATTCACACATCCTGCTGAGAGGGATGCGCGGCAGCCATCGTTCAGTCAACGTTGGAGAACAGCATTGAAAAGCGATTTGAATATTCAAGCTGAACACGTTGGACCGACACGCGAATCCTCCGGTAGCGAGATAGTTAAAACCCGGAGTCATCGGTAAAATTGGCGGTTTTATTCCCCCCCCCCCAACCCCTTCTTTCCTCACGGCGATAGATTAAGAGGGGAACTTTATAACCCTGTGCGCGCGCTCTTCCTCTTTTTTCTTTCTTTTCTCTCCTTTTTTTTCCTTTTCGCGTACTAATCCGCGACACGGCGCTTTCGATTTTATTATCGACTTCCGCGTCATCGGGTCAGTCGAAATATTCGCGCGACACAATGTATGACACGATTGCACACAAAGAGAAAGAGGGGGAGCGTTTATACAGGCTGATTCTAAAGAAGTGCGAAATATTTTAGGAGACGATTTTTTGTCAAAAATTAAAGGAGAGAGGATCTTTCATATAAACATATTCTTTTATACCCTGAAAAGTTAAAATCGGGGGAAGGGGGTGAAAATTAGGTTTCTAATTTTTTCTGAAATTTTGTTTTTCAATTTTTTTCATATATTTACTATTATTTTGTTTTGCTTACTTTTTTTTAATTCTAAAATTCAATAACTCGAAACCTATGCCGTTTAGCTGTGCATAATAATGTATTTTAATTTTTTTCTTGAAAATTATTGATTTTACGAAAAAAATAAAAAAAATAAAAAAGTTTCTAAAGAAATCAAGCTTTCTAACGCATATTTTTTAATGATCACATTCCGACCTCTTAAAAAGTTGTAATAAAAAATTGTATAGGGGTTGCTAGTTTCATCCCCTTATAACGATACAGGAGAATTTTAAAAAATATTAATAAATAATCCTTTTTATCAGTAAAAAATATATCCATCAAATTTTGTCATTTAACTTGTTCAAAATTTGAAAAAAAGTAAAACTTAATTTTCTCTCCCTTTGAAAGAGTATATCTCTTTAAAGAGTATAACTTTAGGGAGGGATTTAGGAGTATATATTCATATGAAAGACCCCCTTAATTTTTGACAAAGAATCATCTCCTAAAATAAATTTTCGCACTTATTTAGAATCACCCTGTATAACGTTTATACTGTTCCTCCGCGATGTCGCTGATCCTTATTGTCGTCATGTCCGGATACAATCCATTGAAAAGAGAGAATGTGTCCACCGATATCAGGTTTCCGGCTAAATGTCGTTCAGGTTTTGCCGGTGCAACTTGAAAGAGGGCTTCGAAGCGCATTGAAACACGTACATACATACAGGCGGTGTTCCGCACTTGCGTTCTCTCTCGTCGTCGTTCGCTCTATACATCAAATTAACGATCTAGAATGAGTGCGGCGGCGAGGAAAAAAAAGGGAAAGAAGAGAAAGATAGAAGAGAGAAGCTTGTGTTTCGACAGAATTCGCGTTCTCTCTCGTCGATCAGATCGCACCGCTGCGCAATCTCCGAATCGTTGAAAAGAGATTGGTTGAAAGAACGTTACCAGTTTCCTCAAGCAAGAGACGCAATGCAGTCTCTCTTAACTGTAAACTGTCTATAAAAAGTTGTCTATATGTCTCAAAGTGCACGAAGTACAACCTCCTACGCCCCTACATGCAATCCTTAAATTCTGCAATATCGAGATACACTGAAGGAATCGATATTACCTTAGATTCCTCGTCAGCTGATGCGATTAAGAATTGCAACTAATATATAATTTTAATTATTCAAGTATCCAATGTATGTATATATGTATAGTATATTTATATATATTAGATATTTAAACCAATTAAAATTTTATATTAGTTTTTCGTAATTTATATATAAAAAAAATTATCAAAGAGAATGATTAGATCTGCACATGATTATCGTCTTCAAATACTCTTTGAAAAATTTATTTTAGTTAGAAATAATTATTTTATAAAACCAAGTGTATTAAAAAATTATTTAAATCATGTAAAAATATAAAAATTATATAATAATTAATATAAATGGAAAAAATAAAATAATTAATTTTAATAATATAATAATTATTATAAATATAAAAATCATAAAATTATAAATTTAGATTTCAATAAAAAACTTATAATTATATGATTTTTATATGTACATTAATTATTATCACATTTATATTTATACATGATTTATATGATTTTTTAATACACTTGGTTTTATACAATATAATTTCCATGCTATGCAAAATGAGTAATAATAAAAATCATTTTCTTTCGTAATTTTTAAAAGCATATGTTGTCGCTGATTCGAACCTGAAATATCCAACCTTCCTTTTTAACATATAACCAGAAGGAGAGAAAATACGTAATTCGACAAAGATCGCTTTAATTAACATGGAGTGCGCGCGCTGAAGTCTCTGCAATTTGTTTTCGCTGGAAAGGAAAACTCTCGCGAACGAGCTGTGCATCGCACGAAAAGAAATCGATTTGAATCGCGGACGAATGTACGACCGAGCAAAGTAGACAGCTCGGAATTCGGTATAAGGGACGCGCGCGGTTCTAGCAAAAAGAGCGCGCACCATTCTCAGAATTGATCTGAATTGCAACGATCGAATCGAGAGAGAGAGAGTAAAAAATTGCTACGCGTCGATCGACCTCTTAGAGACTTGTTCCTTCTTTTACGAGGACGCGATTTAACGAGGGGGTGCGCGGCTCCTCTCTTATTTGCTACACAAGAAACGGACCGAATCCGATCCGATGAGCAACGTTATACAAGTCGCAAATACACAATGAGAAAGAAATTGAAATTCCATCTCTCGATATCGCAAAATATGTATATTCCATCGCGCGTTTGTACGCAATTTTTTTTCTTCCCCTCGCGTTATCAATTTCAAATTATTACGAACGATAATGGGAATTTTTTTTTCGAAATAATGCGAAAAAAATATCTTCTTTTTTTAAATAATGCGAAAGAAATATCTTCTTTTTTTAAATAATGTGAAAGAAATATCTTCTTTTTTTAAATAATGCGAAAGAAATGTATTTTTTGTTGAAATAATGCCAAAGGAATATTTTTTTCGAAATAATGCGAAAGAAATATTTTTTTTCGATATAATGCGGAAGATATATATTTTTTTCGAACTGCAAAAATAATTTTTTTTTCAAAATAATGCGAAAGATATATATTTTTTTCGAAACAATGCAAAAGAAATCATTTTTTTTAAATGATGCGAAAATATTTTCTTTTCGAAATAATGCAAAAGAAATATATATATATATATATATATATATATATATATATATATATATATATATATTAGGGTGGTCGTTAAATGGAAGATCATGTTGGATGGTCATAAATCAGCTCCAAATGTAGAAAAAATAATTCTCTAATTTTTTCAGATTTTTATTTTCAGCTCTGAGTCTCCCTGTTTGCACGTGAATTTTTTCCATTTAAAAAAATACCAATTTAAGTAATTTTTAGATTAAAAATAGAATCAACAAACCTGATTTAAATAAGTTTCGCTGCCGTGAGGTATAGCATGAAATTGTATACGGGGTATTTCACTCGAGTTGTGTGTTATGTTATATTCTTATATCAATTCATTTATTTATTCATTTATATGTTATTTAAATATTATTTATATGATATTTTTTAATAATTTGAAAAAAATACTAATTTACTTCAGTTCTAGATGGAGTCAGCTGCAAAAGTAGTGAACAAAATTATTCAATTTTTCATAAAAGATAGTCAAAAATCGTATATGGGCTATTCCACACGAGTCGTGGGTGTTTTCAATTCAGTTAATTATTTTTTATCCACTTTTCAAGCAATGTAACGACGTATTTTATATTTTTTTGAATCTTCCTTGAACTTTAAATCGTCGTTATTTTCGACTATATAGGAAAAAGATGTGTAGGGAATTCCATTCCAGTGCTCAATGATTAAGCGCAAATTTTCGATAACTTTTTTTTTTTTTTTTAGAAAAAAATTGATAACAGAAAAAAAAAATTGATGACAGAAGCAGCTGCAGAACTGTGGTGTTAAGATATTAAGCTCTCATGTGAAATACCTAAAACAAAAGCCCAATGTATCATCAGGACTACCAATACAAGAAAATAAGCTGTATTAAAAAAGAATACAAAAAAAATTATATCTTCAATAAAAAAAAATCAATGGAAAATAATAAATTAATCGATATATTGATTACTCCGTAAAATAATAATTTAAATTTTTTCACTCGATTTGTGTGTAGTATAACACACACAACTCGAGTGAAATACCTCATATACGATGTTTTACTATTTTCACGGCAATGAAACGTATTTCATAAAATGTCGCTATTTTAGACTAGAACTAACTTAAATAAATATTTTTTAAATGAAAAAGAAAATTATGTGCCAACAGGGAGACTCAGGACTCAAAATAAAAATCTGAAAAAATTAGAGATTTTTTTTTCACATTTAAAGCCGATTTACGACTATCCAACATTAAAATTCTGAAAAAACCCATATAACGACCACCCTAATATATATATATATATATATATATATATATATATTCAAAATAATGCGAAAGAAATAATTTTTTTCTTAATAATGCAGAAGAAATTTGTTTTTTCGTGTGACGTTTTGATTGAGCATGTTACGAGGTATAAGGGGGAAATTTTTACAGCGCTGTGTGGGAGAAGAGAAGAGAAGATTTATGGGGGCTAAACTTAAATAGCTGTTTGCCACCGCGAGAAATTCGCCAGAAAATGGCGGTTATGAGGTCATAGCCGGCAGGCGGGCAAATTGCGCCGCCGCCGTCGCGGTAACAATGCAATTTTCGCGGGAGAGATTCGTTTAGGGCAGGGATCAAAGTTCCGCGCGGATCCGGCGCGTCTGCGCCGATGAGTGGCATTGCGGTTCTGGACTTTGTTCGACGCTGATGGTCAATCTCCTTAAGAAGAGCCTCTCTCTCTTTCTCTCTCCCGAGCTCTCTCCTTCAAAGGGAAGTGCCTGTCTCATTTGCGGCATCCGGCAGTTCATTTCTCTCTCTTCCGTCTCTCTCGTTTCCCTCTCGTAGGGTTTAATGCCGCTCGAAATACCGTCGTCCACGAAAAGTGTTGGGCCGCGCCGCGGTAATTTCTTTTATCTTTTCATTTCAAACAACTTTTCGCGTCGCGTATATACTTTTCTCGTGCGTGCCGTCAAATTACACGTTTAAATATCATTGTCTTTCTTTCGTCTCTCTCTCTCTCTCTCTCTGTTGCAAATTTAATCCTTCTGACGATAAACAGGTATCCAAAGCAACTTTAAACGTTAATCCTAGAGTGGTCACCCTGTTAAATGGGACGTTAGAGGTCGCATGGATGACATCTGTCATCCATTTTTAAAAGACGAATTAAAATATGACTTATCAGGATATCGACTCCCTGGGAAAACGCGGAAAACCGGAAATTATCAGATATTCTTTTTATCTTGAAAAATTCGGGAATTCTTATGGAATTTTATTGGGACTTGGGGAATTTATTTTAAAAATTGTATCTTTGATAATTTTATTTTTGCGTATATCTTTAGCGTTGAAATATATAGTGATATATTGCTTACTTTGTTATACATATATTATTCAAATAAATTTTACGATTAATAAGTCGTATCAAATACTAGAAAGACTGCGTTCTTGGTAACTTTTTTGCCATTATATGATTCGAAAGCGCATATAATAAAGAAACTTATTTTAGAAAGCTGCATCTACAAATTTTCTTCCTTTACCTGGAATTTTAAACGAAAATATCTGGAAGATCAGGGAAAATTCTCAGAGAGAATCTTTTTGCAACAAGATTTCAGTAGATACATATTATTTATTTAAATACATATGTATGCATATTAACCATTAAATTTAAATTTTAAAAAGATATCGGCACAAATAAAAAATAAGAAAAAATTGCAGATTTATGCAATCACGTGGATTTTGACTAATGTTAATCCAGAGTTAAAAATGTGTCGGAACTTTTCTCCTATACTGATGGAATAAAAAAATTATAAAATGAAAAAATTATACGTCGACAGGAGGGATTAACGGGGAATCAACCAACGCGCCCGCATTTTGCGATTTCTTTTCCCTCCTCTTTGTGGACCTCCGATGTTTCTCCTATCGCGGGACACAGTTTCGATTTGCATATCGAAACAGCAAATATACACCTCGGATACGCCTTAATAACGCGTCGGGCGACCCGGCACGACTTATTCAGAAGTAAAAGTCGCGATCGCGCTGCGGAGAACCGTGTTCTCTCCCTCCGTAAATTCCGATACTTTATTGTACCGCGCGGAGCTTTCAATTCTCCTTTACTGCTCGCCCTTTCCGGGTTCTCTTTCTCTCTCTCTCTCTCTTTCTTTCCACGGCGCGTCACGAACTTTCGATAAATTGTAAATACCACCGTTCTCCGGGCGCGCCGTTATTGAAAGACAGTCGCGAACTGATTGCCGAGTGCTTTCGTATCATGGCGATTTCTCATGGCGCCTGCTTAGAGACTTTTATTACCGTCTCACGGCGAAGCAGCCCTCGTAAAACCTTGCGACGCGACTAATAACAAATATCGGATATGTTGTCATCGAAGGAAAAGATAAACGTATGATAATTTTATGACGTATTCAAAAATATGCAGGAATACTTGGGATTTATTGATTCGTGATGCGATAAATGTCGTCGAGTGTCTCGAGAAATTATACGATGATACTTTATGAAGGTTGAGCCTTTGACTAATTTAGGGTAAATTGGGCGGACGTCTTTTCCCACCTTTCATCAGTCAATATTAAAATGTCTCGGTAACTTAAATTAAAATTAAATTAAATTAAGTCTCAAATTACGGTTTCCAGCAAAGTCCGCTTGAAATTAACTGCAGATTGAAATTTTATTATTTATATTTGGACCTGGAGAATGGGAGAGAGAGCTCAGTTTGTGAGATGCTCTCTCTTTTTTATGATTTGTAATTCAAACTGTTTTCTTTGAAGTCTTTCCTTTTTTTGAAGAGAAACTCGACATCGAATTAATCAGAGAATTTGATCAGAGGAAAGCAAAAAATGAATTTACAGCTGCAGGAACTTGGAATTAGTGTAACGCTATATAAGACATATCCGAACGAATTCATTTCAACGCCGTACGCCATTTAATCAAGAATATGAAACGATAAACGCGACATCCACGCGTGTCATCGTAACAACGGATTCGCCCTATATGTACAATATTTTCCGTACGCGTTGGCAGTGATAGACTTGTTTGGCAAACGAACGCGGATCTATTTTGCACGAGACTTGGACACATGCCGTGGCCGCACATGTGCGCGCCGTGATATGTATAACACACGGCAAAAAATCCGATATAAATCGAATCACCGTAAAGCATACCATTGTTAGTTGCATACAGTATACATATATATATACATATATATATAATATATATGTTGCGCCGAACAATACTAGGGTAAAATCTACGCGGCTGAAAATGATTCGCGAAACCACCAGTCGGCTATTTTTGCGCGCGTGATCTCCCGGGAGTTCGCGCGAAATGGGATTGATTCGATAAAAAAAAATATATATATAAGACGGTAAAAAATAGACACACGGACGAGGGAGTTTCGCGATTAATTGATTTCGTGATGAGCGAGAGGTCTCCTCTCGAGAGAATCATTGAGGTTTTTCAAAATTCGCGCGCGCGCGCAAAGGAGCCGGCAAGAATGTCATTTCCGGGATCCCTCAATTTGATAAATTATTTTCAGAGAATTTTTTTATCAAAAGAAGAATGCAAAGCACAATGCGCTACAATCCATAGTTTTCTAGATATCCATAATTATCGAAAAGGGCGAAGCTCCTTCCTCTGTGTGTGTGTTCCCATCTCAAAAAATTGTAATCTAATCCAAACCCATTTCTAATTAATTTAAAATTAGATTTGTTATATTAAAATTAGATTATATTAAAATTATATAATAATATAATTATATAATAATATAATACTATAATTATTATATTAAATTATATTAAAATTAGATTTGTTATCTTAAAAAATTTAATGACAAATCTCTATAAAAATAACTTTTTGTCAAAAATTTTGAAATCTCAATATATATCTATTTAAAAAAAAAATTAAAATTTTGAAACATCAATATCTCAAAAACTATTTATTAGCGCATCGTAAGTTTGCAACATTTTTTTTCTCCGTAAATTTGTTATATTATTGATAAAAAGTTTCTATATATAATCTCTTGCCAAAAATTTTATATTTTAATATATATTTTTTTAAAAAAATTTTATCTCGATAACTATTGAATCGTAGCGCATCGTAAGTTTGCGATATTCTTCTTCTCGATAAATTTGCTATATTAAAAAATTTTATAAAAAATCTTTATGATAATGACTTCTTGTCAAAAATTTTGAAATCTCATATATTTTTTCAAAATAAAAAAAATTTAAATTTTGAAACATCGATATCTCGAAAACTATTGAATCGTAGCGCATCGTAAGTTTGCGATATTCTTTTTCTCAATAGATTTGTTATATGAATAATTTTGAGGAAAAATATCTCTATAAAAATAACGTCTTTCGCCAAAAATTTTGAAATCTCAATATTTAAAAATAAATTAAAAATTTTGAGACATCGATATCTCGATGACTATTGATCATAGCGCATCCTAATTTGCGACATTCTTTTTCTCGGTAAAAAGAATCTATCAAACACGCCCATCAAATTGAGGGATCCCGGAAATAACATTCTCCCCAAGGAGCCAGCCGCGGGATTTTGGGATGCAGGAATTGGAAGCATTTGATTTAGGACGCGAGATATCTCTCGAATAATGAAAAGCGAAATCTCTGCTCCATTGTACGCGAGAAGTCGGGCGTCTCGTCACCCCCGTTAATTAGACATAATGGAACATTCGCAGCGAGAGAGATTTCGCGCGCATATTTATACGGATGGCTTTGCCCGAGGTATTTTTAGAAGTCGCGCGACGCCGTCGAAAGAGGAGACCGGCCAGTTTTCTCCCTTTGACCCTTTTAATCCCCTCCTTGGGGGATGGGGAAAGGGCGAAGAGAGAGGGCAATTAATCCCGCTCGCTCGATTAAATTCTTATTCTAGGTTTAATTAAAACTTCTTTTTTCCCCGCCACTTTCAGGCACTATTTTCCGGGGCGATAAGATTGCGCGTCCCCGCGTGATACGCGCGATTCGCTCCTTACATGGAAACCGAATCCGTCGCTAATTGATTTTCGAGTCGCGCGGGCAAGTTTTTAGCGAGATGCAACTGGAGCGAATTATTTTTCAGATTCCGCAAGATTCCGTCGAGGAATTTGCATCGCGTGACAATTTTAACTGGTATAAAGAGCAATAAATGTGTTCGAGAGATTAAAAATGCTGTATTCGATAATCAAATATATTGTATAGAAAAGTTATACGGAAATGTCCCATTTTTAATACATCATTAATACAGAATATTAATGAAACTATGGTTGTAACAAGAAAATATTTCATACAAAAGTTGAAAGACTTCGAGGGAAAAGAAAGTTGATTATGTTAAATTTTAACTAAGATTATTTTTAAAATCATTTGAATGTCAATCTAGTTTCTTTAAATGGAACCACTTATTACTTTATATGAATAAATTCCTTACAATATATTTAACATAAAAAGTTATAAGAATAGAATGGCTAAAAAATATGTATAATATTTTAATATGATAATAATTTTATACATAAACTATAAAAATATTTTGTAAAATATTCATTTTTCGATGATCTTGCCTCAATACTTTTACACGCAAAATATTGAAAGGAATCAATGGTGTAAAGAAAACACATAATTATTTTTTTTTAATATGTAATTTACAACTAGTAGCTATATAAAAAAATTTGTGTGGTTCCCCATTAAAACAAAATTAGGTTGACTCAAAATGAAAAATGACTTTAGTTAAAATTCAAAACCTTTTAACTTTTGTATGAAATTATTTTTTCATTACAATATTCGATTATTTAAAATAAAATGGAACATCCTGTATATTAGCTAATATCCCGAAATCTCTTTCAAGCATTGATTCTTGGATAGATATTTTTATAATAGTGTCATGAAGAGAACGTGATTTTTCAAATGGGTCGAGACTATTCAATTTCGATTTGTTCGGCAGCTGCGTATTTCGATGTAGTTTCGTTGCCAGGTTTCGTTTTGAAGCTTATGATATATAGCTCAAGCCGACGAGCGTTTTTGATACCGTGGGTTCGTTCCAACATTAGTTGATAACGAAGCGGACGTGTGCTGAGAAATAACAGGTTCGTTTCTGGAAGGTGGCGGAAAGAAAGAGAGAGAGAAAGAGAGAGAGCGAGAGTAAGATTGCGTGTATTTTTGCCCGTAGGAAAACTCTCGTCGGATATCTACGGCACCTATTATTGAAGCTATAACGATCCACGATCGCCCTTATAACGATTTTAATTAAACGTGACTGCCTGAGAGAAAGAGAGAGAGAGAGAAAGAGAGGAGAACCCTCGCGTAATGGAGCGACAAATTAATTGCAGTTCGACGAAACGTTTGATCTTTTCCCGGAGAGCGTCATATTGCGTGTACGTGAAATTAGTTGCATTTGCACTGGCAAACATTATAATCCTGTCAAATATTTGTTTAGAATCCTTTCGAAGAAAAGACGTATCAATCCTTCGCTGAAAGAGAGATCAAAATTCTTATGAATTATTCGTATATGTACAATTATGGCTAATTAATGGTAGTGGAATCTTGACTGAATCTAAATGACATTTTCAGATGTGCTTATTTTGACTTGAATTTAATTAATTATACGGGGTCCCATTTTAATTAATATAGAATATTGCTGAAACACAAAATAATGAGAGAAATCAATTGGTGTAAAAAAATATAGTTGTTTTTAAGAAAAAATATGCTAGTTGCAAATTATATATTTTTAAAAATAACTATGTTTTCTTTACACCAATTGATTTCTCTCATTATTTTGTGCATAATAAGTATTGAGGTAAGATCATCGAAAAATGAATATTTTACGAGATATTTTATACTGTAAAATTATGTCACAAAGTATCTTGTACAAGTACAAAATATCTCGTAAACTATTACTTAATTAAAATTGAAGATTATCAACATTTTTTCTCCTCGAAACCTTGTAATTTTTGTATGAAATATTATTTCGTTGCAACCACATAGTTTCAGCGATATTTAATTATATTAATTAATTAATGGGACATCCTGTATAAAGAATCATACATCATGATTAATATTTTTCTTTTTTGATTCTAAAATAGAAGAAAGAACTTGTTTTCCATTTTCCAATCTTTTCAATTTGATACTTGTATTTCTTTCCTAGGATTTTCGCGACTTGTCCCTCAGCAATGCAAGAAGTCGAAGTATAAAATATCGTTTGATTATTTGATTAAATATCCTTGTTTCTTGAGTCACGTCTCACGAGTATCCCTCAGCTTGCGGTTAATATAATAATAATAATTCACAATTTTCCGAAAGATTTTCCCTCGTCGCACAGAGAGTGCGAGATCTCTTTTGAAATCACCTATGTGCATCAAGCATTAGACATATGCATAATCGTGTCCTTCGCGCAACAAACATCTGATAGATATCGGAGCGTAAATAGAGGAGGAGAAGTATCCTTGTTTTCCGTCAAAGTTGCCGATTAAGCGACACTTGCTATGAATTAATGCCCGCTTCCTTGGCGAGATCCGAAAATCGGCGGAGCGGAGGAGAGAGAGAGAGAGAGAGAGAGAGAGAGAGAGAGAGAGAGAGAGACGAGAGAGAGACGCGCAAATATATTCTGCGAAGTCGAAACCGCAGCGCGACCGTGGCTACCAAGTTACAAACTATTTCGAGTCCCCATCGATCAAGCCGAAAGTCGCTTGTCGGCCGAACGAGCATGAATCAGCGAGGCTTATTGAGCATCGGACGTCTAGCTGGAGCTTTCTCTCTCTCTATCTCTCTCTGTCTCTCTCGATCTCTGCAGATCTCTGGATGCAGAGATCGAAAGAGAATCTCGACCGAGAGGAAGCAGGCAAACGTTGTTTGTCGGTTTCCGGGGGATGACGGGGGGGAGAAAAGGGAAAACGAAAGAGAGAGAAATAAAGAAAGAGAAAGAGCAGTGCCGGTTCGGCGGCCACTTAAAAATTGATCGAAACCTTTTTACGATCGGTGGTCCGTGTCGGGGTTGGATGCCCCGAATATCGTGGAGTCCATGGCGAGAAGAAGCAACGCGTCTCCAGAAGGGGCGCGAGAGGAGCTAGGGAGGGGGGGGGGGTAGGACCGGTTCGCGGTTCTTCGTGCAAGTTCGGCAATCGAATCGCAAAGTCGTGCATGCCGGCTCTACTCCCTTCCCTTCATCTCTCTCTTCCTCACTGTCTCGTCGACCGACGTCTCATCTGTGTGCACCCTTCGGGCGATGCTGCAGCGGTAGCCGGGAGATGAGTATGCGCTGCGTGTGCGTGGAGACGATCCCTATGTGTCTCTCGTGTCCCTCGTTTCCTCTCGGAAACGGTTCTCCTATGAGCGAGAGACGCGGACTATCTCTCCTCGAATGAGAGGAGATTCCGAGCGCGATGGAGAGATACGAGAGACTGGCGGAGGAACGGTGCAGAAACGTCGAGGATCGTCCATGACGTGTCCACTTGCGTTAAACGTCCACGAGCTAGTTTTAAATGTCCATTTAAAAGTCCGGTCATTTTTCGTTTACTGTTTTTCGCGCATTTCGCGCAGATAGTACGCGAAAAAAGACTTAAATATATATATATATATAATATATTTCTTTTTTGTAGAATATATTTATATTTATATTCAAATTTTCTTTCGCTTATATATATTTTTACATAATACATATGTAAAAATAATATATATATTTTTTTAATGAAAAAAAATTGATAGATCAATTTTTTCAAAAAAAATATATATGTATATATATGCAAATATTTTGTTTGCGTACTGTCTACACGAAATATGCGACAGACAGTAAACGAAAAATGTGGACATTTGAAAAAAAAAAAAAATATATATATATATTGTATATATATATATATATATGTAAACTCTGTTCTCTATTAGTTTACGGTATCAAATTATATTATAGTTATTAAAACGCAGTGAAAGATCTCCTAAACTGTTTAATCATTTGGTCGTCGAACGAGAATAGAGAATCCGGAGAAAGCATGTGTCAAATATTTGTGCGTACGCACAAAAAAAAATGTTAAAAAAAAACCCGGCATGAATAGAAGCAGCGCCAGCAGCCCCCGGTATCCCTTCTCGATATTTACTCTCGTATTGACGACGGCATATTCATCGATATTTTTCTTTTTCGAAGCCAGTACGGATATCGATATTTTTTGTCGACTCTAATAACGAGTAAAGTGTCGATGCTTTTTTCCGATACCGTGTCCTCGGTCCATGCCAGCGGGGGAGGAAGGGCGAAGAGGGGGAGGCGGGGAAGGGCGAGAAGATACAGACAGGTTGCGTGCAATGTCCGCTCGTTCTTCTCTCCTCTCTCTCTCTTTCTACGCGAGCTCGTTCGTCCGTCGATCGCGTATAATGGTAACGACGACGACAACCGTGTATATACGTGCGTGCATGCGTGCATGCATACATGTGTAAGAAAGACGCGCTAGCGTACGTAACGCAGGACATCCTCGTTCTACTCCGGGATCCTGCGGTAGGCGCGTGCTCACTCCACTTGGGTTGCCGCCGCCGCCGCCGCCGCTAAGTGTGTATGTGTGTGTGTGCGCGCTGCCGCCACCGGGCGCGTGGTGGGGGTAGGAACGATTGGTGGACGCTGCGTCGAGTTAGACGCCGAGGAGATCTCGCACGTCAGTCGCGCGGTGGCCGTTATTCGAGGCGGTTCTTGGTGTCGGTTCTCGAAGGCGAGTTCTCTTTGCTCGGTCATACATTGGTTTCTCCATCCTTCGTTCTCTTCGTTTCGCGTATCACGAGTCTCCGTCGCAAGTCGTGTAATAATAAGAGTCTCTGTCGTCGTCGTCTCTTCTGGAATCTCCTAGAGAGGGTATTTTTATTATTCGCCTTCTCTATGGGTTCTAATCGAGAGACCGAGGGCGCGTTATTTGCTCGACATCGACATCGGGGAAATAGTGCGACGCGCGGGATTCTGTAATGGCACATCTCCGGGCGCGAGTCGGGCAGTCATTTACGCGAGACGTCGACGTCGATGTCGCGCGATTGACACGACGCGTGTTCCACTACCTGCACGTCGGGATGCGGGATATCGTAACCGGACGGGATATTAGTTTGTCGGCGTATCACCGTAAACGGATAACATTCTGATACAAGGTTAACTGGGTCTGTTCAGCGATTTTCATGTCGATAGTTTTCTGAAGAACCAGCAAGCTGACCCGCGAGTACAGAATAACTCATCTTTTGTTGCAAAAAGAAAAATACTGATTGTGAAAAGAAAACTCGCGTCGGACAAACCACTTTACTTTGATTAATTGCGATTAATAATTGTGATAATTCGAGAAGCACCGACTATCGTTCATCTTCAGTGCGGGTTCGCGAGTTCGAATCGAATCGAATTTTTTATATTAACCAACCAACAGTGAAACTAGTGAGAGTCTCCGAGTGACACGAGTTCTCAAGACTTTCGAGTCGCGTGTAATAAACCCGCGACCCGGTGACGTCACGCGACGTGTGATGATCAGGAGACAGAGAGGCGGTACGGAAACCGAGTCCAGGCAAAGACGAGTCGGTTAAAGATGCGTGGGCTCAATGTCGCTCGGCATCACGAAGATCCCGGCAGAAGAAGAACCCTGTCGTTGGCCCATTACTGCCTGCTATTGCTGCCGGTGTACCACGTGCTCGCCGTGACCAGCGAGCTGCCGCCGAGGCTCGATTTGCCGGACAACTGTACGTGGGATTCCGGCCAGGATGGCTCCCTCACCTGCGTGCATCGTTACCCCGCCGGGAACAACGATTCGCTCAGGACCAACTTTTCCCAGGCCACGAGCGAGTACGTGACCGCCATGAACGTGGTCTGCGTGGGTCCCGAGGATCTTGAGGAAGACCACGGGAATCATCTCAACGGCGTTTTCAGCGTCGACAGCTTTCTCCACCTGTGGCGGCTGCGATCGTTGAAGTTGACCGGATGCAAGCTGGCGCACTGGCCGGCCAAGTTGCTCAGCGGTCTCCGAGATCTACGTAATCTGACCGTTAGAACGTTGAACGAGCGCAAGACCAAGTACAGTCTGGAACTCGAGAGCGGCGCGTTCGACAACACGCCGCAGATCGAAAAACTCGACCTGTCGTGGAACAACATCTGGCAGATACCGGACCGCCTGTTTTGCCCGTTATCGAACTTGGTAACTCTCAATATCTCGTGGAACACGCTGAAGGACATATCGGAGCTCGGATTTCACGATGTCGGCGAGAAACTGTCGAGACGTCAGCAGGAATCCACGTCGACGCCGTTCACGTGTTCCCTCGACGTGCAGTCGCTGGACGTGTCTAACAATCAGATCTCGGTGCTGTCGGCTTACGGATTCTCGTCGTTGAAACGGCTCAGAGTATTGAATTTGTCCAGCAACGCGATCTCCAAGGTAGCCGACGAAGCTCTGCACGGGCTCAGGTCCTTGGAGAGCCTCGATCTGTCTGGGAACAGGATCGTCGCTCTGCCGCAGGAGATGTTTCTGGACGCGACCAAGTCGTTGAAGGAGCTGAGATTGCAAAACAATTCCATCAGCATAATGTCGCCGGGCTTGTTGGCTAACATGAATCAACTGGTCGCTCTCGACTTGTCGAAGAACGTCCTGACGAGTACCTGGCTGAACTCGTCGACCTTCTCCGGTCTGATACGCCTCGTGCTCCTCAACCTGTCTCACAATCGAATCAGCAAGCTGGATCCGGCGCTCTTCAAGGATCTTTACACTCTGCAGATTTTAAATCTCCGGTTCAACGAGATAGAAATGATCCCGGCCGACACATTTTCGCCGATGAGCAATCTGCACACTCTCGAGCTTGCTCACAATCGGCTGACTTATCTCGACGCTTACTCTCTGAACGGATTATTCGCGCTCTCCTTGCTGGCCTTGGATTCAAACATGCTCGAGGGAATTCATCCGGACGCCTTTCGAAACTGTTCGAGCATGCTGGATTTAAATCTGTCCGGCAACAATCTCGAGAGCATACCGGTGGCATTAAAAGACATGAGGATACTGCGGACCCTCGATCTGGGCGAGAATCAAATCAGGAACCTCAACAAACCCGGTTTCCGAGGAATGTCAAGTCTTTACGGGCTGAGAATGATCGGTAACGAGATTACTAACGTCACGCAGGAGGATCTGGTGGAATTGCCGGCGTTGCAGATCTTAAATCTGGCCAGGAACAGAATCGAATACGTCGAGGACGGTGCGTTCGCGGCGAATCCGGCGCTTCAGGCCATTCGATTGGACTCGAATTTGTTGCAAGACATGTCCGGCATCTTTGCCAGCGCGCCCGGCCTCCTGTGGCTCAACATGTCCGGCAACATGATCGCGCAGTTTGATTACGGCTACCTGCCTGAGAAATTGCAGTGGATGGATCTGCATAAAAATGATATCGCCGATCTCGGCGTCGCGCCACGAAGTGTGAAACTGCAGACTCTGGATGTGTCGTTTAATCAGTTGACGAAAATTAACTCGCGCTCGATTCCGGATTCCATCGAACTACTGTTCGTAAACGATAATCGCATATCATCCGTGGAACCGCAGACCTTCTTCGCCAAGATGAATCTCACTCGAGTGGATCTCTACGCGAATCAGATCGTCAAGATGAATCTCTCGGCGCTCCAGCTTACTCAGGTGTCCCTTAATCGGCAACTTCCGGAATTCTACATCGGCGGAAATCCCTTCATATGCGACTGCACCACGGAGTGGTTGCAGAGAATCAATTCGCTGGCGCTGAGGCAGCACCCGAGAGTGATGGATCTCGAGTCCGTTTACTGTAGATTACCCTACGATCGTCACAAGTCGTTTATACCTCTGCTCGAGGCCAAGCCGTCGCAATTCCTGTGTACTTACAAGGCTCACTGCTTCGCCCTCTGTCACTGCTGCGATTTCGATGCCTGCGATTGCGAGATGACGTGTCCGACGAACTGTACGTGTTATCACGATCAATCCTGGTCGGCGAACGTCGTCGATTGTTCCAGCTCGGGTTACAAAACTCTACCCGGTCGCTTGCCGATGGACGCGACGGAGGTTTATCTCGACGGTAATAATTTCGGAGAATTAAACTCGCATTCGTTCATCGGCCGGAAAAATCTGCGAATCCTCTACGCGAACGACAGCAACATTATCGCGATCCGCAATCACACCTTCAGCGGTCTCAAGAGGCTGCTGGTGCTTCATCTGGAGAACAACAAGATAAGCGCGCTCAACGGTATGGAGCTGATGCCGTTGGAGAATCTTCAGGAGCTCTACCTGCAGAACAATCTGCTGACGTATATCGACAACGGCACGTTTCTGCCGTTGCGTCTGCTAGAGGTTCTACGTCTGGAGAACAATCGACTCGGCACATTCGCCCTCTGGCAACTGGGCCAGAATCCCTATCTCGTCAACATCGGTCTCTCTAGCAATCCCTGGAGCTGCGAGTGTTCCTATCTGGATCTCGTGCGGGAGTGGATGGCCCGTAACCGGGCGAAGATCAACGACTGGCGGAGCGTCACCTGTTCCCTCGGCGTGCCCATAACTCTTCCGGCGAACGGATCGGTCATAAATTGCGCAGCATTAACGGGCACGACCTCCGTCGTCGAGACACGTCCGCTCGAGGCTTATCTGCCCCTGCTGCTCGCCACGATCGTTCTGATCTTCGCGACGGTGGCGTTGGTCTGCGGCGCCTTCCGGCATCGTCGCACTCTCAGGACATGGGCGGCCAGCAGGTGCGGCTTGAGGGCCTGCTACAAGACCGCCGCGTTCGAGGATCAGGAGAAGCCGTTCGACGCTTACATCTCGTACTCGGCCATCGACGAGGCCTTCGTCTCGACGATCCTCGTGCCGGGTCTAGAGACCTCGTACAGGCTGTGTCTGCATTATCGCGACCTCGGAGCAGGTAGCAACGTCGCGGACGCCGTGGCCGAGGCCGCGGACTCCTCGAGGCGCACCATCCTCGTGCTGTCCAAGAACTTTCTCCATGGCGAATGGTCCAGATTCGAGTTCAAGGCGGCCCTGAGAGACGCTCTCAAGGGTAAGGGCCGCTCGGTGATTTTGCTACTGGTGGGCGGTGTGTGCCCGCGGGATCTAGACGCCGATCTCAAGAAGAGGATCTCTTCGCACACCGTGCTGGTGTGGGGGGACAAGTTGTTCTGGCAGAAGCTGAGGTTCGCCATGCCGGATGTGTCGCCCATTCCTGTCCTGGAGAGACCACTGCCACTTCCGCCGCCCCCGCCGCCCCCCGTGCATCACCAATGGACGTAGAGCTGCCGTTATTTAGGTAAAGAATATTTTTCGAGAAAAAAGTTTTATTCTTTATTTTATTTATCTCTGGATAGATATCTATGCGCCACTGTATACGCAGTATCGTATTTGTATTTGTCGAAAGAAACATGATGATATGCTTAGAAAATATCTGTGGCGTCCTTCGCGTGCATTAAGCCACGATGCGAGTTATTAGGATTCGATAAAGAACAAGCTCGATGTTACAGATTTGGAGAGATATCGGTTTTACAATAATTTCCAATAAATCTACCGCACTGCACGTATATCCAGTGAATATTTGCATATGAATATCTATTGCATATCGAAATGTCCAATGGATTTCGGGATATCCGATAGTACTGCCATTATTTATTACTGTATGAAAAAACGTTTTATACAAAATTTGTTACGCCCTGTAACGTGGAAGCGAAATTATCGCGTTCATCTAAATAAAGTCCGTTCGAGTGAAAAATAATATAATATTCTCCGTCGCAAAAAAAAATGCATTATGTGATATATTTTTATTTTTCCGGGACACTGTGTTTCTCTTAAACGAAAAATTATTTATTCAAAAATACGAGATATATATGTATTTGTCATTCATGATCTCTACATATACAGGGTATTTCTAAATAAATGCGAAAAATTAGGAGATGATTCTTTGTCGAAAATTAAAGAGGTTTTCTCATAAAAAATTCCCCTTAATTTTCGACAAAAAATCATCTAAAGTTTTTCGCATTTATTTAAAAACACTCTGTATATATCTCTGCATATATAATTTCCGAACTCCACATCATCTTATATTCTTTCAATTATCACAAGTTAGCGCATGTCATTTTAGACATCCGACTCTTGCACTAATTTCCGATGCAGCACGAAAGAGCAAATATTATCCTTTCTCAGCGTGCATAAGTCGTAAATTCTGTATATCCTGAGGTGGGAGGTGACGTTACTTCCGCTCGCGGTCGAAAGTCGTCCAACAAGTACGGATTGTCGTTCGTCGCCGACCCAATAGAATTCATAATCGATGCTCGCGCGTGTCCATAAAGCCTCGAATGTATAACGCCCGCTATTATATATATACTACGTGTATAATGGTAACGGTCGAAATTATATATAATTCCTGAACGACAGGCTAACGAGAGGCAGTCATAGTCGTGCCATTGAATGCGCTTCTACACGCGACCTGTGGCCCATTTAACGGCGACGCATTTCGCGCCATTGTGATCCTGGGGAAGGCATGAATGAGGTCATCTTTCCGTGCGCGCGGTCGGTTTTACGGGAACATATGGATCGACCGAAGAGGATAAAGGGAGGGGGAAGAATATATGTATGAAAAGTCGCGTTAAATTTGTCGTTACATGTTCGCCGGTCGACCCGGAAACTAGGAAAACCCCCATCAATCGTGCTCTCAACCATTCACACATAACTATTCTCACTCAATTAGCGATTAAGCTCACTTTGTCCGAACCTCGTCCCTCGCCGGAGGCACAAAAGACCGTAAACCTGTCGATCGTTCGCTCTTAAACGTCGATCTACTCGACAAAAGCCCTGTCCTGTTATACGATCGGTGCAATTGTAATTGTGATAAATTTATTTGCGACTGATTAGTCGTGCACAGGGAGCGAATTTTTCTTGGCACGATGCCAAAAAGTTAAATAAATCTCGGTTCGAAAGATTTTTAGTTTTAATAAAATTCTTTCCTTCTGCTTCTCTTTTGTGTCCTGTGTACTAATTAGTTGAAGGAAAAGGTTTTTTTTCCTGGAAATTTATTTGCATTCTCATATACTATGTATTAAAAAAATATTAATTAATCAGCGGGATTGGAATTATTTTATATCGAATCTCGAATTTATAACATAGCTATTTCTGATAGCGATCTTATTTCACATATCGCAACATATTTAGGAAAAAAACTTTTAACTCTGATAATGCCATTGTAAAATTTTATTTATATTCAAGAAAATTGGATACTATGATTTTCAGCCAATGTGATAAATGTGATGTAGTATAAACTTTGTCTTCGTATAAGCAAGATTACTCTAGATTGGTATGTAAGAAAGTCTCTTGCAAAGTTTTGCAATGTTCTTCTGGAATATTGTAGCTCACCGAAGTCGTATTCGTAAGAAATAAGGTCAAAAAGTTGAACACAATTCCGATTTTGACACGGTTAAAGAAAGGAGAGTGTATCGTGTGTTGTGAAAAAGCACAAAAGTTTGATTATTCTTCTTCGAACTTTAAAAATATAACGTTAAGAATATACATATAAAAGTATACGGTAGAGAGAGACCACACACACACAAGTCTAAAAATATGAATTACTAGTGTTTAGAAAATATTATACACGAGATAATGATTGCTATTATCAACTAATCCATGTTGTTGCAAAGGCACGAAAAGCGTTGCAAACTTTCCTCTGGAATCTAGAATTAGTCATCTTTATGTTTAACTTCTTAAGACACAATTCTGTTCGTCACGACTTAAAGTTACAAAAATAAACGTGACGAATATATTCGTAACTTTTTATCTGCCGCTTTAACAAGCATATTCATCATTTCGTTTCTAGTGATTAGTGAATAATTTATATAAAAAATTAATAAGTTAAATGTGCTTTCCACTTTTTTCTTCTCTATCTTTCTCTCGCATATATTTGAAAATTTTAATTATTATATTTTTAAACTATAACTTATTAAACTATAAAAATTAAAATTATTACATTATTATTTATATTATATCTATATTTATATTAATAATTTACAATTTATATTTTTATTTATATTATGTCTTACGAAAAAATATTCTTTTAAAAAAATCTCTTTTCATATTTTTATAACAAGGTGCATATAAAATATAGAACAGTCTTATTTATAAAGCAATGACAGTATTTTTTCTGTCTTGTTTGCTCGTAAAAATATTATAATTAAAATATCATATTTCTTGTTCTCTTGCATATTCCCCGGAAAGATTTAATCCCCTCAAAGAGAGAGATTTATAAAATTCCAAGTAAGGAAGCACATAAAATTATCATAGTATATAATTAAATGTAAAGTACATACATATAATTGCTTAAATGACAAATTATTATTACATTTAACGACGATTTTATTTCGCGTTCCGCTCTTCTCCAGCTTCGGTGCAAATGACGAACAATTTGGTGATCCGGCCGAACTCTCGCGCCTTTGTAATCACCGGCCGAATAGAATTATCTCCGTCGCGCAGATCGACAACGCGCGCGAAAAGGGCGACCGAATGACGTATGTGTGTATGTGCGCGCGCGCAACGTTACATTAAAGCTGGCGCGCGTCGCACAGGAAAATTATAGGAAAGTCAATTGTGATCGTCCGATTCCCCGCAATCCCGCAGCACAATGGACCTTCGCCCCTGACCGCAGGCCGCCAGACAGGCGGGTCCTCGATTTTCTTTGTATCAGGTGACCTGACCCGCACTAACTTTCCGCGACACGCTTCAGTTTCAGCTGTTTCACCCGAGAGCTCCAGCTCCGGCGCGAAATGGTGCGGTCGGTCTCTCTCGCGACTCTCTCAAAAGGGCGAAACGAAAATACGGAGAGAGAGAATTGCCCGAGCCGAGGGGGTCCGAAAGGTCCCTTTTTATCCTATAAACTTCCACTTTGGCGCCCGCGCGTGGTCCACGCTTTCATTAAAAGCTAAGCCGTCGGTAAGCTGCATCGATATATCAGCTTTCTCTCTCTCTCTTTCTCTTTCGAACCCTCGATGGGGATTACGCAAAGAAGTTATTTAACCGGACAGTGGGATACTCGCAAAGGCACGAAAACGCTTATTGTCCTGTTAGCTCGCGACAGTACGATTTGGTACGATTTGGGTACGATTGGGTTGGACTTGGGCATAAGCGGAAACCTATTCTGGACCGCGGATAATTCGCGATTCGTGAAATCTTCGGGGGTGCTCTTTCGCCGACCTTCACGAAGAAAAGAGAACGATCTCGCGTTCTTTTATCGTGATTTATCGTTACGCTTAGCCTTTAAGAGGAGGATTTCGTTGTCAGTTTTGGGGTCTCGAGTATGATGTACGATGTGTCGTACGACGACTGGTGTGGCAACTTTTTATCGATCGAGCTATCATACGGTAGTTGCCAATAACGAGCGTTTAAGCGCTCGTCAATTTGCCCCCTTCCTCCCCCTCGTTCGTTGTCGTTCGAATTCGGGGGACCCTGCTCTCGGAGACTTTGGTCCGGAAACTTACTCCGGTCTCGATAGAATGGGATTCGTTAAGGGACGAGGCGCAAGTTTCCTCTCGCGTATTTTCCATGATGGAACTTCGACTCTCTCCTCCCTATATTCGCGCGATTCTTCCGAAGCGAAACCATTTAACTACGCGATAACATTATCACACGAAGGCCACGCAGACTGATCAATCTTGGTGAAAAAGGAAACATCGCCAGAGAAAGAGAGAAAGAGAGGCAAGCAAGACGCTTTAATAGAACTCCCTCCGGCCGGAGAAACGTACTCGAAACGTCTACGAAGGACGGCAGGTAGAATCTTCGATCGCATAGAGGTATACCTCTATACCTGCCTGCGCCGTTCGTTCTACACTTGACAAGGGCACGCCCGGAGTCCAGAAGACAAATGGCTCCTCGCCGTCGACCTTGCATACTCTCTCTTTCGCTTTCGCGGTGAGGGAGAAAAGGAAAAAGAAATTGAAAAGTGATTTGTATACTAATTCGTTTTGCGCAAGCCCATATAGGTGGGCGAGCATATTTCGGCGTTCTAGGCATACCTCTAGTCGTAGAATAGCCGTTCATTACGCCCTTTTGCGTGCGCACGCCGGATCTTAGTCACGTTGTTGAGGAAGCGATCGTGGCCGAGAAGTGCGATTCTAACTTTTACCTGAGTCCCATCTGCGAGATTTTATCTGAAATTGCGATTCTAAAGTGCGAAGACGTCTGTAATATTTTTTTTCTTTAGCTACTTTGTCTCGATATTTTTTTCTTGCTTATACGCTTCTTTAAAAGAGTCAGGGAGATTTACTAAAATAAAAATCTCGAATTTAGATTAATTTTAATTACTTGGTACAGAATCGAGAGTGTTCTGTGAAAAATTATTTTCTTTTTTTTAAACTGACGTACTAAATGGTTCTCAACTTTTACCATCCGCGTTCTGTCTGCGAGATTTTATCTGAAATTGAGATTCTAAAGTGTAACGATATATGTAATTATTTCTTTTTCTTTTTTTGTAGCGACTTTGCTCTGATATTTTTTTCGCCTACGCTTCTTTAGGAAGAGAACAGGAGGATTTAATAAAATAAAAATTTTGAATTGAGATTTTTATTTTAAATACTTATTAAACCAAGAAAAATGTATGCCTTGTGCAAAACTAATCAGTTTCAATAAAAAATTAATTTTCCTTTAAATTTGTTTTTATTTTTCCGTCTACAGCTTGAATAATTATTTAATTAAAAAAATATCTGTTACCATCTCTAAAATATCATCGTAAAATTTTTTTTTTTATAATACGGAAATAATTTTCTCTTCCGTATAAATCAAGATTTCGCGACGATACTCACAAGAGCACACTAGACTTGATTTGATGGCGATTTGAATATTTTAGATATTAAATTAAAGAGCATAATTGATTTAGTTTATGAGTCAAATTTCTCTTCTCGCCGGAAAAAATGCACGAACAAAATAAAAGATTGTTTCAATCTTGGTTTCAATCATTTTTTTAAGTGAGACAACGATCTCACTTGTCACTACTGTCAAACTTTAAATGACGTAAATGATGTTAAAAAATAATTTCATGATTTTATAACGCATTAAAATACTTAAAAATATGTTTTTTCGATTTAAAAAAAGATCATGACTTTTAATATGATATAGTTTCAATATTAGTAAAAAATTGACGTGAAAAAAAATTACCGAACAACTAATAATAATATGTGCTTCTTTTTTTGAGGATTTAAAATCGAAAATCATCATTAAACCAAGTCTAATGTGGGTCGAAAGACGAGGTGCACAAAGGGCTTTAGTTTTAGAAATAAAATAGTATATACAGAACCGGTATGTAAGTGCGCGGCTGTGCGGGACGCGATAGAGACACCGCGTTATTTTCATTCATAACATATGGAAACCCTCGCTCGGGTTCGCGTTAAGGCCCGGCGCTCTCGCGAGTATCGGCTCCCGGCGCGCTAACTTGCTTTATTGCGGAATCGAAGGCGAATTAACTCCGATATTTGTTAGCGCGTTGCCTAGCGTATAACCGTGAGCGTGCGGATCTGTGCGACGCGCAAATTGCAAATTAACTCTAACTCGTAAATTTGTAAATCACGTATTGTACGGCGTACGCTTTCGGTACAAAAACGGATACGTGTGCGCGGATAGACTAAAAAAAAAGGAATTATATTCTCGATTCGCTCTCTCACACACACACATGCATTGCGGTGTCGGAGATTATTATCGATTTATGCGTAGCAATGAGTCCGCCGAAAATTCGTCCGACAGAGAGACTCACCCTTGCGGTGAGTCACATCCGCTTCTTTTGCATTACGTAGGCGACCACGTTACGGGAAGAGAGGAAAGGGATGGGGGATGAGAGACGAAGCCGAATGGGCGTCCGCGTCGAGTGGGTATCGTAAGAAAAAGATAGTCAATGGCCGTCGTATTTTATGGCACCGGCATTTATATTCATAACTGTTCCGCGTCCCATCGATCGCGAAGAAGCGCGCGTGTAATTGCTCTCCTCTATAATATATATACATATGTATGAATATATGTATATAAAAGGAGAGCAATTTTCTATTATATAATTTTATATGTATATGTATTATTTTATATATATATATATTTTTTTTTTTAATTTTATATTATATATATTTTTTATATATTCTTTTATTATATATTATATATTTATTATATATTATTTTCTATTACATTATTTCATATATTATTTTATATATATTATTATTTTATATTATATTATTTTATTTTAACTTTATAAATATACATATGTAAATAATATATATCCTTTATATGTGTATTCGAGCATGCACACGTATCTTTACAAATATAAATACATGGATAAGAGGTTTTTAGCGCGTACAAGAGGAATCCATTAATATAGCAAATATTTTGCTATTAAGATTCGCGGTGCGGAAGAAGGGGTGACAAGAAAGGGGGGCACGAAATAAAGTATACAAATCACGCACGAAGTGTCTGAGGAGGACCGCGTAAATTTTTCAAGAGGCACTCCCTCTCGAGTAGAGACGTCCTCGTTTCGCGCAAGTTGTCGCCCGCCTTCATTGTTTAAGGAGAAGAGAAAGAGAAAAGGGGGGAAGAGAGAATCTCTCGAAGAAGAACACTAAAGGGCGGCGAGAGTCGGGTGTGCTAATAAAAAGAAGAGGGGAAGAAACGTCACAAGAGATGAAAAGCGGCGCGTATTAAAGGTCGGAATGGTACTTGAGAGAAAGAGGGGGGGGGGGAAGGGGGAGAAGCAACCCCCTCGGTGGATGATTGTACCTCACCCACCTATCTACCGCGTGGCATTTGTAGCTCTGTGGTAGAAAATCGCTAAAGGGCGAGAGAACGCTCTTCAAATTGACCAAACACACCGCGCGCGGAGATAAGTCGTTTAACGGCTTTACACCGGAAAGCCGCCCCCCTCCCCTGCCCCCTTCTGCCCCCCTGTACTCTGTACCCGTGACGCGAGAGAAACCGACGACGACGATACACGCGATGGATCGAGCTAAAAGCGCTATAAAAGCGCTCGTCTGTCTCACTCTCTCTTCAAATATCGCGCGCTGATGCCAGGTGCTATATTGTTGCACTCGATAAGATTAGTGGCGGGGCTTTGAGAAGCGCGCGAGCCGCCGTCATAAAACCGCATTGCTCCGCGAGTTACGTCACCCTCGCCTCGAGAACGAACGGATTCGTCACACGGTCTCGTTTGAAAAATTATTACGGCGTGCGAACTTCCGGCTTCTCTCTCTTTAAAGCCTTCCATTCTCGTGATATGTGGGAATTATTCCGAAATTTCGCGAGAATTTCACTTTAATAGAATTTCACTTTAATAGAATTCCCCGACTGAATTAGCAGCGCCGTTTCCTTGAAGAAAATACCGAGATATAATGTATATCTCAATATAGTTTTTATATATATTTAAGGAAACGGCGATTCTAATTTAGTCGGAGAATTTCTATTAAAGTTAAATTCTCGAGATTTTATATGTTATATACATATATAGAGTGTTTCAGGAGGAAAAAGGTCAGCATTCTAAAAAAGGACATGATTGTACACATCATTCTAAACAAAAAAAGTTTATATAAACATGTGTCCTATTCTAGATGGTTATAAAGATACAACGTGTTAAATTTTAAACTTACAATAAATTTTAATAATTAATAATTTAAGTTAAAATTAATAATAATTTTGGCATAAGTAAAAATGAGTCATTTTAATTACAATTACATCAGAAAAATTTTCAATTAACACACGATTATCAAACGTGATCTAATGTTAACATTTGTAACCATGGTAAACGCCGAAAATTTAATGTAATTATTTCATAGAATTTGATTCTACTAACAATAAGTTAATAAATATATTCATTCTTAAAATTGAACACGCTGTATCTTTATAATGATGTGTACAATCATATTCTAAAATACTGATTATTTCTTCTGAAACACTCTGTATATATAAAATAATAAAATAAAATTTCTCAAACTTTTACCTAAGAGATAGAACTCGAGCAAAACATGTTGGTTTTGATATCTTTTATCCATAAAATATTATATTCTCGAAGAAGACTGTATCCAATAAAATCCCTCTTAATAGATATTCTCAAGTGTTTCTAGAGAACATCCTTTAAAATTAAGAAATCTCGAAAATTTGACTTCAATAAAGATTCGCCGATTAAATTGGAATCGCGCCGTCTCCTTAAATAAAATGTCGAGATGTATATCTCGATAGTTTCCATATATAGGATGTCTCATTTTAAGTGATTTCCATCCATTCCTCCCTTAAGATAAAAAAATTCTTTCTTTTTAAATCAGAGTACTCTAAAAATAAGTGGAAAATTCTGAAAATAACGAGTCTATTCTATAAAAATGCTCTATAACGCTGTATCTCTGTAAGCTATAGAGTTTATAGAGCGAAAATTTTCTTACAGAATATACTAAGAATACAATTTTTTCAATACAACAATTGTAACTTTCCAAGTGAAGAATGGCAGACATGATTTTCCCTTCTCGATTCAAAGTACATAAAAATATTATAGACTGAGAAGAATGTTAGTCTTCGTGTCGGCCTTAAAGACACACTCGAGTCTCGTCATTACTTATCTATCGGATCGACGACACGTTTCGACTGTCACCGAACGTGAAAGACCGCTGGCGGTTTTCGCTGCTGTTACTTTTACAACCGGTCCGTCGTTCGAAACGTCAACCCCCGTCGCATCGGGGGCCCCTGGGAGTTTCGTTCCCGAGTATTGTGAGGAAGAGAGGTTTGCGCTCGTCGCCGGCTTATTTGACTCGTTTCGTGCTCGCGCGAGTACCACATTTCCACGCGCTTCCGACAGGAGAGTCCGCACCAAAGGGTCGGACATACACAATGGCGAACAGTCAGAGAGAGAGAGAAAGATAGAGAGAGATAGAGAGAGAGAGAATAGGACCTTCCGCCAGTATATACGGGATTCAGGGACATTGGCGGAAGATCGGAGAAACTTGCCGTAAAACACCACGCGTCGAACTGACAATAAGAGGGCAAGAGGGCTCGGCGACACTTCCGGGGCGACATTTCGCCGGCTATACGACGACAACGGGACAATGCAGCAGCCCACGGCACTGATATGCCAATCTCGGGGATGTAATACCGCGTGTCGATACGGATGTAGGTACGGATACCCCCTGTCGAAAATACCCTCGTCAGTCTCCTTTCGGGAAGCGAATCCCGGAATCCGGGAGACGACGAGGCGTCTTCCGGATCATTGGCTCATACTGTCGAGACGTGACTGTAAGCGTACAGTCGGCTTTCCGTGCTCGTGAGAAGCCGTTCTTTCGCGAATCGCAAACGTACGCATAAACGATTTATTTTTTTTTTTTAATAATTGTAGATCGAAAACATAATTAAGAGTATTTTAATCGTCTAACTTATATGTATATACACACATCCTGCCATTATTTCTTATCCGTATCGTACAATTTGCTTGCTCAAAAATATGTAAGATTCAAAGAATATTTTTAGTTATTTTAATTATTTTTATAATTAATTTTGTAAAATAATGGTAGAAAAAATAATGAAAAATATTTTAGTCGTCTAACTTATATATACATCCATTGTTTCTTATCCATAGAAAAATATGCGATTCGAGGAATGATATTTTTAGTTATTTAAATTATTTTTTAATTATTTTTTTTTTAATAATTCTAAATTGAAAAACTGAAAATATTAACAGTATAATTTAACTGAATATAGTTTTCAGATTGCACGTGCGTAGATATAATAAAGTATATGCGCTTTTAATTCCAAGCATTGAACTTCAAAAGAAATTAAATGTTTTTAATTATTTCACGTTTTGCGTCACACACGTTTGTGTATTGTGCATTAATTACGTATACATTAATTATTTCTTATCCATATCACACAATTCGCTCGCTTTAAAAATATACGATTCAAAGAATGATATTTTTATAGTTTATTTAAATTATTTTTCAATTAATTTTTTTTATATAACTGTAGGTCTAAAAACTAATTAAAAAATAATTAAAAGTATTCTAGTCGTCTAATTTAATACAGATTGCATTTGCATAGATAAAACAAAGTGTATAGCCAATTCTAATTCCAGGCATTAAACTTCAAAAGAAATTAAATATTTTTAATTGTATATTATTTTACGTTTTCTGTGTCAAACAAAACACGTTTTTGTGCATGTTTCTTATTTCTTTATTTTGCTAAGTAATTTGCTGTTATTAAGCGTTTCGAAATTAAGAAAAGAACTGTATACAAGGCTAATGTATACGCAATTACTAGAAAATCTATATTTTTAGCTTCTGAAAGTTGAATCAATTTAATGACAATGTAATAACTTAGAGGAGAACGAAAATGAATGGCAATAATTACTATATTCTTTTTGATAATTCATCTGCCTGTGAAATTAATGAATCTAGTTGACAATGACATAGATATGAGAACAATGGAACATAGAGATAATCTCATAATACGAAGTGTTAATATTTTTAGCTGAATGCTTTAAAATCCGAATAATTTTAATGGAGAATAACTTGAGAGATGAAAGTACGCGAGACAGATTGCTATTCCATTTTAATTTCGTCGACATAAAATTTCCGCTAGTCTCAGCAGTACTTTTCACACTGCTGTCCTTAACTTTTAAAGTGCGTCTTTCTCTCTCCCTTTCTTCTTTTTTTTTTTTTTTTTTTATATATGTATATACTTTTCTTTGCTGATTTTCCTTCAGAGCGTAGAGCTGCTGTCATCTTCGCATTTTGATTAACGATGCAACTCTTTTTCGACGCGCTCATAATTGACGTTTAGATACAATCTCCTTCGTAATACATGCCATAAAGTTTATCGCGTAGTTTGTGCAACGTGTAGAAAATTATAATGAGCGAAAGGGTAACTAGACGTAGAGAGCGTCTACTGTAATTAATTTAGAGGCGCGGCGCCTTTTCAAACGAACGCACGAATAAGTAATCGATCCGGAAGAAAATAAATAAAATTTATATATATATAATATATATATATAAAGCGTACTCTCGCAATATTACAATTAACTCGGGCGTAATTACGAAACTAATAATTAAGAAAGTCGACATCCTTCCCCTTGATGTTTAGTCACTCGTTAGGTCTCCGCGTCTCTGGCGATATATTTTCTTGCAGGAATTTCCGAGAGCATCGATTATACCAGTCCGGTTCTCTCTCCCTCTCTCTCTCTGGTTCAGGCTTATTTACCTGCGTGGCACGTACGAAAAACCCGACTACTCGACTATTCGAACAGACCCACGTCACTCTTGTTTCCTCATCACGAGTGACTTTCAAACACCATTAGATTACGTATGCGAGCGAGTAGTTGTAAAGATTAGTGCGGAAAAAAAATTAATGCTCAGACATCGATCATGAACCGCGGTTCATTATCTGCTGTTCTAGACAGCAATCTATGTAAATGAGATGGATATATATATATATCTGTTCTCCTGAGATATCCTATCTATTTAGAAAATTAAGTGTTTTGAAATTTTCAAAAAATGTGGAGAGGAGCTTATATTAATATATATAATATATGTATTCTTCTAATAATACATAAATTATAAAAATTTATTTTTTATATTTGCTCTCTCTTTACGTTAAATAAAAAAATTTTTACAAAATTTATTAAACATTTAATCAATTTCGCAATTTTTTCAATTATAATATAATTTTGTATAATAATAAAATTTTTAATTACAATATAATTTACTTGTTCAAATTACAGATGAAAAATAGAAGAGATTATACCAGATATTATTACACTTTAGGATCGTAAAAATTTTTGCGAAATTTTTTAATCAATTTCGCATTTTTTTCTATTATAATATAATTTAGTATAATAATTCGTCATTTAGCATAATAATTAAATTTTTAATTATAATATAATTTAGTTGTGCAAGTTGTAGACGAAAAATAAAAGAGATTATTCCAGATATTGTTGCACTTTAAAATCGCAATTTCAGATAAAATTTTACGCAGTTGGGACATGCGCGCTTAAATAGATGTTGGAAATATACTTTGGTTACGCTTATATGATTAAAATATGAGGATTATATAAATAATATCAATTTTACATATATATTCTCTTCCAATAATATATAAATTATAAAAATTTATTTCTCTTATATTTACTATCTCTCTTTCTTCTCGTTCTATCAAAAAAGAAATTGTTTACAAAATTTTTAAACATTGAATCAATTTCTCAATCTTTTCAATTACAATATAATTTAGTATAATAATTAATTTAGCGTAACAATAAAATATTCAATTATAATATAAATTAATTCTTCAGATGGTAGACGAAAAATAGAAGAGATTATTTTCCAGACACTGTTGCACTGTAGAATCGCAATGTCAGATGAAATTTCGCGTAGTCGGAATAATTAAACAAAAGTTGGAGGAAATACACTTCGCGGGGGGGTTACGCTTAGGATTTAATATAGGGGCTGCAAATAATATCTATTGTCGCGAATGTATATATCACACACACGCACACACCCCTCTCTCTCTCTCTCTCTCTCTCTCTCTCTCTTCATAGTGCTTACGCAGGTGACGCGCGTCACGTTGCGCGTCGCGTAGCGCGACAACGGCAATGCGACGATTTTCCGGCGCTCCGTCGTGTAATTAACACAACTGTAACGCCGCAATGTTGCGGCCGAAGTTTCAGGAATGTGGAAGGCGGGTCAAGTCTATTACGCGGCGCGCACAGCCGGCAATGGCAGACTAATTACTAAAGCTGCGAGAGCGGCTGCTGATGCACGCGTTGCTGCAACATCGTTCGTGTGTCGTCATCGTCGTTTAGCCCACCGTCGCGATTATTACGTCTCGGTTCTCTCTCTCTGTTTTTAAGTGGGACATGTACATACAGAATTCCGGTCGCGGAAATGACGACGACGACGATAATGATGAGGGGTAATGGGCAGCAGCCGCAGGTAGGCGGACGTCAGGAAGAGACGTAGCTCTCTCTGGTCTCTCTCTTCGTCGTAAAATCATAACCGCCGATGGAAATTCGGTCGAGAGCTGTGCTAACAGCAGCAGCAGCAGCGGCAGCGGCAGCTGCCGCTGCTGCGACGACGAGAATTCCGAAACGCAATCAATTTATCAGCGGCGGGTGCGCGAACGTGACCAGACTTAAGCATATGGCCGATTTAACGACGTCGGCCTGGGAGAGGGATCCATGACTACTCTTAGCGCCGGGAGATTATGCGTTCATGCTGTTCCTGGAATATATTTTCTGCGCCCGACACACACACAAGCGAGAGAGGGAAAGAGAGAGAGAGAGGCGCGAGAAAGAGAGGAATGACTCCAATTATGCACCGCACCAGCAGCGAATTTGTTACGGCGCGCATTGTAACCGAACATAACAATGAGAAACGCCGTATTCCCCTCCCCCTACCCCTCCTTTCTTCGACGAGGGTAGAAATTTTCGAATTACCCGGCGTATTCCCGTCGGGATTGCGATTCGATTTTTCTGTCATCGGCAATCACGTGATTTTGGGAACGCGCAATTATTGACAGTCCCACATGTATTTTAAAGGAGACGCGTTTAAAAATTTTGTTTCAATAAGAAAATTTGATTCTTTTGTATGAAATGGCGTTTGAAATAGATAATTTATACTGTGCGTTCCAGGACGGAAATATGACATAATGTAAGAGAAATGTGTTAAGAGTGGATATAAATATAACAGAATGACGATGAAGTTAGAGGAAATTCATATATATTGCATAATCTACCCTTGGACAATTTATAATCCGCGCGAGACAGAAATCTATTTATAATTATATATGTGAAATATATCTTATAATATTATTATAAGCGTATTTTAGATAATCTCAATTTATGTCGAAATTAAAACAAGACATCTGGTATATATTTTATTGTATTGTACGAGTATATACTGATATATGTATTCTGATATGCATAATATACATATTTACATCTTGAAATATTTTCTCTGTTATCTGTTACAAAATACAAAATTATAATAGAATTCTATATTCTTACATTTTTTAATTATAGGTAGAATTATATATAGATCAATTAAAGTGACCTTTAAATAAGAGATTTTAAATAAGTAATTTTATCTTTAGGATTTAAAGAGAGCTTATTTAAAGATTACTTAATCTTATTTAAAAATGTTATTTAATGAATTCATTTCACATCTTACATATATTAGGAAAAGTTGAAATATTGATTTTTAAATATTTAATTTTTTCTTTTACACAATATTTTCGTTATTTTTTTATATCTATTAAAAGTCTACAAGAATTCTAATTTCATAACTAATGAAAAAGCTATAAATGAGAAATTTGTGAAAACTTATTATTTAGGGATCCGAATGTATAAGAATATAAAATTATGAATAAAATTCTATATCTAAAATTTTATCGTGAATTATATATAAGTTGTCTAAAGCGATTTCCATGTTATAAAATTATAGATAGATTTCTAATTCGTGAGAAAATTCTATAGATAGAATTTTCTCACGAATTATGGATTAATTGAAATGGTTTCTAAATAATAAATTGTGATTTTAGTTTATTTAAAGAAAGCTTATTTAAAGATTATTTAAAATATTGTATATCTCAAAAATCTCATTTAATAAAATACTTTCCTACGTTTTATTGTTACGAGGAAAAGTTTTGATTTTTAAATAATATTTAATCTTTCTTTTTACAATTTCTGTTATTTTTGATATTAATTAAACGTTTACACAAGAATTCTTTATAGTTACTGAAAAAGTTATGAATAAGAAATTTATGAAAATTAACTTACTATTTAGGAATCGAACGTATAAAATATAAAATTATAAATAGAATTCTATATCTAAAATTTTATCGTAAATTATGAATCGTCTAAAGCGATTTTCACATTATAAAATTATAGATAGATTTCAGTTCCGAAGTTTCTCACAAATAATAGTTTAGTTAAAATAATAGATTGTGAAAGATTTCATCTTATTTAAAGGTTATTTTAAAATACTTGTAAAAATTTTATTTAATAAAATACTTTCCCGCATCTTACATATATATGAGAAAAAGTGAAAATATTGATTTTTAAATATAATATTTAATCTTTTACGCAATTTCCATTATTCCTTTTATTAATCAAAAGTCTACAAGAATTCGAATTTCGTAGTTAATAAAAAAGCTATGAGTGAGTAGGTGTGAAAATTTACTATCTAGAAAATCGCTCGTTGCCGAACAATAAAATCGATCTGACCAGGGGGAGACTGGCCTCGCTGAAGTTACGAATAGGGCGCCATTCGCGCGAAAGGGATGCGAAACGTGTATATACAATATATCGTGCCCCGAAGATCGCATTGTGCGAGAGATCGGTTTGAAAAGACACAAATTTTTCGAGGACCTCCTCTCTACCCCCGTGGGATCCTTCGTCCCCCGCGTATCTAGAACGGAAGATGCCGGGTGCGGATTCTTTTCAAAGAAACTCGGAGAACCGTCGTCGTTTCGCGGTAGAAAGGGGACGAGACCGGCTCTCCCCCCTTCTTTTTACGTCGACCATTCTCATGCCCGGCTTCCTCCTTAACGTTCCTCTTGTTATTTCAATTGCCGTCTCTCTTACCTGTCACCGTAGTGTCAGTCCGGCCGCGGCGTCTGAAAAGAGCAAGGCAGCAGAATTTTCCCCGTCCATTGAAAGTAAGATAAGCGTGAGTGGGATATTCGATGCCTCCGAGAAGGAGAAAGGGGGTGACAGGGGGGGAGGTAGCTGTCTTCTCTCCTTCTCTCGCTCGGCTGCCTCTCCTCCTCGGAAATCCGCAAAATGGAGCGCGCGCGCAATGCCTATCATAACATTCTCGTTTTACGGCAACAATGCGAAGGTAACAAGACGTTTTGCCCGAAGGACATCAAGCGTGAAAAAATAACGCGCGCGGATGATTCGCGGGACGGGAACCGCCGGGGAACCCGGAGAAAAACAGCCGCATAATTTCGCGAGCTGCACGAAAGGTATATATACAGGGTGTGCCGGATCACCCGTTAATGGCAGATTCTCGGGATTATTTGGAAACGACTTTTCCCCGGTGAAAATGTCGAGGTACCAATCATTTTCGAGTTATAATAAGGTTGATTGAAAATAGGGTTTTCTCGCCAAGTCTTGTGGAAATAAAATATTAACAAAACTACATTTTTTAGTTAATTTCAAGTCGAATTTAAGTTAATAGAATTTTAATTTAAGGCTTAGTTATGTGATAAAGATATATGATGGTAAAAATTGGGTGCTTGCAAAAAATGATGACGTCCTTTGACATTTTCGTTTAGGAAAAATTGTCCCCAAATAATCTTGGGAATCTCTTATTAATGGGTTCAAGTCTGGGACACCTTATATAGTTATATATAATATACGTGCATGTGTAGCGGGTGTAATTCTATAATATTACGGAGCGTTTTCTAGAATTTCTCTGTGTTTGGATCGACGTCATTTCCGAGGAAAAGAGAAAAGGGAAAATCTACCCCCTATTTACGTTATTATATTTCAAAATTTATTCACGCACCTTTTTTCTCTTTAGTTATAGAATGAGGGAAAATATAGAGTACTATTTTTCAAGATCAACTAGCTTATTCGTATACATCACGTGAAAGCAGACGGATGGCTGCGAGATATGTAAGAACCGGAGAGCGCGTATACTTTTATAAAAACAATGATGAAATTTTTAAACGTTTCCATTTCCTCTATATATTTTCTCCGTGAATATATTTTTGTCTTTTTTTTTGTTTCGTCAGAAATTTCTAAAGTAGCGTATGCGCGGTCTCCATCTCTCCTTCTTTCTCTCTCTACTCTTGTTTTTGCGACGGCAACGCGTTCAATAGGAAAATAGCGTAAAAGATAGAGACCAAATTCGAATATATACAAAAAAAGCACACGACTGCCGGGGTCCGGCGCGGGAGAAAAAGAAATTACACGCGCGAAATAGCCCCGTTTCCGGATATAATCAAATTGTGAAAAATTGTGCGGCGAATATTTCGAGGGTATCGCGAACTGGACCAAAAAAAAGGGGCAAAAAAAATGAACGGTGAATGAACGAAAAGTCGAAACGCGATATATTCCCGCTCCTCGCAAACGGGAATAGACCGTCATTAGGGTCTTTGAGCCCGCGGACGAAATTACGCTCTCGCGGATCTCCGCGTATGATCTGCGCTTTATTATATCCACTGTGTAATTTTCATTCCGTCCGTTCCACTTCGGACTGCGTGCGTGTCTTCAGTCCGTTAGATACTTTTTTAATACACAGTCCCCCGCGGCGTTTTCTTTCCGAGATGCTCTCTCTCATCCTACGTCGTTCTTATTTAATATTCCCATCCTAATTCAACTGATGAGCGCGAAACTACCTTTACAATAAGAAAAAGACTAATAGGTTCTAACAGAATCTACAACGGATACCATATGTATTCTAAGAATTATAGCAATTTAACCCTTGCGTCAATGAATGGGTACCCAAAGGAACTTTAAATGCTTAAAATCTGTCGGAATTTTCCGTCGAAACAAAAAATACAAAGGACTTTTGTATTCAGTGACCTACTAAAATATAACGGGAAAGAATGCTCGATGTCCAACAGATGCTGTAAAGAAACAGTTAAGTTACGTTAGGTTACGTTAGAATCGAAGGACAACTTATAGGATGTTAGGTGCTATTTTGAGAGACTCCAGATTACTTTTTTAATACACGGTCCCCCGCGGAGTTTTCTTCCCATGATACTCTCTCGTCCTACGTATATATATGTATGTTGTAACTAATTTTACAATAAGAAAGAGACTAATAGATTATTCTAACTAACAGAATCTAAGACGGATACCGTATGTTCTCTAAGAATTATAGCAATTTAACTCTTCTGTCAATGAACGGATACCCAAAGAAACTTTAAATGCTTAAAATGTGTCTTTCCTTCGAAACAAAAAATACAAAGGACCTTTGTATTCAGAAACCTACTAAAATATAACGGAAAAGAATGCTCGATGCCCAGCAGATTCTATAAACTATAAAGAAACAGTTAGGGTTAGGGTTAGGGTTAAGGTTAGGGGTTAGGTTACGTTACGTTACGTTAGAATCGAAAGACAATCTATAAGACATTAGGTGCTATTTTGAGACTCCAGATAAAAAGCTATATAGTTCCTGGGGTCTCCAAATTGGCACTTGCTTTGTTAGGTTAGGCTTAGGTAAGGTTAGATTTGTCGCAGTGCAATATGTCAAAAGAAACACAAGCTGAGTTTCGATATTCACTGGCAGTACTGAAAATCTATAGTGTACGTGACGTAAACTATAGATTTACAGTACTGGCAGTGAATATCGAAACTCAGCCACAATTGATACCCTGATAGATTGGATGGAAAGGTAGAAAATTATATTAACAGAAGGGTTAGGGTTAAAATGATGAAACTAGTAACACATTACACTTACGCGCAAAGGGAAATAAAGTTGCAACGAAATTAAATTTTATCATGAGAGAGAGAGGAAGAAAGAAAGCGATGGAGAAAGATGAAGCCTCGACTTCAATATTTCCTTTCTAGTTGGATAGTCCGGGCATGTAACCGTAACAGAATTTCTAAGTACAAAAATTTAAGAAACCTCCATGGCCCCTCTTTCGTGGCGCGCGGTGTACGAATAAAACCGAAGAAAGTTCCGATTGATTTTTCAAGCTGAATTCACAAGCCCTCATAATCCAAAGTTTCAAGAGAGAGGAACGAAGTGCGAAGCGAAATGAGATCTCGCGGTGGAGATAGCTGGAGATGGGAACCGTGGAAACAAAACTAACGTCGTTAGCGTAAATTTTAAAGAAAATAGAGAGGGGAAACTCTATTTCTCTTATGGACCTTCCCTGGCTTTAATTAATAACCAGGTATATATATTTGTGCATTCATTTGTACAAAGAGAGAACTCGTACGCACCCCGGGGGAGAGAATAAACGTTTTACGTCTAATATATTTACTCGTTCCAGAGTATATATTTACATTTATGGAAAATAAGTGCCCCGTGCAAAATCCTCTTTACTTAAGGAGATACTCTCCTGCGGAGATACTCTCCTCCAGTCGCTATTTTTCAAAGATTAAAGTTAAACAATTTCGCATCTCTGATTTGAATTAAAAGTACTTAAATAATTGGTTCAAATTGGAACTAATGTATTTAGCTCGCGCTGACAGTTCAGTCTAAAATTTACAAGTAACCTTGTAACCTTTGTAACGCGATTTAATATGGTAACATGTCAAATTGGAATATTTAATGAGCTCGCGATACATGAAATCGATCCCTCTTCGAAATCTCGCAAATTAATGAATCATTATTGAACTGAGTTGCCTTGATGAGAGAGAGAGAGAGAGAGAGAGAGAGAGGGAGTCTCGACGATCCCTTTCGAGCTCCTGTGCGATACACTATTTACAGCGGAAATGCCGTCATCGTCGTCGTCGACGTCGTCGTCGGCAATTGCCTTCCGCGTTTTCATTCTCCCTTTGACATTAATTCTCGTGCTCTCGGGGAAATTAATTGGCGTTACACCGCGGAATATGCATGCCGAGTGCTGTCGTAATTAATAAGGCACAGTAACGGTGGAAAACGAGCCGGGGCGGAAGCCGGCTTGCGGCGGTGGCGAATGATTAGCGCGCCGGAAATCACAATGCGACAGGAGGGTGGAGGGGGGGGGGGTCACAAGATTCTCAGCGAGAAACACAACGATCCGTTTTTACACACAATGTCGCGTCCAGCGTCTCTTTTTATCGCAGCGCGACGAGGAAAAGGGATGAGAAAAAGAAAAAGAAGGGGCGAGTGGGGGAGGAAAGAGAGCGGAAGCGGAGGAGCGCAAGCATTGTTCGCGTCGCGAACAGAAATTGGCGAAACGAGGATTACTTTACATGACGGTGTGTAGCGGTCGCGAGCATTAGACAGGTGTTACGATGCAGCCAGAGTAATCTCGGTAACGGAGTCGCGTCCCGAGGTGCAATAATCGTTAGAGAACGCGCATAATTACGGCTGTGTCGCGTATAGCGCACAGTTTGCATAGCGTTTCGTTACGGAAATCTGCGATTTTACGATCGCGACACGACGCGGCGCAAAAATGGCGCCCAACGTACGAAATGTCGTGATTTTACTTTTGCGAAAAAAAAATATAATATGTATGTATATTAGGGTAGACAATTTTAATATCCCACTCTAAATACTTTTTTTCCACGGCTTTTGCAATAAAAAAATGTTCGATTTCAAGGAGAACACAAGACAGCGATATTAATTTGTTTGCAAATGGCGCCATTTTCGAAAAATTGATTAATTATCATTTTTTAAATAAAATTGTGATTTTTTAAAATAAAAGTTGTAAATCAAGATAAATCTAACCATATGTATTAAGGGTTTTCTTGAATTTTCACGAGTTATATATTTTTTGTAATTTTGGAATATTAATGTTTCGCATGTTGAGAAATATACTTGTAAAACAGATGTGAGACCTCCCTAGAAGCACTTTCCTAGATACATAAGCATATCCCTTTTCAGCAGCTCTGAAATTATTTCCACAACCTCACCACTTTGATCATATCTACTATATCTCTCGCGATGGATAATCCATTTTGATCTCATTAAAGTGATTTAATACTATTAATACGATAATCATTGAATATCACTATTAAAAAACACAAAATAATTTAATTCGAGCAGAAAGTACCTCTCGACTTTGTTTGCGCGAAACATTAATATTCCAAAAATTAAAAAATTCTGTAACTCATAAAAAACTTAAGAAAATCCTTAACTAATCATATAGTTGGATTTGTCTCGATAAGATCTACAACTTTTGTTGAAAGAAAAAAATTAGATTTTATTTGTAAAAAGTAATAATTAGTGAATTTCTCAAAAGTATCTTCATCTGTAAACAAATTGATATCGCTGTCTCTCGTTCGACTTTAACGAAATATTTTTTTGTAAAGGGCGTGAGAAAAAAGGATATTTAAGGGGTCAGACATTAAAATTGCCTGTGTATATATATATATAAATATATATATAGAGAAAGAGGGGGGAGAGAAGGGGGCAAATCTTTTTATCAAGGCAAGCGTTTTCCGTTTCAATCCATCCATCCGCGTTTGCGATATCGGTGAGAGAGGAGCTCTCTGTAGGTTGTAGATCCAAGTTTACTCTCGTGTAATGGCCTCTTGTTCGCGATACCATATACTCGGATCGCCTACGCGGCCGAACTTTGCCATACACGGATGGTCACGTGTAATTGTGCGCGAAATACGCGTGTTGTAAACGCGGTACAATTGAAACAGGAGCGATGTAGAAGCAAACGCATCTCGACAGTTATTCGATTATCCGTGCGAAAAAATCGCAAATGCGCTAATTAACTTCGAAAGCGTGCGCGTTGCGTTATATACGCATGGGCTCGGAAAAATATGTAATTTTCGTTCACAAACATATACATATATATATACATATGAACGAAAATTGCATATACATTTTGTTCATATGTATAAATTTAAAAATGCCAGGACTATAAAAAATTACCTTTATACGCATATATACATATATAATACATATATAATACATATATATACATATATACATATATACACATATATACACATACACACACACACACACACATATATATATATATATAACGAAATTTAAAAATGCCAGAGGATTTATAGAAAATTACTATTTTATATATAATGGTAATTTTTTATGACTCCTCTGGCATTTTTTAATTATGCCACGTGAAATATTTTTTGTCGAGTTTCACACACGAGAAATTTATATAAATATATTTGTAAAAAATCGACGAGCGTGTGTATGAAATATATATTTCTGCTATTTATAAAAATCGTGATTATTTAGCGGACGAAAAATACGGATAAAATGCAAAAAAACGAAGAATTTTATAATTCATTATTTTGATATTTCCCAATTTTTTTTTGTTTCGTGTTTAGAGTCGAGGAAATTTTAGTTAAAAAAAATGCTACTGCGCACCGAATGAATTCGTATATATAGGTGTGTGTGTATGTGTGTGCTTTACGTTAAATTGCGAAAAATGGAACGAGTGTATTACAAGTGGAAAATCAAGATCGAAGATATCTCTGCTCTAATCTGGAAAAATACTATAGAGAAACTGCAACAACATGTTAAGATTAAAGCAACCAGGTGTTTCGTGACTCGCGTACAAATAAAAAGAGGGGAATTTTATTTGTTCAAATACGCGGTTACTTTTTCTATCTTTACTATACTGAAGAACAGAGTATCGATTATTACGGTGTATCGCGTATTTCTTTTTTTTTTAATTTGTATATATTTTATATAAAATTCATTTGCGCGCAGCATTTATCGTAACGTCAATTGAGTACACTCTCTTCCTCTCTCCCTCTCGTGTGGGACACATCAAAATGGCTCTTTACAAAATGAAATCTAAAGCTTTCAATTGCGCGTAAACAACGCACGTCTGCCACTCATTAATGCGACAAACTCGCACCATTATGCGCGCGGAAGGCGAAAGGTAACGCGGTGAAAAACGAGCGATAATGAAACTCTCGGCTTTAAAATGTACTCGAAACGAAAACTCGATTACAGGTGCATATAAATCTGCCGAACGTCGATTAAATTCCGCGCGTGCGCATTAAAAAGTGGTCGAAATTATGGGATTTATTGCGCTATTCGAGACCCGACTTGGCACTTATGCGAGAAGGATGAAGAGAGAGAAGGATCAACCCCCGAAAGAGATTCTTCTGCCTCTCCGACACCCTTATCTCTCGATAGCGGTACACATGCACCGTGCATGTTTGCCACTCGGGGTGCATCGGTCGAGTGTGCGATGACGTCTTCTCCTCTTTTTTTCCCTTTTTTCTCTCTCCTCGTTGCAACGACGGTCGAGGTTGTCCCGCGGCGGCAATATTTTGCGCGCATGATTGCGACAAAAAGCCGGGGAGACCTCGAGTGGTCCCGGGGTGCGCGCGGGAGGAGGCAGCGGGGAAAGGGGGGAGGGCAGATGCTCACTCCGCAGCCTCACGCCCCGATACAATGGGGGCTGGGGATGTGCACCGGGGAAAATAACGGCGGTAAAGCCGCGGCGGGTCTTCGGACTCAATAGGGTTCCAGCTTTCTCGTCCTTTCTTCTCTCTCTCTCTCTCTCTCTCTCTCTCTCTCTCTCTCTCTCTCTCTCTCTCTCTCTCTTCGTCACTAGTCGTCTCTCCATCGGGAGACATATCTCTTCCTTTCGCTTTCGTCCCTCGTTCATCCACTCTCGATGCGCGTTTTCTTCTTTTCTCTCTGCCACTTTTTCCCTATTTACGGCGAAAAAGCCGAAATCGCTGAATAATAGCGATTGCACCCCCTAGCGTTCTTCTAGGGGTAAACAAGCGTCCTTCGAATTCTTAGAATGACGATAAAAATGTAAGGATTTTTTCGAAACTTTTTAATGATCTTTGTCAATATTCACTTGAAATTTTTTCAACCCTCATTTTTAAAGAATAAATATAAATCTTGTATTTCTAAATAATATTTAAATAAAATTATATTTAAACCCTTTTCAACTGATATCGCACGAATAAATATATTACGATGAGAATTATTATATAATAAATATTTTTAAATAATTATAATATTACAATGTAATAGTCTCAGAATAATTAATATTTCTATAATGATATAATAATAATTATAAAAATATTATTCTACAATAACTAATATTTCTATATCTGTATAAATAATATTTAAATTATAAATCTTCCTCAATTTATATTACGCCGATAAATATACCTACTACGACGAGAATAACTTTGAATCACTTTAAACCGATCGTATAATAATAATTTTCGCTGATGCATTCATTCTGAAAAAGAGAAGCAAAATTAAACGCTCCGCTCTATTATTAAATATTCACCTTTACACTGCTGCTAACTTAACTAGCATTTTTTTTTTTTTTATTTCGTGCGTCATCAGCAAAAAGTTAAAAGAGTCGCGCGTTAAGAGATATCCATCCTCCACCATCGAAGCGTCTCGCCTTTCCTAGGGGATCTCTTTCACGTCCGTTCTTTCTCATATTTTCCCCCTTCTCTCTCGTCGCTTCTCTCGCATTGTCTTTGTCTTCTCATCCAACCGTCCATCCATCTCGCTCGCTCTCTCTCATCCGGGCTTCGTTCCGGCACTGTGTTCCGCCGCGCCTGGAGAAGGTGGCATACGCCATTGTGCTGATTCTGAGTTACGTCAGGAGTGGCAATTGTGTCAAGTTTACGGTCGAGCGCCGTTCCATTGACTGCGGCGCATGTATCTAACGTGTGTCGCGACATAACTCGGATAGAAAGAGCGAGAGAGAGAGAGAGAGAGAGAGAGAGAGAGAGAGAATGAGAGGAGATGCAACGTGGTTCGCATCAAAGGAAGAATTACCGGGAACTAGTTTTCTATAGACATCAGGCTACGCGCCAGGCTTCCTCAGGTGAGGGATAAGGTCAGAAGGATGATTCCATTATAAGTTTCGCCGGCTCATCGGCCTTTTTTTATCCCTCTCTCTCCCTCTTCTTTCTCTATGGAGTTCCGACACTCTCTCTCGCTCATTCTGTATCGCTGGAAGCCGGCACGTCGGCTTCTACAAATTGCTGCGGCCATCGCGTTAGTACCCGGTAGTAGTTATTCCATCAGCGGAATGATTCGTCCCTTTTTTCCGGGGTGTATATATGTATATATATAATGTATTCCGGAGCGCGCGCGCATTTCCGTTCTTCCTTCCGCTCTCCGCCTTCTTTCTTTCACTCTCCCTCTCTCTATTCTTTTTTTCCTCAAAGAGTTCTTACACGCCTTGCGACGAGGTTCAGCTGTTCGCGTTAATTAGCAGCTATTTATCTTTCTCGCATATGAAATGTATGTACATGCATATAATAGAAGCCTCTCTCTTGGTGTCTTTTTCGTACATTCGATCTAGTTTCTAGCCGAACTGCCGCTTGTCAGGCAATTTTTCGATGGAAATTAATATAGATTCATTCGCATGTCAGGAACAGGATGGATCAAAAGAAAGGAATTGGTGTACGTTTGATCGGGACCTGATATGTATCTGAAAAATTTCGATACTTTTGTAGCAGCTCATAGCTCGCAGCGACACGAATTAAAAACGATCAGATATGTATATATGTATATAGCTGATGGTTTACTCTGTGTTTATCGATAAATCGTGTATAGAACGGTTGGCGGTTTTGATTCTCATGGCGCGATTATATATGTTTTATCTGTCAAAATTGTGAAGCGAAATAACACTTGTTTACTCAACAGCGGCCCCATCGTTTGCCACTACATCGTTTGTTTCTTTTTTCTGAAATGGTAACCAAACATTGCGCGGGATTGCTTTTAAAAATTTCGAAAATAACTCGCACAGTTTCCATTCAAAATGTTATTATATGAAGGGAAAATTAATTCTCCTCGAATATCCCTCGCAGATTGTAAAGATTATATTCAGTGAAATCTGATCCAAAAAATCTCACTCCAACACTGAAAAAATTGTATTCTTATTTTATAAGAATTTCCCACTTATTTTTAGAATTTGTCCCGTTTTAAGGTAGGCGTCAAAAGGATCCTCTTATCTTAAGACGAAAAATGCTTTAAAGTATCAGATAATATATGTTCTTCTTCAGATAATATATTCCAGTTTTAGAAGATGTTCTGGAAACACCTTAAGAATATCTGTCAAGTAGGATTTTATAGTGTACAGTGCTCTTATTTCGAGAATACAATTTTTTTTTATGTAATTGTAGATCAATTTTTTTGTGACGTTACATTATAGTGACAGACAGTGAAGGGTAAGATACATTTAAAATGTATCTCGATACAGATACATATGAAAAAATATATCTAGATACAGATATAAATACACAAATTAAAATGTATATAGATACAGATACTCAGATACTTTAAAAATATCTCAGATACATATCAGATACTTTTAAATTATTATATTTTATCATAATATTGGTAATATGCACAAAATATACTGAATAAATCTTTTATTTATTAATATTTTATATATTAATATTTTTTGTTTACATTATTAATATTTTTTGTTTACATTATTTTGTTGGCTTTATTCGTTAATCTTAACACATCAAAAATGCCTCAAAAAGATATCGTTACTCAAACTATTTCGCCGTGATACTAAAATTTGACCAATGCTAAATATAATTAATCGCTTAACCGGTGTTGATATAATTGTGTTAAACTTTAGAAACAAATATTTCATATGTGGAACACACGTGTATATATTGATGTAATATATAGTACGTATATTCCTCATATGAAACATTTGTTTTTAAAGTTCAATATCTTTTTGCTTGTCTGATAAATAAGAGAGAAACTCCATGTCGAGCACTGTCAGCTTTTTCTTACGTGGTCTTGATCTTTTAAAAATTTAAAGAATTGATCAATTCAAAGAAATATGTGAAAATGTATCTGAAAATGTATCTAAGAAAAGCAATTCAGATACTATATTTTGTATCTAGATACAGATACAGATACTTCAATTTGAATATATCTCAGATACAGGCTTAGATACACAAAATGTATCTAGATACTGTATCTAGATACATGTATCTAGGTACTACCTAACACTGGTGACAGACAACAAATGCAATGAATTAAACGCAATTGTAAATAAATAACAAAAGATATCGAAAATTGAAAAAAAATTCTCAAGGAATTTTATTCAGACTCATTGTTACAGAATATTTTCAAAAATTATATCTTTAAGAATTTTACTCTTATTTAGTTCATAAGAAACATATCTTTGCAATATTTAAGTTTTTATTAAAATCCCAAGTGATTTTAGTGACGATCTCTTTTTAGCATCAAGGTCTTATATAAATTTCATAAAAAATTGTTCAACTTTTTAATAATTGTATTTAAATAAATTAGTATTCCTTAAGACGTTTATAATAAATTATTATTTATTTTATATTGTTTAAATAGTGATATATTGTTATTGTCCCTTGTTATTGTCCAAATTAATTTTACAATTAAAATAATTAATATTAAATGCTATGAAAACTACATTCTTTGTAACTTTAATCGTATGAATAGAAAACTTTAGAAAGCGCATATAACAAAGAAACTTATTTTAGAAAACTGTATCTACAAAGTTTCTTCTTTTATCTTGAATTTTAGACGCGAAAATACCTGAAATATCAAGGAAACTCTCTCTCAGGGAATTTTTTCACATGATTTGAGTAGACACCCCTTGTTAATTTCAATTCTCTTAGTATTCGGTCCCTTGTAATAGAAACACTCGATATCTCGGCGATCGCAATTCTTTCCAGCTCGCCTCCCACATTTATATCCGTGTCTGATGGCGAAAAACTCTCCGATACACCCCTATATATATAGATACCGCGATTATAGATGGCCGTGCGATTCGGGCAACAAATATTCGAGCATCTCCTTTCCTCTCCCGTGGAAACGCGCCCTCGGGTCCAGACGGAACGTGACCAAGATAACGAAACGACGCGTTTCTATTCCGCCTCCCTTCTCGTGCGGCTTCTCGAAGTCGACGCCCGGGCACATTTTAGCGGCGTCGAAGTCTTGAGACTCCGAACTTTCACGTAGAGCGTCGGAAGTGCGCCGGAAGAGATCCGGGGAGGCCGTGGTGTATAATGTTTTCTCGTTCGAGTATATCTTCCTTTTATGCGGCGCGATACACGTTGCACGTGTTGCAACATCGAGCATCGCATATATGTATATACCGCAGAGAAATATTTATTAGAGACCGCATCCTCTCCTCGCGCCCTGAATTCTTACGAGCCTAACGACGCGGCCTTCACGCGTGAGAAAGTATAGTATACAAGAGTCGTGAAGATGTGAAGGGAGAATTTTTTTTTCATACCTCCCTCGAGCGACATTTCCGCCAGAAATAGACTTGGAAATTTGGAAAATTAATAATTGAATTTTTGCGATTATTAATACGAAAAAGTACAACATTCCATTTCATCAAATTTAATTAAAACAATTAAAGTTATTAAGGAAATTAAAAATGTGATGTTTCATTTTTTTAATAAAAGATTGCATCTCTTCATGCATATTTTTAGTCACTATTGAGATAAATTTGACGATCCAAAAGTTTTATAGAGATTATTGTTTAAAAAAAGCAGAGAAAAAACGTGTTATATTACTTTTTCATTTTCGTGTTATATTAATTTTTTTTTTTATCATTTCATTTTTTAACAAAGCTTTGAGTACGAAGATTTCATTTTACACCTATCATCGAAAACGTTAATCATTTAACAAAGATTTCAATATTTTTTTAATTATTAGAAGTCATGCTGAAATACATAAATAAAATGAATCACATAAATATAAAAAAGCTATTTCATAGCAAATGGAACTTTGGAATTTGTATGAGTTTTTCATCTCTGCATTTGATAACAATATTTGCTTGTCGCTATTAATCGATATTCGTTACTTTGAAAATATAAATCTCTTAAAAATTGATGTCAAAAATATTGAGGGAAAATCCAAAAATCTCGCGGAATAAAATATGCTTGATGTCTCAGTTTGAAAAATTTTCTTTGATTTAATAGTTGAAAATATTTGTTTTTTTTTTAACACTATAAAGACCTAAAATTATTAAGAGAAACTAAGCTACTTAAGAATTCTTAATTATTTATGAATTGTCACAAAATGTCACACACATATACCCATATGTCAAATTTTAAGCTATCTATAATTAAATTATATATATATATATAATTTATATGCTATAATTAAATATATATATAATTATATGCTATATAAAATTAAATTATTAATTAAATTATAAACTGCATAATCCGTGTAATTAAAAGGCTTACGCTCGTTTTTACTTTCGCCGCGCCCATTATATCTGTATGTTTACGTGTATATTTCTTTAAAGTAACACGATAGAGCTTATTCTAGATGTTTTATTGGTCCAGACGTTCACGCGCTATACTTATGCTTTTATGTAAATTTGTACGCGATGGGCTTTTACACTCGGCTTCCGCGCAGTGCGGTTTCTTTTTTTCCTTTTCATTCTTTCCGTCGCTCCCATGGCAACGCATTAAATCAATGAAGGATTATGACGTTTTTGTCGTGCTTACTTCACGTCATTATTTATACGTTTGTTCCTGTACCGTGCGCGTAATTTCCGCACGCGGACGAGAAAATCTGGTAAAGGGAAAATCGATTATCCTGCCGAATTTTAAGGCTACATGAAAAGCGCGTCGCCATTATTCTCTGTTTCAATATTCTGGATTTCAATATGTGCGAACGAAGGTATGGAATATCTAATACAGTGTTATTCTGAATAAATGCGAAAAATTTTATATAATTTTTTGTCGAATATTGAGGAGGATTTTTCATATTAAACATATATCCCTCCTAAGTTACTCCTTCAGAAGGGGAGGTGAAAGTTAGGTTTTTATTTTTTTCTCAAATTTTAAACAAGTTAAAAACATGAAATTTGGTGGACATTTATTTTGTTTTTTTATTCTAAAATTTAACTTTTCGTAACATGCTGTGCATAATGTATTTTTTTTTTTTTTTCTTGAAAACTTGATTTTACGAAAAAAATAACAGAAATAAAATAAATATCTAAAAGAATCAAGCTTTCTAACACATATTTTTAAATGATTACATTTCAGCTCGTTTAGAAGTTCTAATAAAAAATTGAATAAGGGTTGCTAGTTTCATCTCCTTATAACGATATGGGAAGATTTAAAAAAATATTAATAAATATCCTTTTTAATTCTAAAAAAACATTAATAATATCCTTTTTCAGTGGAAAATGTCCACCTTTCATTTTTTAACTTGTGCAAAATTTGAGAAAAAAATAAAAACCTAATTTTTACCCAATTGAAGTGCAACTCCTCAAAGAGAGATATAGGAGTAGGTATATGTTTGTATATGAAAAACCCTTTTTAATTTTTGACGAAGAATCATCTCCTAAAATTGTTTGTACTAGAGTCACCCTGTATACTTGTGTAATGTATGAGAATATGACATGGACATGAACAAATAAATGTCAGGCGAGGAAAAAAATTTAAGGGAAAATTTTAGTTTGTGTAATTGAGGCTGCGATCAATTAGGAAGATGGAAAATTTGAGAAATTTCGACAACAAAATTCGGCCTTTGCTTATTGTTATTTCGAAATCCTCCCCAACTTTTTGGCGCGCATTCAGGATACGAGACATACAGACCCGCACGACAATACTTGAAATAATACAACTGCTTTTTAATGGAAATATCTGCAACGTTTTCCTATATAACTACCACCCGCCGCTGTCTCGCTTTTGTCAGTTTGCGCTTTCGTCTCTTCAAAGTTACGGGTACAGATATCGGGTTTTGTGCGAGCACCATCAAACTGCTAGTCATGCGGGAGAGAGGAAGAGAGAGAAACTCTGCGGCGCGGCATTTATCTAGCTAACTGAGCCGTGTCTGTCGCCTGGAATTGCGATTCGTGTCCCATTGTACTTAAACAGTCCGAAATGTCGTCGGTCGATTTAATTTCGGGGATACCGGCAACTATTTCCATTTACGAGATTTATGTTTACCGTCCCTCGCGCAAATTGCTCGTCCGCGGAAAATATCCTCCCGTGCCGGGCGAAATTTTATGACGCTCCATTACTCTCGCGAAAGAGAGAGAGAGAGAGAGAGGGTAGATTTGTTAATGTTTATTAACTTTCCGGAGCGCGACGAGAACGCAAAATTCTCTTACGTCCGCGAACTTGGGAGAGACTTGGAAGTTGCTTTCGTTGCCAGCGTGTTCCAAGTAAAACAGAGATCGGAGACATTTCTGCGCCCTCCGGCGGTACAATGCTAAGCGCCACTGAAGTGCAGTTTGACGTTTCATCCATTAGGCACAATTCTCGAAATTCTCCGCGAGCTTTCCGAGAGAGCGTGTGTCAATATTTAAAATCCGAAACAATATTTAAATACGAAAAGGAGATTGTGAAATTGATATTTTAAGATAGCGTGGGTGCAAAACACTTATCCTCGTGTTCCTTTTTCTCATCATCGAGTGTGCGAATAATTATTTTTTTCACTTCTTTTTTATATAATTGATTTTGATTAATTTTTTTTTAAACTCTTTTTGAAGTTTATTTATAATTTTTAAAAAGTGTCAACTTGTCAAAGTGGTAAAATTATCTTTTTCTTTATTAAACAAAAATTGTAATTTATTTAATTCTGAACAGATTAAAAAATTGATAAGAATTGTATCTATTGTTCTCAAGAAAAAGATATATAAACTTAAAAAATGTGATTTTTTACAGGAGATTGCAATTTTTGTCACAACTTTACTTATGTTACATATTTTAAAATCATTTTACATAGTTTAAAATATTTAAGAAGAATAATCCTCTTTTAAAGGGTTACATATCTTTGTCATACGCAAAAATGGCTTATTTTCGGGAATTTTTTTCAGTCAATAACATAATAATTAATGCAGATTTGTTTTGCTTTATTTATTATACATTTGAGTATATGTGTGTATCTGCATGACTTTGTACTGTAGGTTAATTTAATCTAAATATTTTCTTGTAAAGAAATGTTCTAGTTACGAATTGTGAAAATAAAAGGGGAATTTTTTAATTTATAAAAATTCACTAAAAATTAAGTAACTTGAAAAAGAAGGTTACAATTTTGTTTCAAAATTTGTCCACTTTTTATGTTATAAAAAAAAACAAGATGAAAAATCGGAAAAGGTCCCCGACAGTTCGTAGAGAATACTATGAAGAATATTTTCGTAAAAATTTCACCCAAAAATATTACAAACACGCTGAGTTATCATGTAGACGGAAAGAGGCGTTTTGAAGAAAACGCGTTTAAAGTTTTGAAAAGAAAAACTTTTTAATATAATTACTTTTATAAGTTTCAAAAATTAAAAGTAAAAAAATTTGTTCATTTTAAAAGTGCAACCTCCGCGTTAATATAGACATCAAATCGCATTATAATAACAATAAACACGGAATTGCGTCGTAAAACATATCGCGCGACTATATCCGTGGAACAGCAAATTCTCCAAATTTCTCGAGCGTATGCTTTTGACATTTAGCGCGTTCAGCATCACCGTGTTATATTTTACGCATAGAATTGTGCTCCGCGCGCGTCGAGAGCGTCGTTCAATACGCTTGCAAACATATGACTTCGTCCCTCTTGATTCCCACGTGAATCTGCCGTTAGCGTTTCGACTGCGGATGCGCATCTCGCGACTCGAGGAATTCCGAGACGCGTTGCAGAACGACCGAAAATGCACGATTATGCGACGACCGAGAATACAAATATCTTTATGAATTTAAAATAGTCGTCGTAAATTTCTTCTGAAAAGATGTAGCATAGTGTACTGTATATCTGCGTCATATCATACACGGTATCTCTTTCGCGACGAGATACGCCTCTTTTTCCTACCGACGGAAAATTTATTTGCCGGTAGTGCATCGCCATTGGAACAATAAGGGACAAGGAAAAATCTTCAGATACGCGGAAAAAATATTAGCTACCGTGGTTAAATTTTAAGTGTCCCTATATTACATCTATTACTTAATTTAACAAGGAATTCTTCGTTAAATTGTAGTTTAAAAATTATATATTAATTATCACAGTTAAAATTTAGATACGGTAGCTAATTTTTTTTTTCATGTACGAAACTTGATACTCATACGTGAGGTGTAATAAATTTTTATTATTAATTTAAATTTATTTTATTGTATCTTATTAATATTTAAAATACTTTTCATCTAGATATTTCTGAAGGTAAAAAATTATATTGAAAGTTATCTACAATAAAACTGCAAGAAGAATTTTTTGTCAAACTATTATATTTTTTGTCAAACTATTATATTTTTTACAGAATGTAGCTTGCTTTTTTTTTACATAACAAGAAATCGAAGGCAAACTCTAAAAATACTCAATAAGTTTTTATTAATATCTTATCATTATATCAAATGTTTTTTATCAACTCATAAATTATGACATGACCTGACAAGCTAAAATCATATTGAAAATTATCTATAACAAAAAAAAGAAATTTTTTTGTCAAATTATTTTTTACAGGACGTAGTTTATTTTTCATTGTATTTCAATATGCAAAAAAAAATCGAAGACAAACTCTATAAATACTCAATAAATTTTTTTTATTAGTATCTTATTAATATTTAAAATACTTTTTATCAGGTCAAAACAAATTGTGACACGACCTAGGCATATAAATTGTATTGGAAATTATCTACCATAAAGCTGCAAGAAATTTTTTTCAAAATATTATATTTTTTACAGGCCGTAGCTTGTTTTTTTATTATATTTTAATATGCAAAGATAAATCAACTCTAAAAATAAATTGTTACTAATATCTTATTAATATCTAACAATTCTGAAGCTAAAATCGCATTGAAAATTATCTACCAAAGAGAAAAGAATTTTTTCTCGTCAAACTTTTATTCATCGCAGGAAATAGCTTATTTCCCATTGTATTTTAATATGCAAAGAAATCGAAGGCAAAGTCTATCTTGAACTATTGTCGGGGACTCCGCAGGGAAATAATTCCGTCCGCGGATTTCGTTTCGCAGACGACGTTTACTTAAATTACGACGGAGAAATCATATCGAAAACCGAATCAATTTTGCGCAATAGCGTTTCAATGATGCACGACAAAGTGTACTATATGTATACATATATCGCGAGGGGTAGCTAAAACCGTTTCTCCGTACGAGAACCCATCGGGAGATTTCCGTCCGGCCCGGGGGTTTCTTTGCCGGGCGTCCGATAATTTTGGCGGAATCTCGCTCTTTTACGTTTCATAACCGGTAACGTTACCCTCGGAAACGCGCACACCTGCCAGGCAGAACACACATACACAACATACGTACACAAAAACAATGACGAATTGTGGGCCAGTGGGACGAGCGGGACAGGATACGCAGGCGATGATTTAACACTTTGTGTGTCGCCCGACACATAAAACATGCAGCGCCCCGTGATGAATCGCGCGCGTCTGTTTTGCGCCACGTGGCTCGCCTCTAATTGGCATCATCGCGATTCCATTAAATCCGCCGCCCCGCCGCACGATTCCGCCGAGCGGCGTCACGACTTTATTAATCCCGCATCCGGCTCCACCCGGGATCCAATAAACCCCATACGTTTCTTCATCTCGAGCATTTTAAGTAGTAGACGGCAACCCGAGAGACCGTGTATTAATTTTATATATATATATATATATATATATATATATACACATTTTCTTTGAAATTGATATTTTTATATCGATTCTTTTCTTAGAAGAGTTTTCTCTCTTGCGGGTATATTTAAAACTATTAATAGATATATTGAATGAATTCAGTCCGATTTTTAGAGAAATGTATCCAATTTTTGCGAAAAATTATTATTTTTATAATTATAATTATAATTTGTAACAATTTTTTTGCTTAATATCGCCGAATAATTGTATCGATATTAATATTTACATCGATTAAAAATAATAATTTAGATTGACTCTCATCATTAACGTTAAAATAAAATTTATAAAATTTTATATTTTTCTTAACCAATACTTTTTAGAGAAATGTATCAAATTTTTCTGATAAGTTATCATTTTTAATTATTATTTGCAATAATTTCCTTGCTTAATATCGCAGAATAATTGCATCGATATTAATATCGATAAAAATTCTAAAATAATTAGGAAATTGATTTCTATCATTAACGATAAGATATTTTATAAAATTTTATATTTTTCTTAATCAATATTTTTAGTGAAATGTATCAAATTTGTGACAAATTATTATTCTTATAATTATTATTCCTAATAATTTCCCTGCTTAATATCGCCGAATAATTGTATCGTATATTAATATCTCGTACATCGTTTAAAAATTCTAAAATAATTATTGAGATTGAATCCCATCATTAACGTTAAGATATTTTATAAAACTTTATAAATGATTTTTTCTTATTATAAAAATGTCAAAGTACAATTCTAAATTACAAATTTTTCATGTAAGTTAAGATACTCCTTCAGATTAATCGTAATCAAAATAGTAATTGAGATTGACTTCTATTATTAACATTAAAATATTTTATAAAATTTTATATTTTTCTTTGAATTATAAAAATTTCAAAGTACAATTCTGAGTTGCAATTTTTTCATGTAAATTGAAATTTATTGAACATTGTAACGACAAGTAAACAGGATTTTGCGCGAGCAAAGTATGGAGCACCAACTATCAGAAAAGGAGAGAGAGAGAGAGAGAGAGAGAGAGAGAGAGAGAGAGAGAGAGAGAGAGAAAGAGCAGCATTAACTCTCATCTCTTGACAATGTTAAGACAACGAGGCGCAAAAGCGCGCGTAATCTAAAAAAAAAAAAAACAAACAAACAAAGAAAGAAAAAGAAAAAGCGGTCGGACGTTAATTTTCGGGCAAACGGCGCGAACGTAATTACCAGCCGTGGCGATCGAGAGACTCGTAACCGCTCATTATCATCTCCCCGTTAAAAAGTAAGTTTCTCTCCTCTCCCCGTCACTATTATCTACTCTCTCTCTCTCTCTCTTTCTCTTTCTCTCAGCTTTTACGGGAAGAGATGGCTTTCTAATGGACGCCGACCTCTCGTGTATGCGGGTTTCGCGCCGCGAAAACACGCACTCTCTTCCACGAAGTCTCTCCTTTTCCCTCTTTCACTCCGGACCCCTCGATCCGGATCCCGAAATTATTAGCTTCTGCGCGGACCCGGGCCCGGGAGCCCGGGCCATATACGCGCCCGACAAAAACTGCATAACCGATGCAAGGTGCGACCAATCATTTTCGGGGGTCGAAAGAAATTGCCGGGCAAGCTGTGTGTACGCGTTCCCTTTGAGAGAGGGAACACCACGGCAGCGGAACACCTGCTGCTCTCGGCCCGGCATTATACGACGTTTTCGCTCGCCTTCCCCTCCTCCTCTTCTTTTCGTCCCAGCCCCTTTTGTCTCTCGCGTCGTCCTTCAGCATTCCCGAAGAATCCCGGTTAACTTTCCCGTGGACACTGTCGCACGCGCGAACCCCGTTTTCGGGGCGCGAGAAGATCTAGGAAGACGGGATCAGCTGTTTCTTTAACTTAGGCCTAGGGAATTTTGGCTAGCCTAGGGAATTTTGCCTAGCTTAAGGAATTTACTAATTTTCCTCTCCTCTTCGCTGAGCTGTTTTTCTAGCCTAGCCTAGAAAATTTTGCCTAGCCTAGGGAATTTAGCCTAGTCTAGGGAATTTAGTAGTTTTCCTCTCCTCTTCGTCGAGCTGTTATCACTCATCTCGTCGTCTGGGACCTTTGAACACAATGGACCCATTGGTCGTTGTCGACCAGATGGCGGTCGCATTAAAAACTTTTCGCGATTACGATTTCCCCGCGATTTCAATGGTCGGACACGTGCCATCCGGCGGGGACCATCTATTATATTCTCGCGACGCGACGGCTCTTTTAAAGCCCGCGCGCCTAGTTTTATGCCTCCTCGAGGCGCGGGACATATTTAATTTGCGTGCGGTGAATTTTTCTGCGATAATATCCTGCCTCACCCCCCTCGTGCCGGTTTGCGGTGACGTAATACGATCTCGTAAAAAAGTGTGTCGCGCAATAATAAAATTACCAGAACTGTGTGGGAACGTCGATAAAAACTCGCCCCCACGATACTAACGTCTGATGGAAAATCGATTTCGCTTTTCGAAAGTCATAAATTGCGGCGCTGAACTTGTAGACTAGAGTAATGTTCAACTTTGACCCTCTTTTTTGTTTCCTTTCTGCCGTAGCTTAAAACGTGATAGAGCGAAAAGTAACAAGAGTTTACAGATGTATGCAGCTAGTACATTTTACCATCGTCATGTTGCTTTTATAAGTTATTTTTTAAAACTTTCAAACGAAAGAATTCTAGGCATTTGTAAAAAAAATATAAAGAAGTACATATGTATATGATTGGGTAGATAAATAAGTTCCGTTTTACTTAACAAACTTCATATTTAAAATTATATATACAATAAATGTTAATCTGTTATATATTTTTCATTATTTAAGTACAACTTATTCTTATTTAGACGGTGATTTGTTAATTTCTTCCTCGAAGATATTTGGAGGTTTATTTTATGCAAAAAAAAGTGTTTTACAAATTCATCGATCTCAGCATCATTATGAACACTTTTTTCATTTAATGAATTCCGGAGCACCTAAGCAGGTGCAAATCTGATGAGGCAAAATCCGAAGAATAAGGAGGATGTGGCAGAACTGATCACGAAAGCTTCAGAATTTTTTTTACGTTATTTTAACCGTATGTGATTGAGCAACAAATTGTCGTGTAGCAAAATCACATTTTTTACGATTGATGAGGGCTGATCGTTATTTTTTTTTTTTTGCAATTTTTTTGTACTCGTTTTAGTTGCTGAATGTATACATCTGCTGTGATTGTTTCGTTTCAGTTTAAAAATTCGTGATTCCTCAGAAGTAGCGATTCAGTAATTATCTATAGCAGAACTTATTTATAAATCGAATTAAAAAATTAATTTCCTTAATTTTTTAATTCTTTATTTATTATAATTAATACTTCATGTACTGCTTCATTTTTGCTTCATTAAAAAAATTTTTTATTTTATGATTAATACTATTATTATGATTAATACTAAATTTTATGATTAATACTATTATTATGATAAAGTCGTAATAATTTTAATCATAATAAATAATATTAATCATAATAAATAAAGAATTTAAAAATTAATGAAATAAATAAACTTTATAAAAATTTATTTATTACATTTTAATGTTTAAATACGCGCGTTTGTGAATTTTTCTCAGAATAATCTCGGACAAATATGTAATTGTAATACGACGTTTCTATTTGAGCACGCGAGACATATATAAACAACCGAGCGTAATATAAAGTCGGAAACGCACGCTCTGGTCAACTTCCGTCCGGTCGGAAGGAAGTCCTATATATGTCGCAATCTCGATGAGCTCGCAGTGACCTGATCCGCGCGATGCACTTAAAAGATTTTTCGCGAAATGCCCCGGGCGCAACTAAGTCCCGAATGGCGTAATTGCAATTGAACAAACAACGTCACAGAGGGTCCCCTTTTCCCCTCTCACTTTTCTTTTTCAACTCTCTCGGTATGTTTCTCGTTTATCCCCTTCTCTCCGTCCGGCTCTACCTCTCTATCCCTTTTATTCGTCTATCTACAATATATGTGTATCTCTCTCCCTTTCTTGCTCTTGTCTCGCCGTTGCAGCAACCGGAATCTGATCGTAAAGGTCAAAACGACTGTTCCTGATTGATTTACCCACGGTCAATACACGGTGAAGAATTGTTTGAAAGCACCGTCGATTCTCTTCGTCTCCCTCTTCTTCTATCTCTCTCTCACTCTCTCTCTCTCTCTTTCCCTCTTTCTCTCCCGAGCATCCAATTCCCGTATCCAATGGAGAGCTGTCCCGGCGAACAGTACTTATTCCTGACGCTATCGTTCAACTTGGAATAAACCCCCCCGACCCCCCCTTCTCCCTATCGTTCCGGATTGCTGCGAGAGAACGTTGTTCCTTCCTCCTTCGATCGTACATTAAACCCCGTTTGCGTTCTTCGCGAAACGCGATCCAACTTCTTCTTCCCTCGGTTCCACCAAGGGCCCCCCTTCCCCGCCCCCTCTTCTTTCCTCATCGCGACCCCTATCGCGAAGACGGGAAGAGTCGTTAAGTTCCGGAGGGGGAGGGAGGACTATCACTTTTGGGGTGGCAGAGGGGGTGAAAAGGGGGAAGAGAGAACCTGCATCTCGCGACTCCGTCGAATCATCTCGATCCATTTCCGAATAGCCGTATATTTCCGGCCCCCTCCTCCGTCTTGTTTCCGCGAACGGTCTCGATCAAACGAGGGGGCAAGAGGGGGCCGCGAGCGAGATTGCGGTAAAATATCGCGGGACCGACGGTTTTATGAGCCACGTCAGAAAGGGATAAACTGCGACTGTTCCGTCATTTCGAGGCTTCCCATCCGCTGTTGTTCTCCGCCGCCTATTATCTCCGATCTATCTATCTCTTATCTCTCTCTCTCTCTCTCTCTGTCTGTTTCGCCGCCGCCCTATTGTCGTAGAGAAAAACGTATGACCGTTCTGGGGTTGCATCGGGGTGTGATTTGTGACGCTCGTCGAAGAGAAAGTTACGCCCGAATACGCGCAAGGAGGTGGGGGGAGGGGGAGAAAAAGGGGGTTTCTGTCTATTTACGCGTTTTATCCCTTCCCTCACCCCCCCCCCCTGCTCCCCGTCGGACGAAGAGCAATTTCGTTTTTGACGTATCGCGACATCGCGGACTTCTTTCTCGAATGGCAGCTGGCTGGCTGACCTCGTCGGACAATTTTTGGGAAACGAGCCCGGCTCTCTCGTATCGCGGAGAGTTTTGCGGAAGTGAAAAATAACGCATCCCCAGAGGGCCCAGACACACAATAAAATATACTGGGCTGCCGGTGCGTGACGTCCCTTCCAACTTTTCAATACGTACGAAATAAACGATTTCCCTTCCGCAACTTCTGGAACTGAAAAAAAAATCTCCTTTTTTTTCCCCCTTCGAAAAGGGGGAGGGGGTATCGTCAATTTCATCTAACGTCATTTTTGCTCGTTTGGGATTCCGATTGTTTTTACCTGTGTTCGAAGATTTGAAAAAAAAGCGATAATTCTCTGATCCACTTTAGGAATCTCTCACTTTAGGAATAATAAACGTAATATTGCTCTCTTTCTTTCTCTTTCCTCCCTCGATTTTCCCGATGTGCAAACAGATAAAAAGGGAGAAATAAAAGAGACGTTTTACGAGAGAGAGAGAGAGAGAGAGAGACGTAAAAGGATCATTTCGACATTATATGATTGATTACAAATAAAGTACAAAGACCATAGACTCTAAGGAATATTCGTTCAAACGAATGTCTGTATTGTTTATTGGTGCACGCAGTGTTTACTGTAGGATACGAAAAGTTATATTTATTCTTTCCTCCTCTCTCCCCTTTTATACCCGTTTTTATTGAGCAAACTGTTATCTCTCGATCGTAATGTGTATTTAATCATCGTCTGACATAACAAATATTTCTTGTTAAAAGTATTTAATAATCCTTTCAGACACACATATTATAATGTACATATTTTATCAAAAATTATTTATTATTATAAATTATTAATTAATTTGAGATCTCAGCTATATACAGTAAATAAATATATTATAAATAATATAATATAATAATTATAATAGACTCTAATATATATAATAATATATAAATATAATATATATATAAATAATATAATAATATATTATTTAATAATACAAACGTCATTGTTCTCAATGCACATACAATTATATTAATAATAAAAATTATTAAATATATATGTATAATAAAAATTATATATATACTTATATATTATTTAATAAATGCCAAAATTAAAAAAAAAAACGTTTGTTGATATAAAAATATGACACAATGTGTCATTTAAAAAAACACATTATTTTACATATCATTTTAAGAATTACATAATTTCAGACAATCATTCAGAATAAGCGTGTTGTGATTTTTCTTTTGCTTGAAAGAAAATTTATACCTAATGAATATATATATACAATATATAAAACAAAATTATTCATTATTAGATCCCTCGAACATTCGTTCTGTCAAAAAATGGTATCATACTCGTGTTTTGTTTCTAACAAATGAATTTTATTAATATACTTTGCATATTTTTTTATATAAAATGATATAGAAAAAGAGTTATTTTATCTTCTATCCAATTTTGTATATTTTTCTCCGCAAAGAAAATCCGGATTTCCGCAGAGTGAGTACATAATTTCTCAAATTTCTCCCCCTCGATTGCAATGCCAATGATGAACATGTTGCTGCATTGTCGGGCAACCAATTTCCATTTACCGTTGGCGCAGTAATTATTTCCTCGAGCTCAAAATGGAGAGAGAGAGAGAGAGAGAGAGAGAGAGAGAGAGAGAGAGAGAGAGAGAGAGAGAGAGAGAGAGAGAGAGAGAGAGAGAGAGAGAGAGAGAGAGAGAGAATGGCACACCGCGAAAACTTTTCCAGCTCCCATACGTCGGAAGTTACTTTCCGAACTTTTGCATAATGCTGACCGAGTATATATAGTATATACGTACACGTGTGTGTATGTATATGTGCGCTGGTGGCGATCGCAAGCGTACAAGTTTTAGTAGGTACGAGCGTACGTGCGTTAAGGGACCATCGCGTAAGCGCACTTTCCAAAGTAGTTGCCGAAATGCAATTGTGCGCGATGGTGCGGTCCGCGATAACGGAAATCGTGACGTACGTCTTTTTCTCTTCCAGCGGTGTTCTCTCCGGTGCAATCGAGGCGACACGACGGAATCGTCTTTTACTTATTCGAACTTTGTCCGCTCCGATCGTGCATTCTCTCTCGGATAGCTATAGAGAGATGCCGGCAGGTATCCACTGTGTATGTGTGTGTGTGTGTGTGTGTGTTTAATCGAGCGATGTTTAATCGAACCCGATTTCAGAACGTTGATTTTCGGCGATTTGTAGGCGAGCGAATTAAGCCCCAAGTCGGGTTATAATCAACCCTTCTGTCGATGCATAACTTTTTGCCTCCTTCCATCAATGTATAGATACTTAGGTACCAATTGCATGTTTTCAATATATTGCACTGCGACAAATTCTTTACAGTATCTGTTGGGCATTGAATATTCTTTCCCGTTTATACAGGGTGTTAAAGAAAAAGGTGTCAGACTTTTTACCCATAATACTAATCAAGACAAACAGAAAGATCTTAATCAACATAGGTCCGCAGATCAGCTGTTTCAGAGTCCTTTAGGAGTATTTTAGGAGTAGTTTTCGAATACCCGAGAAAAGAGCGTTTGGCCCGTATTATGAGCTCACATTTATCTCTAGATGTACCTCTAAAGCTAGAGGTGTCTCTAAAGTTAGAGAGGCCCGTATTATGAGCTCACATCTATCTCTAGATGTACCTCTAAATGTACCACGATAAATGTGGCGATATTATGAGAGCACATCTATCTCTAGATGTGTCTCTAAACGTGTCACGATAAATGTGGCGATATTATGAGCGCACATTTAGCGGCGCATCTAGAGGAAATCGCCTAAAAAACCTATTTTGTACCACATTTATAGCACATTTATGCTACTCTCGATAAATGTGCCCTTGGGTACATTTATTTGTGCCTCTAACTTTAGAGGCACATCTAAGAGATAGATGCGTGCCTCTAAAGTTAGAGACGCAGATGAATGTATGACTAAAGTCAGTTTATCTGCGTCTCTAACTTTAGAGACACATCTAAGAGATAGATGTAAGCTCTAAATGTGCGATAAATATATGATTGATTTTAGATGTACATTTATCTGCGCCTCTAACTTTAGAGGTACATCTAGAGATAGATGCAAGCTCATAATACGGGTCTTTGTTTCGGACGGAGAAAAATTGTTCCGACACTTTAACATTTAAAGTTGCTTTTACCTGGATACTCGAGTTCCTTGACGGAAGAATTAAAAACCGACTTGACGCCTCGAAAAAGAAAAAAAAAGAATTCCAGAAAAGTGCTAAGCGAATCAAGATTTGAAGTTTCTGATTACTTCGTAAGCCTCAATTCAACTTGGGCCATTACGAATTACGTTAAAGGGTTCGCGAACCCAACCCCCCTTTGGAAAGTCCCTGCGGAAAAATGTCGCGAACGCAGACGGTTATCCCCGGGAAGAGAGAATCCGAGATTCGCCATTAAGGAGGAATTAAACGCGGACGAATATTGTTTTTGTTCGGACTTGTCGCTCTCCAATTATCCGGCTAATCCCGCAAAAAGTCCTCGCGGATTTCGCCACCGGCTCTCCCCCTCCTCGCGTATATACTCGCTAAATTTGCAGGAAAACCCGAAATTCGCGGTCGGGCGATAAGCGGCGAAGAGGGGGGAAGGAGGGGGGACAATGGAATCCCGCAGTAACCTCGATCACTATTTAAATTCAACTGCGTGAACTATGTTAATTTGACAGCGAGAGAGAAAGAGAGAAAGAAACCAGGAGGGAGAGAAGGGGGGAGGAGGGAGGTAAAAGAGAGAGGTAGCCGCGTCAAACGAAGCGGAAAATCTAGTAACAGTTTTCAGGGGCGGATCCATCCAAAGCTTTATCCGGTGGAGTTGAAGCAAGTTCGAGAAGGAGGGTTAGGCAAGAACAAAGCTGCGGAAGAAGAGAAAGTAAAGAGCGCTTGAAAAAAAATTTATCGAGCGTCCCGGTACTTAACTGCAGGCGCACCGCTCTAAACCAGTTCGCGAGAAATTCCTCAAGATCCTTCCGTCGTGATTCCTGATTTCGTCGTCTGAGTCGACGTCTCTTACGAACACGTGATCAACATATGTATGTTCATATGCTTTGCATTTCTTTCTTTCTTTTTTTTAGACGTATTAATTTTCTAAAATTACAATATTTTTCCTCGAGTTCGCATTTCTCTTTCTAATATATTTTTTAATTATATTTCTAATTATTCTTAAATTTTTTATTATATGTGAAAAATGCGTGTATATAAAGAAAGAGATGTTTTATTAATTATATAACATAAACGTGACGCGATAGCAAAAAATGTAAAAGAAGATTTTTTATTTTCGACTATTTAATTATGATTATGCCGGCATTTCTAGACTCATTGACTTTAAATTCTCATAATGATATTCTACTCTAGCTGTCACACATGTGTGTCACTGACCATTTTCCAGAAATAGATATGAATGTCGTACACATGTGAGTCCAGATAGATCACGTGTTGAAAAGAAATAATTGAAAAGGGGTTCTATACATATTTCGAGTACACACTTTGTGTATATCGTAAGTTTTTCCTTTAGCAATATCCATGAATAGTCGAACGAAAGTTCGTTAAATTTATTTCGAATTAAAAATAACTTCGGATTTTTTAAACGTGCCAAGCAAAGATATTTTAATACCGGAAATTATATTTAATTTGAAATTTAAGGGGATACATAAAACCTTTGTCGCGCGCAAAAAATGCGTCTATTTTCGGGAATTTTTTCTCAATAAATAACATGGCAATCAATACTTTTTTTTATTTTATTCATTACATATTTGAGTGTATGCGTATAAAAATCATTAAGTTTTATAAAAAATTATAATTTTACGATCTCTCTATTGGGTTTTTTTTAAATTTTCCATCTTGTTTTTTTTTTTTTTTTTATATAACAAAAAAGTGGAATAAATTTTAAAGAAAACTTGTATCTTTTTCTTTCAAGTTACCCAATTTCGTGAGTTTTTATAAATTAAAAAATCCCCCTCGGTAAAAGGTAAAGCTTAATATTCGATAATAAAAAAAGCGTAAAAATATTAACCTATTTCAAGATCTAGTATAAGAGTTCACATTTATTTTGCACATTATAAAATATGAGAAATAGTCGAAGAGAAAGTCGAGTATAGAGAGTTTATTCGACGAATCGAGATTACAGGCGGGGAATTCGACTGTAATTTACATATTACGCATATTATTTCATCGCGTAAAAAAAAGAACGTGAACATAAATGCGTCTACAATTCTTACGTAACTTTCGGCATTATTTCGGGAGGAGAAATTTGCAAATATCGTAATTTCTCTCTCTCATACAGCGCGAGAGTGAATTCGTAAAACGGTGTAAAATGTCGAACGCCTTTATAAGCGCGTTGCTTTCGAAACACGAAGTGTGGCGTACACAACGTTACAACGTGGTGGATCCTTTGACGCAGTGTTTTCTCTGAAATCGTAGAATTCAGCATCAGAGAAGGAAAAGTCTAGCCTCGGAAAATCCCTGAATAAAAGAACGACCCCGTGTATGTGTGTGTGTGTGTGTGCGCGAAAAAAAAGCGGGATAAATTATCATACAGTCGTACGAAAGAATTAGAGATCGGTGCAGCGCGTCTGTCTCTGTGTACATATGTATGTATATGTATGTGTGCAAAAGTTAAAAACACAAAGGAAAAATATAGCCGACGGCGAAAGGAAGGAGGAGCAAACGCCGTAGATTACGTTCTTTCGACTTAATACATAATTTCGCAGTGTGTTTCGCGGAGAGAGACAGAAAAGGGCTGGTTTTATTCTTTTTCTCTCTCTCTCTCTCTCTCTCTCTCTCTCTCTCTCTCTCTCTCTCTCTCTCTCTCTTTTCTTTTATCGCGGAAAATAGGAATGAGGAAAATGCGAAAGAGCTCGGCCCCATCCATCCCGATGACGACGACAGGACACGGAACTACGTCACTGGTCCCCCCAACAAATCCCGGCCTCGTTTGCACGAAATGACTCTTACGTCTTGTCGGGCTCTTTTTGAGACAGCTCAATCCCGCATCACCCGAGGATCACGGATCACCCCGGAAACGGGGGCGGATGAAGTTGGGAAGGGAGACGAAACAAGTCCCGTCCCCCCCCTCCCCCTCTTTCCGCGTGCAACGTCATGTTTATCCGAGATTTAATTTTCAGTCGCAGAGAGCATATGTGTACATGCATACACTGCCGCAGGAATGTATATCCAATTCCGCGCATGCGCGATATCACGCGGTAATATTACAGTTTACCAGTTACGTTGTAAATAGTTTATAATCCCGCTCGCGCGCGGTTAACACATATACGACGCGGTTATTATTAGCCAGTTTTGAGGGATTCGCTAATACCTGAAAATGTATACATAATGTGTATATGTATATACATTTCCGAATTATAATGAAACGCGATTAATCGATATCGGAAAATTTCTTCGGGATTTTCAACCAATATTCAAAAATATGTAAAATTAGGTGTGGAAAATGAGGGGGCTTAATAAAAGCCGGAGGACAACATTGTTTTTAAATTTATTTTTAATTGTTTTGAACATTTCGGTCCTTCATCCACCTAAGGATGATCCAAAGGAAGGACCCAAATAAATAAGGTTCAAACTAATTGAAGAGGAATTAAAAAACTTTCTTGCGTCTAACTCCAATTAACCTTTTTTATACCTAATTTTGTATTTATATATCACACCTTTTCAATTGATTATTTAAAATATTCAAAGAGTTTCGCTCTCGAGATATCGTTGGAAAATTACAGTTGAAAATATATATCGCGCGAATATCGGTGCGTTTTCTCGACGGGATCGAATACGCGTTGACCGCGAAGGGGGCAGGGAGGAAAGGGGGGCGATCAAAACGACAAATCCGCACGCGTATGCTCGCGCGATATCGAAGGAGCTTTTACACGGATCGTATCCCGCCGTGATTCGCCATGAAAATCTGCATAAATCGACGATTCCCAAATTCACGTATGTTGTAAACCGCAACATTTAGCCCCCCCCCCCCCTCTCTCTCTCTCTCTCTCTTTCTCGCCGAATTTTTCGTCAAGCATTTCAGTCAAGCCGCGCTTGATCCGTGTTATCGTCTCATATATATTTTCTTGATAATAATAATTTTATTGTTATAATTTAAATAATTTAATTGTTATAATTATTGTGATGGGTTAATTATTATGATTGTCCAATAATGAGTTTATCGGAGAGACACGAGATTAGAAGAGGAAGAGATCGCGTTAACAAATTCTCTCTTTATCATATTCCTGAATCCTGTTCATTAATTTTAGCTCTCTATTAGGAACTGATAATTTAATATCATTTTTTCCGCATCAATGAACAATCGCGTTGCACGAGTTTAAAAATGTGCCAAGTTTCGTTGGAATCTTTATTAGATTTTCTAAATTGGCAAAGTTTCTCTCTGTGAAACGGCTGTTACCTTTTACTGTAATTGTTATTTGCGAATTTAAAAAAAACTGCAAATATAAAGCTCCATATTTACAGTTTCTTGACTGCTGCACACGTATATAATCTCTTTTTTATACATATAAATATAAAAGACTGATGTATGAGCGCATAAATTACAAAAGGCTCTCATATTAAAGAAGTTATTTTTATCCGCCTGCACTCTTTTAAACATATGTTTTATTTTTGTTTTTTGTTTGTTTTGTTTTTTACCCGCATGCATTCACGGTACGCATAATAAACAAGAGAAATGATCAAATTAAACTTGTACGCGTTAATTATAAAGTTAATTAACAAGAGAGCACTTTCGAAGTTTGAAAACAATTATGATCGATATATATACAGGGTGTTTCAGGAGAAATGATCAGCATTCTAGGACATAATTGTACACATCATTTTAGACAATAAAGTTTATATAAACATGTGTCCTATTCTGGACGATCATATACGTGTTCAATTTTTTAAGAAAGAATATATTTATTAATTTAATAGGACCATATTCTACGAAACAATTAGGTACATTAAATTTTACTTACAATAAATTTGAATAATTAATAATAATTAGTAAGTAATTTAAATTAATTAATAATATTTTTAGCATGAATGAATATTATATTAGAATAAGGCATTTTAATTACACCAGAAAAAAAATTTCCAACTAACACACGACTTAACAAACGTGATCTAATGTTTACATCCGTACCATGGTAACAAGAAAATTAAATGTAATTGTTTCATAGAATTTGATTCTACTAACAATAAATAAATAAATGTATTCGTCCTTAAGATTGAACACGCTGTATCTTTATAACCAGAGTCAGTCCAGAATAGGACACACGTTTATATAAATATTTTGTTTATTATGATGTGTAATAATCAAATGTCCTAAAATACTGATCCATTCCTGCTGAAACACCCTGTACATATCGAAATTCAATATATCGCACAATGTGCGATTATTACACGCGGTCGATTATTACATGCTAATCAATCACTGTACCTTGTTACCCTATTCGGGTTTTATCGCGTCCTGTCGCGCTAAGGGACGGTTAATAAATAATGCGCCGCTCATTAACGAGGATGATTAATAGAACTCTCGAGAGAGGAGAACGCGGAGTGCGTGCTTTCATCCTCGATGCGCGATGCGTTGAAAATTAGGCGGACAGAGAGAGTTTGACAGCTCTCGCGAGTGCGCGCGAGAATAAATGAAAATCGAAATCTCGCCATCGAGTCGCTCGCGAGGAGAAGGATCATCCTCCTCGGCGAGGCTGATCATCCTTTTCCTCTCCGAGGAGCGTGGAAAGGGTTCGGCGCGCTGATTGCGCGCTCGTTAGCGCAAAATTGCCTTCGTGAAACGCGCGAGCACACGCGGCGACTTTAACGATCGCAAGAAAGGAACGGAAATCGAGACGCGCACGACTCTCTAAAACCGCGCGGTCTAAATTAAGCCGACGACGTCGGGATATCTCGTTGCTATGCGCCTTCGTTAATGGAAACTCGTCTTCGAAATATGCGAGAAAAACCGCATGGGAGGTATCGAGGAGGATTCTCGGTTGGAAGAGAAAGTCAGGGAAGCGAAAATATTATTGTCGACATATTTTTCTACAATTACTTCCCGTTTAATTTTCTGTCCGCCGATTCCGTTATAATATTTCTATTTACTTTTATATTTGCATCTTTTGATATTTTAAATTGAATTTTTTAATAAGTTTTCTGAACAATTTTTAGACAAAATTTTTTTTCTCGGAATTTACACGGTGATTTATAAATTTCTGCTGTGTAAATTTTACATATTTGAATAACTTGCGATGTAATTTATTTATTACTGTTGAATGAGAATTCAATAAAAAAATTAATATTTAAAAATATAAAATATATACATATAAGAAATAAATTTTAAAATATATAAAAAGCGTTCAAAAATAATTTACGAGAAAACATTTAATGTAACTATATTGATGTCTTTTTTGACATCATATAATTTTGACATCAATTTTTAACTCTAAATTAAATAATTTTTAGACAACATTCTTTTTTTAAGTTGCACATGATTTATAAATTTGATACACGTGATTTATAAATGGAGTTAAAGAAGAGTTTTGGGGTCTCAACCACCCCCCCCATCATTCAAAATTAAAAAAATCTGTTATGCTGATTTCATGATTTATCTATTGAAGATGTTTAGGTTAAACAGAACTAAAGACAATTATAAACTAAGAAAAATAATTTTTTAAGTGTGCAAAAAATTTTAAAAATATATGAAAAAAGTAAAAAGAAATTTTTAAAAAATATAAAAAATTTAAAAAGTAAAAAAATGAGATCAAAAGTTTCATATTGTTGATCCTTAAACTTTGATATCAAAAGAAAAATATCAAACTAAATAATTTTGCCGAAATAATTCAGAATATATATTATATATTTTTATTATTTTTTATTATTATATATATGTGTATGATTTTTTATAGCAAAATATTATAAATATTATACATTTTTATTATACATATATATGAATTAGCTGGAGTAGGCTTACAATTAGCGAACGATGGAGACTGCGCTCTCCATTTTTGTCCCGATACTGGATCTTTAATCAAAAACGCGCACTCGACGTCCGGTTAAACGAGAAACCTAATTGTTCACCAAGCATGAAAAGCGTGTTGCCTTATGCGTGTGCGTGTACGCGAGCGAGCAAACTCGAAACGCGTCCGGATCGGCGTAAACATTGAATCGAAACACCCATGGGAGGACAATTGGCGCGGGGTCGTCGTTCTACGGGTCATTCGACATCAAAGAGCAACCTCGCCCGACTGAAGAGCCGAAATCTACATAGCGTGTTTTCCCCCCTTCAACCCCCCTTCAACCCCCCCCCCCCTCTCTCAACCGTCTGTCCGCGAACCACGTAACGCATTTAAAAATCATTTGTACGAGAGAGTCCCGCGCTCTCTCTCGACGAGACGCTATTGTGTTCGTACACTTTTCACGTTTTCTTTCTCTAAAATGTTCCGTGACCGAGAGAGAGAGAACCCGGTAGCTTTGTGAGAGCCCGACATTCGTCTTTCGCCTACGGGGCGGGAACACAGTGTCCTTATAACATGTAGGGCAGCACTTTTGTTAATGGACGTCGCAGTTCGGTTCGCAGACTGCAAACTGTCGTATTCGCTCTCTTTAATGGACTTTATCTATTCAACGGAACAAGTATTAATAACACTGTGCGGTCAGAAAGGGTCCCCGGCTGTAAGCGATACTTTGAATATGGATAGGGTTACGTTTGTTTTGCTGGATGTGATGCTGAGCGGGTGTATACACGTTACACACAAGTAGAGTTAATACTGCACATCAACAGGAAGCCTGATTGCTCCGGATTGATCTCCGCAATCTAATCCTATCAATAAGCCTTATTTCAATCTGTTCGAAAAAAACGTGGTTTTAATTATTCTTTAGGTATATTATATATACTTTAAAAATCAGTTTTTAATGACAGATTCCTGGTATCATTTGGAGACGATTTTTCCTCAGCGAAAATGTCGAGGAAGGCCATCATTTTTTGCATGTTCCCAATTTTTGCTATTATGTATCTTTGTCACTAAGCCTTAAATTAAAATTCTATTAAAGTAAACTATACCTTAAATTAACTGAAGAATGTGGTTTTGTTAATATTTTATTTCCACAAGGCTTTGTTTGCAAAAAAAAGCCTCTATTTTCAACAGCTTAAAATACGAAAATTATTGGTGTCTCGACATTTTTGCTGAGGAAAAATCGTCTCCAAATGATACTAGAAATCTGTCATTAAAACCATCTATTATAAATTTCTACAATGTTATACATTTGAAAAAGTTTGATGTAGAAAATTTTATTTATTATTGCTGGATATAAAAAACCTCTAAAAAATGAATATTAAAGTTATCAGATAATCTCAGCAATCTAATGCTGTCAACAGGGTCATCGATATTCTTATAATAAATAGTAAAATGTGCGTGTGTTTATCCATGAGTATTGTAGTTATTAAAATATTAAAATATCGCTATATTTATTATTTAAAAAATTGCATTTGTTGATATATATTAGGAAAACATATTCCGAAAAGAGGCAGCTCAAGGGTGGAATGTCCATTTTCTTTCAAAACTTTCGACAATCGCAGAAGATGCTTATTGTTTTCGGAGTTAGCAGGTCTTCTTACCTGAATATCTACTCAACATTTAATGATGTTCAAGCATAGACACATATAAAGGAAGACCTAGCATGTTTTTAATTTTAATTAAAAATTAATACATATTTTTATATGCACCTGTATAATTACAGATAAGGCAAATAAATTACGCATAGTACTTTGAAATAACAAGAATAAACAGATATATATCTATAAATAAACAAACGGAAAAAGAATAGATGTATAACGATTGATTATTGACGCATTACTTTTTATTAACACGTTTTATGAGAATTATCAAAAGAACATTCAATAATAAATATAGGAAAAAATTATCATAACCTTATGTAAGATATTCATTAGAAAAATATGTTCCGTAATAGGTAACAAAGTTGGGATACGCCCTTTTCCCTTTGACAATAGTCCATGAGAGAACAGTATAAATGTGTATATTGTCTTGGAATTTCTCTAAGGTATGTGTGCATTTATCCATGAGTTTTGTAAATAAATATTTATTATTAACAAATTAAAAGATCGCTATATTTATTATTTAAACACATGCATTTGTTGATATAGAGATTTAAATATTAGGGGAATATATTCTGAAAAGAGGCAGATCAAGGGTGAAGTGTCCATTTTCTTTCTGTGTCTATTGTCTTGGCATTTCTCCCTTTCTTTTATAGTTTTCAAAAATGTCAGAATAGGTGTTTCTTCTCTATAGAGGCGAACTTCTTTTCCAAATGTATTCTGAAAGATTGCAACGCCCATTGGAGGGAGAGGGTGATGTATCCAACTTCTTTTCAGTATATGTTTCCTTAGTAAATTTAAACATTTGTAAACTTTATCGATTTTTTTATAATAAATAGTAAGGTATGTGTGCATTTATCCATGAGTTTTGTAAATAAATATTTATTATTAACAAATTAAAAGATCGCTATATTTATTATTTAAACAATTGCATTTGTTGATATAGAGATTTAGATATTAGGGGAACATATTCCGAAAAGAGGCAGATCAAGTGAAGTGTCCATTTTCTTTCTGTGTCTATTGTCTTGGCATTTCTCCCTTTCTTTTATAGTTTTCAAAAATGTCAGAATAGGTGTTTCTTCTCTATAGAGGCGAACTTCTTTTCCAAATGTATTCTGAAAGATTGCAACGCCCATTGGAGGGAGAGGGTGATGTATCCGACTTCTTTTCAATACATGTTTCCTTAGTAAATTTAAACATTTGTAAACTTTATCGATTTTTTTATAATAAATAGTAAGGTATGTGTGCATTTATCCATGAGTTTTGTAAATAAATATTTATTATTAACAAATTAAAAGATCGCTATATTTATTATTTAAACACATGCATTTGTTGATATAGAGATTTAAATATTAGGGGAATATATTCTGAAAAGAGGCAGATCAAGGGTGAAGTGTCCATTTTCTTTCTGTATCTATTGTCTTGGCATTTCTCCCTTTCTTTTATAGTTTTCAAAAATGTCAGAATAGGTGTTTCTTCTCTATAGAGGCGAACTTCTTTTCCAAATGTATTCTGAAAGATTGCAACGCCCATTGGAGGGAGAGGGTGATGTATCCAACTTCTTTTCAGTATATGTTTCCTTAGTAAATTTAAACATTTGTAAACTTTATCGATTTTAGGAGTAGTGGAAATGATCGACCAAAACTAGCAAATAATAAATTTATTTAAATTTCACGACGTTTCGACCATATGATTGTGGTCCTTTTCAAGTGAAACAAGATTATTTATCGATTTTTTTATAATAAATAGTAAGGTATGTGTGCATTTATCCATGAGTTTTGTAAATAAATATTTATTATTGACAAATTAAAAGATCGCTATATTTATTATTTAAACAATTGCATTTGTTGATATAGAGATTTAGATATTAGGGGAATATATTCCGAAAAGAGGCAGATCAAGGGTGAAGTGTCCATTTTCTTTCTGTGTCTATTGTCTTGGCATTTCTCCCTTTCTTTTATAGTTTTCAAAAATGTCAGAATAGGTGTTTCTTCTCTATAGAGGCGAACTTATTTTCCAAATGTATTCTGAAAGATTGCAACGCCCATTGGAGGGAGAGGGTGATGTATCCAACTTCTTTTCAATACATGTTTCCTTAGTAAATTTAAACATTTGTAAACTTTATCGATTTTTTTATAATAAATAGTAAGGTATGTGTGCATTTATCCATGAGTTTTGTAAATAAATATTTATTATTAACAAATTAAAAGATCGCTATATTTATTATTTAAACACATGCATTTGTTGATATAGAGATTTAAATATTAGGGGAATATATTCTGAAAAGAGGCAGATCAAGGGTGAAGTGTCCATTTTCTTTCTGTGTCTATTGTCTTGGCATTTCTCCCTTTCTTTTATAGTTTTCAAAAATGTCAGAATAGGTGTTTCTTCTCTATAGAGGCGAACTTCTTTTCCAAATGTATTCTGAAAGATTGCAACGCCCATTGGAGGGAGAGGGTGAGATATTCTACTTCTGTTTAGAATATGTTTCCTTAGTAAATTTTTCTTTTGAAACTTTCTTTCGACAATCGCAGAAGATGCTTATTGTTTTCGGAGTTAGCAAATTTTCTTACCTGAATATCTACTCAACATTTAATGATGTTCAAACATAGACATATAAAAGAATATCCAGCATTTAATTTGAATTAAAAAATAATAAATATTGTTATATGCATCTATATATTTATAGATAAGGCAAATAAATTACGCAAAGTACTTTGAAATAACAAGAATAAACAGATATATATATATATATATATATTTATAAATAAACAAACAGAAAAAGAATATTATAGATGTATAACGATTGATTATTGACGCATTACTTTTTATTAACGCGTTTTATGAGAATTATCAAAAGAACTTTTAATAAGAAATATAGGAAGAAATTATCATAAACTTGTGTGAGATCATCATTAGAAAAATATGTTCCGTAAGACGTAACAAAGTTGGGATACGCCCTTTTTCTTTTAACAATAGTCCGTGAGAGAGCAGTATAATTGTGTATACTGTCTTGTCATTTCTTCTTTTCTTTTATAGTTTTCAAAAATTACAGAATAGGCGTTTTTTCTTTATAGGGGCGAACTTCTTTTCAAGATATATTCTGAAAAATTGCAACGCTCATTGGAGGGAGAGGGTATGATATTCCACTTCTTCTCAGAATATGTTTCCTTAGTAAATTTAAACATTTGCAAATTTTATTTATTTTTTTATAATAAATAGTAAAACGTGTGTGTTCGTTTATTCATGAGTATTGTAGCAATATAAATATTTGTTGCAATGCCCATTGGAGAGAGGGAATATCCGACTTCTATTCAGAATATTTTCTTAGTAAATTTAAACATTTGCAAACACTCTCAAAAAATTTGATTTTAAATATATTTTTTAGATATTATATTAATTGTTAGGTATTATAATATAGTAATAAATTTTTTTATGCACACTTCTACAGAAGTTTAATTTCATCTGTTCTAAAAAAGGTGTTTTTTAAATTACATTTTTTAGGTATTTTATATATTTAAAAAATTATTTACACAGAAATTATATATAAAATAACCTCCTATTAAATTTTAATAATTTTATTCACTTAAAATAAACTTGATTTTATTATTATTTAATTTTATTATTAGAAAACTTTATTCATTATTGCTGGATATAAGATTCTAGTAAAATATGAATATTTTTTGTACATAATATTCAAAAACATGTCTTCTCATTCTCCTATTTAATGTAATTACCGATGCTTTTCTCTTGTTGAACTCTCCAACGAGAGAAATGATCAAAGATAAAAATTAATTCGCTTTTAATTATTTGAATTGTGCAATGGATATTATATGGAAATTATTTAAAGAGAAACATTATTTGAAACACGTTCTTTAATTATGAAATCTGTCGCAAAATCCAAGGATCTTTGCAATTCGAGCGTTCATTTATTCGTTTGCATTCTCGATGCATATTACGCATCACGTGACGCATTCACCGAAAACTTGCGGTAGAGAATGTATCTGCATAAAGGACGAAAAGCACAAAGCAAAAAAAACGCACGCATACGCGAACGCGAATCTGCCCGTTTACATGAGAAAGAAATGCACAGCATTGTCGGCTCAACTTGTATCCGTATCCGCTTAAATGACAAATGGTAGCATAGCACAGAATGCGTATCGGATACGCGTTTTATACCGAAAGTCTCGAAACGCGCTCGATCGGGAATGTAACCGAAATTAGAACGCATTTTCACAGAGAGGTAACAGTATTCCCCTCCACCCCCCCTTGGTCTCTCTCGCCCTTTTTCTCGTTTCGCGATTTTCTATATTTATTTTCCTTCCGAATTACACTCTTCAAATCACGATTCAGAAAACAGTACGTCGCGATTCGATAAACACATCGCGTAAAATGGAAAAAACTGTAAAAAAAACCTCTCTCTCTCTCTCTCGAGTTATATCAATCGACGATTGATACGATTTTGAACACTCTTGTGTTCGCCCCGCGTCTCTTTTTGCATATATATTTTCGATTAGTTTTTCTTCGCATCCTACATCCGTGCATCGATAATGCACGTAAAGCCGGAAGCTGGCACAAAAGTGCAGCACAAGTCGCATCCTTTTACGAGAAATAAATAATGCGATAGCTCTTAGAAACGAAAAGTCGGCGAGAATATTATTTCCGGGAGCTCTCAATTTGATAGGATTTTGTATCAGAACAAAAATATGTTATATGTATGTATTATAAAAAATAATAAATATAAAAAAGTTGATGAAAATTTTTTATGAAAATCTCTTGTCAAAAATTTTGAAATCTCAATATATTTTAAAAAAAAAAAAATTAAAATTTTAAAACACCGATATCTCGAAAACTTAATCGTAAGATTCTTTTTCTCGGTAGATTTTTACATTAAAAAATTTGATGAAAACTCTGAAAATAACCTCTTACCAAAAATTTTGAAATCTCAATATATATTTTTTTTAAAAAATTAAAATTTTTAAACATCGATATCTCGAAAACTATTTATCGTAGCGTATCGTAGAATTTGCGACATCTTTTTCTCGATAAAAAAAATCTGTCAGATATTAAATTAAGTAGTCCCGAAAATAACATTTTCCCAGAAAAATCGAAGATTGTGTTTTTTTCTCTCCTCGAAAACTTCGCACCTAAATCGCGCGTCATTTTCGCTGGCGATCGCAAACGCGAGATAATTCATCATTAGACTGCATTTATCTAAATTGGAACATCGCACTGCTATAAATTATTCCTCGGCGTTCTCTCTCTTTCTCTCTCTCTCTCGAGACCCTATCTCGCCATCTTGGGATATTCTCCGGTGAGCGGATAAAGCCGTTCGAGCATGCGCATATCGTATCTGGAATAATGATCTCTATTCTAGCCGAGGGAAAATCATCGAAACCTGCATAACTGCATTGAGGGACGAATCTGTATGCGCCTTACATTGTATTCTCTGGAATCGCATCGGAAATAAGCAAAAAGAGCAGCGATTCTCGAGCAAATATATAATAAAATCGACTTTGCTTCGAAACGTCATTATCTCGCGAAAATTACCGATTCCAATGATGCGTCTTTTTCTCTCTGCTTATTCGCCTCTTTCGAAGCCTCTTCCACTCTCTCTTCTTCTTTAATTTTATTACCCCAAAATAATCAAATTTTGATTACACGCGGAGCACTTCTTTCCCGATTAATTCGATACCGATTATCTTTCCCATTGAATTAATCGACGCAGTCGATTATCTCGAGCTATCAAATACATATTATTTGGTTCCAGTTTATTAGGTTCTTTTTCAGAGAGAAAGAGAGAGAAAAAAAAAATAATTTTTTTTTATACAAAAATATATTACATTTTAACGCGATTCGTCGAAAACGAATATATAATTATACTCATATCAAATAAAATACATAATAAATAAAGTTTTTAACGTGTTGATTTTGAAAATATCATATTTTTTAAATCAAAAATAAATTCACCTCTCTCAAAAAAATAAAATATAAAATGTACTATATAATCTGCGTTAGTATCCAATTAGAGATATATATACATACATGTATATATAATATTCATTGTTCAAGTTATATATATTCCATTCTATAATGAATCTTTTATAACCGATTAATCGATACACGATGCCAATTCTCGATGAATCGCGCGCGTCAGTGGCATCAATTTTTCGTCCATATTTCCCATTTTTCCGCCTGGAGCTCCTCGTCTTTTCTCTCATTGGCTGCGAAAATTTTCCCTCTCACGTTTAGCAATCGTAGAATCGGCGAATCTTTTTGTTTGTCGAAACGCCGACGCGAACCTCTCCGACGATTTTCAATTCCGCTATTTTCTTCCGGTTTTTCCGCCCCCTTTGCCCCCCTCCCTCCCCCCTTCTTTGTCCGCTCGCGTCAAACCGGCCAATTTCGCGATTAAGCAATCCGAATCGCTCGAACAGCCTCAGTAATGACGTAAAAAGAAAAAAAAAAAAAGGTAAAATGGCGGAGACGGAGGAGGATCTCGAACCGGTCGGTGGTTAAGATTGAGCATTCGCGGATTTTTTTTGCTTGCGCGATAATTTTCTCGATCGAGAGCTGACCGCGCTGACAAATTCCGTCTCGACGCGCCCACTTCCGATTTGTTTTCTCGCGGAAAATTGTGTTTACGTATTGCGTTACCGGATCATGCTGTTTCCCCGTCGATCGAGAGATGTCCCGTGGCCCCTCCGGGCCATCCACGTCGGGATCGATTCGCTGAATAAACAGAGAGAGTCGGCACACACCTAACCGTGTGTGCGACGAAAGCGCGGGCCCATCGATCCGAATTAATGACGCGGGAGATTTACCCCCGGAGAGTACCACTTCAACCCGGCGAACAAGTGCTCTTTAACATCTCTTTATTCCGTCCCGATTGGTCGACTAGATCACAATTACCATCCACGTGCGGCTCCAGCATACAGTGTATTCATGACCTAAAACTCCAGTGCATGTCCAGGATCTGGGTTAATCTAGGCGATCCATCGTTCCAGCGTAATTTTCCAGTAATATTGAAAGGATTAAAAAAAGAGTAATGGTATATAATGCATTTTGACAAGAAATAATCGTCTTTTAGCTCTCTAGAGTAACATATTTATTTGCCTTTAGGCTATATATATATATATATAAATTTATTATTAATATATATATATATATATATATATATAACGCAATAAATAATAATAATGGATCAATATTGAAATAATCGACCAAACTAGCACAAATTTTTTACTTTATTAAAAGTTACGACGTTTCGACCATATGGTTGTGGTCCTTTTCAAGTACACTAAAATAATACAATTGAAAATTAAACTTATAAATCTAAACGGCTTAAAGATAGTAATCTGCATAGAAAAAGAGTACATACGTTATAAATGTGAATAATAGATAAGCATGTTCAAAAGATTCGCTCACAAATGTTGTCAATATTAAAGGCGAGAACGTTAAGTCAGTAAGAAACCTTGTCAATAACTAACAATATTAGAAAACTTATTAGAAAACAATATTAGAAAACTTATAAAATAAGTTTTCTAATATTGTTAGTTATTGACAAGGTTTCTTACTGACTTAACGTTCTCGCCTTTAATATTGACAACATTTGTGAGCGAATCTTTTGAACATGCTTATCTATTATTCACATTTATAACGTATGTACTCTTTTTCTATGCAGATTACTATCTTTAAGCCGTTTAGATTTATAAGTTTAATTTTCAATTGTATTATTTTAGTGTACTTGAAAAGGACCACAACCATATGGTCGAAACGTCGTAACTTTTAATAAAGTAAAAAATTTGTGCTAGTTTGGTCGATTATTTCAATATTGATCCTTTGATTAATTTACTAGCGATATTTAAAGAATTTATTGTGTTAATAATAATGGAATATAGTGAAAGGCCAACTAACGATATATATATATATATATATATATATATATATATATATATTTCTAATGATATTCTTAATTAAAAAAAAAAATTAATTAAAATATACGCATATCTAGTGAAATAACGTCAAAATAATCTCTTTATAATTACAACAAATTCGGAGTTAAAAGTGATGTGTGTATTGAGAAAATTTTATTTTAATTAAAATTAAATATATTAGAATTTTCAATTTTCTAAAGTTTTCATCTGTTTTAATTAAGGTTAATATTTTCGTGATTATACATTAGCATTTTTACGAGAAAATTATTGGAATTAAGCTATTGAAGATCCCGGATAGTCTGTTGAATATTCTTTATTTATTTATGAGTTTTTTATGATACTGTATTTGAATGTGAATCAAAACAATTTCAAAATAATGAAATTGATATAGTAAATATCTAAATTAAAAAGTGTTTGGTTTTTACGGAAATTTACATAAGAATTTTTTCAATATACTGGATATCAATATTAAAATTGACATATATACATATGCATACAGTGGCTTTACAGTAATAAAATAAATAAGTACAATTAATTACAATCTTTTTATAGAGAAGAGAATCAATATTTGATTACTAATATCTTATTTTAATCACAACAAATGTTTTTTAAAAATTAAAAGTTCTAAGAATATATTTAATTTTGAATAACTTTTTCCTAGCACATTCACATTGTAATTATTAGATATAATACATTAAAAGCTTCTTTTACACTTTTTATACAACTTTAAAAAATTTGCTCAAAATTATAATATAATCGAGCATTTTGGATACCAAAATATCGGATAAAAATTATGGATAAATATTGGATAAAAAAATCTAAAGAGTGCTTACATTTTTTCTCAAGTTTCTCTTACTTGACTTTGTAATTTGTACTATAATCGATTTTCGAGCTCACAAAAAATGCGAAAAAATTCGTGAAAAAAATACATAAGATTTCTATTCCTCTGGATATTATAATATAGAATAAATTAAGAGGAAGATGTACTGTATCAAAAAAGCACTATAGATTTTTGATCCGTAGATTAAAAGACAAGTTAACTCTTAAGAGGTACTTTTATAACTAGAAAATATTAATCTCCAAATTTGAATTTATCTTTATTCCAATAGACCTTCAATTCAAAACGGATTAGATATTTAACATCGAAAATTAGAAAAAGCGAAGGATATATATAATATTTCGTTAAAGAAAACCAATTTCCGGTTAGTGCAGAAAGAAACGTCGCTCGAGAAAGGTAATTCGAATATCCTGTACGATTGTGTCGCCTGCCAAAATATCAAAATGGAATAAGGTAATAATATATAAAGGCACTATATAATATGCTTTGCGGTATACGCGGTGTATTATAACGTCAACATTTCGTAGCGAGTATATGATCGAGAATAAATAGGCGGTATATCCCGGGAAATGTCTCGGGACTTTTCAAAGGCCTTTCTTCGCACGACAAAGGACCCTTCGCAGTATCAGGAGAGAAAGAGAAAAAAAAATCAACGAAAGAGAGAGAGATTTCGTTTTTCGAGGAAAATTCCGAAAGCTTTGCACACCGCGAAACGCGAAAATGTAATTACAAGAGGGGGGGGGCACGGGGGGAGGGAGCATTCAAGGGGAAAGAGGGGAGGAGGAAAAGGCGGTGCGCGCGTAAACAGAACAGGTTATTGATTGCGAAAAATCACTCCTGGCCACCAAATGTTGTGTGAGGCTCAGTACAGTAGTACAACGCAAGACCGGACCCACGCAGTCGCGGAATAGCAAGTTTGATTGGATCCCAGGCTCCCTCTCTCTCTCCCTTTTCGTTTCATGAGCAATCGTTTTTCGCCGATCGGTTAATTCCGTTCGACCGAGAATTTCATAGCGCGCGAGATTCTTCGCAATCTCTCCCGTAATGATGGCGTCAACTCGTCAACCCGCGGCCGCCCGCCGCGATTGGTGGGTTCCCGGATTAAACCGATTGAAAGTAATCGCGCGACGATTATTTAGACGCGCTCTTTCATCATTTCTTCGCAATGTTTTTTTTTCAGCCCCCTCCTCCCCCTTCGCGAGCGCGTGCGAGTAGGAATTATTTTATTGCGAGAGCAAGATGAGAATTTCAGCGGGATTCGACGAATATTTTTGTTCGGCGCGTATTAAAAAAGAAGAAAAAAGTATTTTCCTCTACGATGAAATTTCTTCATTGCGTTTTCCAGCGGAGATATTTTGTCGAGCGCGAATTAGATTCGTTCCTAACCTCAAAGACGGTTTGCGCGGCAAATTTAAAAGCTTCTTACGTAATTATATTGCCATTTTACTCGCGAGAGCGCGCGATATGCAATTTTCATTCGTGTTTCTTTCTTTTTCCTTTCGACAATCGTTCACGCATCGCAGCAACCTCGTTTCCCTTCATTCTTGCCTTCAACCCACGACGGAAACTACGTCAAGTAGTAATAAACGAACCGTGTACATGAATTCTGCGAGGTACGTACCGCTAACCCCGGCATTATATTCGCGGATAGTTGACCAAAATGGAAGTAGAATGGAGGGAGGGATACGCGGAGGCGGCGAAGTAACACAATCCTCGCGAAATTCGATTTGCCCGGGTAATGAAAGCGTCGGATTCGCTGTAATCTGGCGCATAAGCTCCGGCATATCTGTCGATTTTCCATTTTCCCCGCAAATATATATATATATATATATATATATATATATATCGAGAATCGGTGGTAACTTATTGAAGAGTAATCGCGCGGACTCCCCCCCCCCCCTCTAAAATTCGAATCGATCGGAAGAAGCTAACGATGATGACTTTTGTGAAACTTTTCTCTTATTGCGAAATAATTGAATTACAGCAGTTTTCCGGAGCAAACGTGTAACAAGGAGGATTTTTATCGAATTTTTTTAATCAAATTTTTCGTCTTCCCTTTCATCCAAAGATTGGCGCTGGATCGAAGGGGGTGAGGGAAAGAGAGGAAGAACGAAGGATAGTTCAATGTTCTATAAAATCTTCATAAGCATACCTTCCTTCCCATATCGTCCCCTCTTCCCCCTTTCCCCCTCCCCTCTGTGAATTTCTCGCATTCTGTAAGAGTTCTGCCGATGGCGTACATCTGTCTTTTCGGGGTCAATCACGTAATCGTCGGTGAACTTTTTCAATTTTCGTATTTCATCCTTTCAGATCTCACGTGAATCTCACCCAATCAAATGTCATTGGTTCGCGTCGATAGAAGTTACGTAGTCATAATTTCGGCGAATTCGTGGAATGTAATTTTCATTTTTCATCTTCCTTTTTTGGGGGGTTCGGGGAGGAATCAGGATCACGTGTTCGCCATTAAGAGTATTCGACTAAATTGACTGCCATCAATTTCAGCCGCAAACCTCGAACTTATTCAGATATTTTTTGCTGAGACAAAATTAAAATATAAGTCATTGTGACTTTTAATTCTTCCCTTCATAGTAAGATCATTCTCGATAATTTACTATTTATATGTCATGCTTGTGTGGTTGTGTCTATATTTGTGACGTATATAAATAACTTGTATAAACGTTATATAAATAATTATATAAGATACGCTTGTGCGCGTGGAAAATACATAATAGATATTTCTCTAAAATAAAAATATTAATAATATAGTTTAATCGAGTAAAAATGAAGGATTTTATATAAACTACAATTTTCAAAATGCAATTACAAATTACGATTACAAGAAGCTTATTCTTTGTCAGGGTGTCTCTGAAAAAAACCGAAAAACCAGTAATTATCATAGATTTTTTTTTATCTTGATAAATCCGAAAGTTCTCATGAAATTTTATTGAGACTCAGAGAATTTTTTCAAAAATTGTGTCTTTGATAATTTCACTATTATTTTAAGAAACATATGTTTAACATATCTATGTAATATTTAAGTTTTTATTAAAATCTCATGTGATTTTATTGACGATCTTTTTAGTATCACGATTTGATGTAAGCTTCACAGAAAATTGTTAAGTAATATTTAAATAAATTAGTACTCCTTAAGACATTTATAATTATCTTTTGTTTTATATTTTTATTTTTTAGATTTTTGCATACATCTTTAGCATTTAGATATAATGATATATTGCACTTTGTCATATTGTTATATGTATATATAATTAATTTTACAAGTAATAAATCAAATGCTAAGAGAACTGCAAGAATTTCTTGATAACTTTCTTTGCAATCGTATAAATAAAAAACATTGTGCAATACAATAAAGAAACTTTACTTTAAAAAGCTGCATCTATATAAATTTTCTTACTTTACTTGGAATTTTAAACGAAAATACCTTCAAAGATCAAGGGAAATTCTCGGAGAATTTTTTTACAAGATTCGAGTAGACATCCTATTTGTTTAAATTCAAGTACATTTTATTTTTATACAATTTTAATTCAGAATTTTTTATTCGGAAAAATATTTAACGTTAAATTTATTAAAGTCGGCGGCATTTTGCAATTTTCCCTCGAGAAAAATTGGCTGAAAATTCGTTAAAGAACTCCGCATTAAAGTTAAGATTGGAACTCCAAGAGGGTCCCCCCCTCCTCCGTTTCCCACCCCCGACATAAATCCCACCCTACAAACGCGCTCTCGTGAAGTCTTTATCGTAGATCGTAGCTTTAATGCGACTCTCCGCGGGAAGAATCGGGTCGGCGACCCGAATGTCTCTTCGCCATCTTTTTCGGTCCACGACGCAAATTCGCCTCGGCGGCGATTGTTATCGTTTAACACTCTGTGTGAGTCCGGTGCGGTTCCATTCTCTAAAACCATCTCTCTCTCTCCGTCTTTTGAAAAGCGACGCCGCTATTAAGTTGTCCCGCGAACCGGAGAGCCAGCCGAGAGAGAGATACCCGGGAGATTTCGGGGGGAGAAACCGCGGAGCGGAACCGCCGGATTCCGACAGATTGAATATTCTATATTTCAACAAACAACAAGTTTTCCTTTATGAAAGTACCTCGATATATATATATGGAATATTTTCCCCTGCCCCCCTTCCGTCTCCCCCTACAATCCAGACAAATCACTGGACGCACTTAAGTTCCCCCTCCGAGGAGGCACTTCCTGGGAGAATTTGCGGGCGGAAAGAAGTAATATCATTCAAAAGCGCGCGGCGGAAGTTATTCCTTGATGCGAAAGTTTCTCCATTTTACATCGGCCTGGAATAGTTTCGGGAGCATGAAAATGTTAGTTTGCGCGGGGGCGAAACTCCATCCCCGACAATAACTTTTCCAATTATTATCAGATCGCAAATGGACACCCCTTTGTGTTTTTCTCTCCGCCGCCTTGCGGAAGCAAACGCGCGCGAGAACTCGGGGTAACTTAAATTGTAGCATATATATATATATACACACACACAATCGCGGGGGAGGGGGATGAGGGGGTGAGAGGATTCCGTCCGGCAGTAAACCGTCGTCGACGCGGTTTACGTGAGACGTCCGTGCGCGTGGAACGCAATTGTGTCACTCAACGCGAACAGATTGTACCTTAACGTTATTTGGAATCCATCCCCGATCCGCACCTGTGAGAGAGGTACACTTTCTACTTCTCATCGATTTCTTATCTCGTTTTCCCCGTTAACTCGCACACACACACACACACATATATATATACAGGGTGTGATTCTAAATAACTGCGAAAAATTTTAGAAGATAATTCTTTGTCAAAAATAAAAAGAGGAAGTCTTTTATATAAACATGTACTCCTATATCCTTGTCTGAGGAGTTACACTTTTCCAAATAAAGGGAAGTGAAAATTAAGTTTTCATTTTTTTTCTTAAATTTTGGACAGGTTAAAGAAATGAAATTTAGTGGACATTTTCCACTAAATAAAAAGGATACTTATTAATATTGTTTTAATTCTCCCATATTGTTATATGAGGATGAAATAAGCAACTCCTATTCAATTTTTTATTAGAACTTTTTAACGAGTCGGAATGTGATCATCTAAAAATATGCGTTAGAAAACTTGAAACCTTTAGAAATTTCTTTTTTATTTCTTTTATTTTTTTTGTAAAACGGATAGTTTACAAGAAAATAAATTAATATACATTATCGAAAAGCCATATAATGGCGTATGTAAGTTTCAAGTTACGAGAAGTTAAATTTTAGAATAAAAGAAACAAGTATAAAACAAAATTATAGTTAATGTTGAAAAAAATGGAACAAAAACAAAATTTGAGAAATAAAAACTTAATTTTCACCTCCCTATTTGAAAAAGTGTAATTCTTTAGGAAGGTACACATGGGAGTATATGTTTATATAAAAGACTCTCCTTAATTTTCGACAAAGAATCATCTAAAAATTTTCGCACTTATTTGGAACCATGTATATACACGTACATTTTTGCGCATATTTTGTAAAATTGTGCATTGCGAAGGTGGGCATATAAAAAGAGTGTTTAAAATATAAAAATAAAAAATTCTTATAAATTAAAAATAATTGATTAAGATAAAACAATAATTTATATTTGTATGATAATTAAAATCTATTTGATTTTACAAATCAGAGATAAATATTTTTCCAAGAATTTCTTGTTAGAGACTACAAAAATAATAATGAATTTAAATAATTATTATTTCTCTTATTATACATATACGAATAATAAAATACTTTTTCAAATTTATACCTATTTTATTTATTTTTTCTTTGTTGGATTTCTTTTTGTTCGCGTTTTAATTATTTTAATTGTTTTTGTAAACTAATATTAAATAAACGATAATTATATACTTTTGAAATATGTAAATGTGCATTTTATCATTTTTTAAATAACTTTTCTTATTGCATAACATTTTAAATAATATTAAAAATAATATCAAAGAGATAATATTAAAATAGCAAATAAAAACGTTTAATAAGTTATATATGTACCTATATGTATGTGTGTGCGTGCGTGTATTTCTCTCTCTTTCTCTCTCTTTCTCTCTCTCTCTGAATAGTATTTCTGATTCTGATAATTTTTTTAAAATTATTATTTTAATCAATATAATTTGAGTTATTGCATTTTAGATATTTTTTCTATGTATTTATATCTATCATGCTCACGGGAAATAAAAATTTAAATGTTACTTTATTTAAAAATGTCACACTGCTCGAATCATTATTTTCAATAGCCTGCATTCAATATACGTCTCTCATTATGTATTTTATTTTTTAATCCTTTCTAACGCATGCGTGACCATCGTTGAATAATAAGGATGTTAAGCAAAAGAGGATGTTAAAATTAGAAGTGTTAAAAAATCATTGACTTGAATAAAGCACGAAAAATAGAATTTCTATTCCAAGTTTCGTCTTTTTTATTCGATTTTGCAACACTCGCTATATTTTTTTTTTTACAACAGCAATATTTCAAAAGTCGCAGATTTATTATTTAAATGTCACACTGTTCGAAAATTATTTTCAATAGTCTGCATTCGATATACGTCCACCCTTGTATTGTCTCATATTTTTAAATTCTTTTTAACAGAAGCATGACGTCATCATCATTCAGTAATAAGAATGTTAAATAAAATTAAAAGGGGTGTTAAATGTTAAAAGTAAAATCACTATACTACTGACTTGAATAAAGCGCGAAAAATGTTATTCCTAATCCAAGTTTCGACTCTTTTATTCGATTTTGCAGCACTTTGTTATATTAAAAAAAAAAAAGAAATCATAGGCTTAAAATATATTTCGCTCTCGCAATTTGTAAATCCGTTCTCGCTTTACGTCACACCGTGATTCGATCGTTTCGGAAGTCAATGCCGGCTGTAAACGCCGAAAGGCTACGAAATAGGCCTCTTTCCTCGGGAATCTTGGAGCGTGAACCGACGACAGGGCGAGAGAGAGAGAGAGAGAGAGAGAGAGAGAGAGAGAGAGAGAGAGGCGTGAATAATCCGCAAAACAAAGCGCTCAAAGAGCGGAAAGTGAAATTATATCCTTGTGCGCGACCGGCGTTTCACTTCGTCGAGGGCGAGCATGATGAGAGAGCATGAAGAGAAAGAGAAGAGAAGAGAAGGCCGGCGGATTTCCTGCAAGCCGTTACGAGTCAATTTGCAGGTCCGGACGTTTTGCTCTCGCTCTTCCGAGACGTTCCACGGCGATTGTTTTTAAGCGGAAAAACAGAGAGGGACAGAGACAGAGAGACGAGCGAATCGACTCGTATTGGCGATTCGCGACGGAACTTTCTGGCAAACGAGGACAATGGCCATTGCAGCTTCCGTCCAGAAGTAATGAAATGGACCGGGAGCCAGCGCAAAGAGAGAGAGAGACAGTCTTGAGGCGGAATTCCTCCGGGTGAATGGAAATCCTCCCGTGTGTTTACAAACAAGTGAAACTGGTTCCGAAGGGAGCGCTTATGCGAGCGAACACGCCCTATCCTACGGGCTGTGTGACCGTGCGAAAGGGCCTTCGCTGATGGGAGGAACAAAGCGCGGCGCTATCCTTTGTTTCAACCATTCAGCCCAGGGGAAGATATATAACGCGAGTGTGTTAATTAAGACCGACCGACCGATGGCGGGATATAGACGTATATTATATATATGTACACATATACGTATATAAGGCGTTGAAGAAATATCGGGCGAAAATCTAGGCTTTTTGCGAGCAACCTCGCTCGTCGTAAATGCCCGGTATATTCTTATCCACCGTGTCCATCGGTGCTAAAAGAACTCTCTCTATCTTTCTCTTTTTTCCTCTCTCTCTCTCTCTCTTGAATCAGATTTCTCACAGAGCGATCTTTCCGCGAGTTATTACGCCCCAGATATCTCTGTCGATTAATCGTTCTGCTTTTATTATATTCGACCGATTCCGCTCTAGAGAGAGAAAGAGAGATTTCAAGGGAATATACCCCATATTCTGCGAAATTAAGGTTTTCTCTATGTTCTTGCTCATGCTGGTGATTAATGCATACGAATCATAGACTTCCGTGAGATAATTCGTACATTTTCAACTTCTGGTTAAGTTTATGTAAATTATATACTTACTTCGCGGTGCTTTTTTTGCCGAATACAATTAGATCAACTTTTAATTGATTAAGAATAGGATTTTTATTTTATATATTTATATATAATTAAATATTTCTATATCTATTTTATATATTTATAATAAATATAGAAATACATAATATTTATTTCTATATTTATTATTTATATATTTCTATATTATATATTTATTATATATTTATATTATTTATAAATTCATTATATCAATATAAATTATCATATTAATATATATGTTTAATATATACATTTAATATACATATATTTATGTTTAATATATATATTTTATATATATTTTTTAATAAAAAAATTTGATAGGAATGCGATACATGATTCTTGATAGAAATTAGAAATTTCGTATATTCTGAATTTAGAGTTCCATTATCAGTTTGTCTCTCCATAATGCTCTAATAATGCAATTCGATCACATATTGCTGGTTATTTACCGAATGTAATTAACTTTCAGATTAATTTTTAATTGATTAATAATACGATTTTTTAAGGACATCTCATTTTCTGTATATTCTACGTCGAGAATCAATATAATATATATCCGCGTCACAAATTATAGGGAAAAAATCTGCATTGTATTTAGAGAACATTTTTTTATATATAAAATATATTATATATTTATATATTAATATATTATATTAATAAATATTATATAAATTTATTAATATAAATTTATATAATTATTATATATTATATAATTATATATATATATATATTATATATTATATATTATATAATTTAGTAATATATTAATATATGTGTATTTAATATATATTTTTAATAAAAAATGTGATAGAAATAGGATACATGATTTTTGACAGAGCAAATTCCATACATTCGAAATTCAGAGCTCTACCTACCATCAGTTCGATTCTAATAACACGTTCGCGATCCGACCACGCGACACATACCGGGAAATCGCGAATTAAAATACGGGCGCGGTATCTCCCGCTCTAAATATCCAAAGGACAACGTACTACCTACATACCTCGCGCGGTCGTGATTATAACCGAATCGCGCGATTCGACAATTGAACCGCCGTCGGTGCATCATTGGTGCATCCGCGAGAGATTGGTACCGTTATTATCCCCGACAGGATTATTCTACAAAATTCACGCGCGGCCCGCGTTATTATCCGCGCGCTGTTATTATACGCGACGGACGTATAATACTGCTCGTGTGTACGTATATATGTATATACCGCGCTTCTCCATACCTGGTGGAGAGAGGATCGGATCGGATCGGTCGAATTAATAACGGACTCTCTTCAATAGGGAGGACCTCGGCATTATTCCCCGGGTTCTTTCGCGGAGGCGCGTATTTTCCGGCGAAACTTTCGGCTCGGAATATTCAGAGAGCGGCTCCGAAATTCCCTCCTACTTCGCCCCCCCCCCCCCCCCCGGTAGGATTTTAAGGAGCGATCCTGAAGGGAGAAACTTTCTTCGGAGGATCGCTCGCCTTTGACCCTCTCTCTCTCTTTCTCTCTAGTATCCGCGTTTTCGCTTCATTAAAATTGAAGGTTGCTCTCGAGTCGAAAGTGTCTTTCTTGGAGAAAACTCGTTCGCAGAAAGCTCGTTCGAGGCTTTTCCTCTTGCGACACGGTGTATTTAAAACCAGGTCGGCTTCCCTCGCAAGAGAGGATGCGGCTTTAACAAGGAGAGAGAAAATGTGTTTCGACTTTCAGCTCCCTTTCTCTTCTTTTCCTCCCCTATCGATTCGCGCGCGACTAAAAGATAATTAATACGTAAAGGGGGATGAATGGGGGGGAGAGGGGGCTTCTTTGTGGAGGGACAATGAATCGCGATGTGACTATATTTATTATTTCTTTGAGCGTTTAATTAAACTCGCGCGGATGTAAGTAAATTTCTCTTGCTTCATCCCCTCGCACGCGCAAGAGGGGGAGAAAGAGGGGGGATCTCGTGCTTCGATCCTCCCCCTCGGCTGCGCCGGAAGCCAGGCAGGCGGAAACAACCCTTCCTCTCTCGTGTCGAGCACGGTATTGCCTAGACGCGACTATATATATCTTATATATACACGAGACTGTACATCTCAGTTTTGATGTTTGCTGTGTCTTACATGTTCTCTCATCTAGAAAAGAAATTAACCCCCTCCCCTCGCATTTCCGAAGTTATATATCGCAATATGTAATTAAGACTCTCTCTCTCTCTCTCTCTCTCTTACAATTTTATATAATTACGAGGCTAATATAATATTTGAGTTGTAAATCGAGTTTAAAATTATTAATGGAAATTAGTCGAGAGTCAATGAAAGATAAATTATTTAGAACAAGTTTCCAATATGATACTTCGTATACCCCCTTCCCTTTTCTCTCCCCCTTCGCCCCCCTGACCAGAGAAGATGATGGAGTTATACCTGAAGTGAGATGCCGAGATTTTTTTTTCTTTCAAAAAAAAAAAAAAAGAATCGAGATTTTTACCCACCCTTTGTGTCGCCGCTCGACATGCTCGCCGAAGCGTGACGTAGCTTCGAGCTAGCAAAATTTCAAAACGGCGGACATTTCCGCCCGTGACACCGGCGCAAATGCGCGGCATCGGTTTTTCTCGCGCGCGCGTCCCCCCTCCGCCCCGCTCTTGCACCCGCGCGGAAGAAATCCCGCCCCCCTCCGCGCCTGATGCGACGTGGCGGCGACGGCAAAAAGGAAATGCATTTTGACACGGAGCACAACCAAGCGGAAGTTTAAATGCATTTCTAAAACCGCGCGGCCGGGCGCGAAACTTTCAGCGTTCCTGCTTTCGCGTCGTGGGAAAAATTAAAAAAAAAATAAATATATAACTTGTTAAAACTATCCCGGCGGCAGCCGGGAAAAAGTTTGCGATCTTTTGTATTCAGATGTACTCCCTCGAGGGAGTAGAATGTTTCTCGCGAGATACAGAGTGAGAGGGGCAAGAGGGAGAGAGAGAGAGACGCTGTGACTATCTAATTCTCCACTTATCCTTATTATGCATCGGTCTTTTACTTTTTCATCTCGTGCCCTTTTTCTTACATCTTCTTTCATTTCTATTAGAAAATTAATATAATTATTCTCATGTCGTCTGAATATTTTTTTGCGAAATTCTTGCAATAAGCTATTTTTTTTGCATAAATTTGATAATATCTTCCTGCGAAATAATTATTTTTAATCTTCTGTGTTTCAGATGTGAACCGTTCCCAAAAGTATTATTGAATCGCGTAAGGAGTGACCGGAAATCGCAGTGAGGAAAGGTGAGTCGTCATTATTTTTAATTAGACAACTTATAAATATATCAGAGAGGAGAGAGAGATTTGTATATCACGAATATCCTGATCGCACAATAATAATCAGCTTTGGCACTGTAATCGTACTCCATCTGTGTAAACAAAACCTATACATAATGCAGTAATATTTCCCGAACGATTATAGATAACGATTGATCGTTTGCTTATTGAAACTCATTACAATAATAAACCGCTCTATTATTATCATTTGGATTTATTAACGCAATATATTATTGTTAATGAATAATTCTTTCTGCGTGATCAATAATTTCATCGCATTTCATCGCATATTGCGCGCGACGGTAAACACGAAATGCATTTCAATTATTCATCTAAAACGCATCTTGCATCTAACGCGCAATTAAACGTGGAGTGGTTGCGCGATATTATATTGCAAATATGCAATTTCTTTTTTTTTTATTTTATTTTTCTTATGTGTTAACAGGAGGTCTACTCCTTGGAAAAGTCAGGGATTTTATACCTTGAAAAATCCGGGAATTCTCATGGAATTTTATTGGAGCTCGAGGAATTTTTTCAAATATATGTGTCTTTGATAAGTTTACTCATATATTGCAAACGGTCGATAAACTGACCATTAATTGGCCAAGTTAGTAATTGTATATATACATTGTGTATATTAAAAGAAATAAATATTTTGTATTTTGTATTCTTTAAAATATTTGATTTTATTTTAAAATTATTTAGCTATTATTTTGTTTTTTAGAATAGAGAAAATGCATTTATATATTTTTAAACTATAAATAGGCTATAAAATAATGTTTAATTTTTAAAGAATTGAAGACTGGTTTTCTGTAGTCTTGTATTAAATATTTGTAATAGCACTCTCTTTTCTTATATAAGAAATATACATATGTCTAACATATCTTTGCAAATTTATTTAAATTTTTTTAAAATCCCATATGATTTTATTGACGACCTCTCTTTAGCAAGGCAGTCTTATGTAAGTTTCAAGAAAATTGTTCAATATTTTAATAATATTTAAATAAATTAATACTCCTTAAGATGTTTATAATAAACTATTTTTTATTTTATATTTTTATTTTATATTTTTACATATATCTCTAGCATTTAGATATAGTGATATATTGCACTTTGTTATTGTCCAAATTAATTTTACGGTTAAATCAATATTAAATGCTAATAAAACTGCATTCTTTGTGGCTTTCTTTGCAATCGTGTGAATAGAAACATTAAAAAGCGCATATACAATAAAGAAAATTATTTTAAAAAGCTGCATCTACAAATTTTCTTATTTTGCACAAATTTTAATAAAAATATCTGGAAAATTGGGCAGATTTCAGGGATTTTTCCAAGGTTTGAGTAGACACCCTGTGTTAACAATCTTTTTAACATCTCAGTTCAATGCTTAATACATGTATTTAAATAAATAATGTGTCTTTATATTTTAATTCGTCTTTTAAAAATGAATGACAGATGTCATCCATCTCTAAAGTCCCATTTAACACCGCGACCACTCTAGACTTATTGTTAATGGAAGACCACATTTTACACATTTAATCACGTAATTTTCTGTTTCTTTTTCTCTGTTTCAGGACTCCTGACTGTCGCGACTTTTCTCTCTCTACTTATTATCAGAAGCATTTCTTACTATTGCAATTGTACCCGTAACCACGGCGTCCGAATAAAATAAGCGGTTATTCGTATTTTTGAGAATCGTGATAGCTTCGTAGTGTGCGAATGTAATTAGCGCGAGAAACAGAAAAAAAAATAAAACCTTGGAACATACTGCCATGTAACTCGTATTGCAACGAAACGTTTTTTCCTCTTTCTAACTCGAGACGATATAGATTTAATCGACGATCGATTTATTATAAAAGTTCTTCGAAGTATATATTAAAAAAAGTTCTCTTGTTTCAATCGAAAAAAAAAAAAAAAAAAACGGAGATCGATGTATATAGCGAGAGTTTTGTATATTTGTAAAATAGATAGGGCATTTTATTATTATATATATATATATATATAAATATATAAATATAAATATATACATAAACACAATAAAGTTATTTATATATATTTTAATCAACAAAGAGCAAGCGTACTTCTTTCTCTCATCCTGGCACTCTCCGGCGCGATAATTCGCCGTCTCTCTTCGTTCAAGCAAACGACAGGACCGATCCTGAAGAAGACATGCTTGAATCCTAAAATTTCTATCTCATCAACCGCTGCGTTGTTGTACAATGTAATTCAGTCTGTACAGAGTTGCGAGACAGCATTTTATTAATAGTCGTTAATAGTATTATATTAGGAGGAAAAATAGATCGGTACCCCTGAATAACTCGGAAAATATAAATTTTATGAAAAAATGTTTTAAATAAAAGTTGTAGAATTTAAAAAGATCTATGTATTTATTAATCTTATCAGTTTGAAATTGAGTGATGTGATTCAATGTCACTTCAAGGTAAACTCGATTTTTTTAAAATGAAATTATTCTAAGTGTTTTATGTAAATATAGATTCCTTGTAACATTCTGCTCATAAAAAATTATAACAGCCAAAAATCGAACAGTTTACGAGATATTTTTTGTTTTAGTCTGACATATTTAGTAATTCTATTTTTAAAAATCGAGATAACCTTGAAATGACCTTGAAAAACGTCACCCAAGGTCAAACTGATAAGGCTAATAAATAGATCTCTTTAAACCCTGTAAAACCCTTTTATTTATAATATTTTTTCATAAAATTTATATTTTTCGAGTTATTCAAGGGTACCGACCTTTTTTTCCACGGCCGCCAGATCCTCCGTATTTCGCATCCCCGTGATAAATATCGAATCTTCTTTTTTTAATGAAAAAAAAAAAACTCTCCGGAGGCTGGACACGAAGTCGACACGAGGCGTCCCAGGCGCGGCGCCAGAAGCATTAAATATTATTACCGAGTATCTCTCCGGCGTGTTGCATTTGTTGCCGCCGATTTGGTGCGCGTCGATGATTAATAGGGATACTCGACGTAGCGCGACGTCGAATAATATGTGTGTGCGCATTGTAACAATAACGAGAGAGAGTACGAGAGGCATATATAATATCGCGGATGGGTTAATTAGTACAAATTACTGCGGTATCAATTCTCTGCCTGCACGAGCACAAGTGGCGTGTATATGTATATATAGTATCTCTCTTTCTCTCTCTCTCTCTCTCTCTCTCTCTCTTTCGCGCGCGCGTAAATTAATAATTCCAATTGGATCACGTCTTGCGACGAGAGAAAAGAGAGAGAGGGAGAGAGAGAGAGAGAGCACACCGATTAAAAAATCGAACCTACATATGTGTAAATATTACTTTTCTCTGCTGTATCTCCCGATGTGTTGTGTACTATAATTGTATTAAAATACCGATGTTTTTCCTTTGTAAATGTCGCTCCCTGCGATCGGGCGGCGGCAATTAACGGTGATTACTTGCGTTTCGCAATAAAAAGGCTGAAGTGACTTACAATGGCGTCCTTGACTTACCCAGAATAGAGTGCCTTACTATGGAGGAGGAATTTTTATCCTTTTTTTTTCCTTGATTCATTTGTCAAACGAAATACCAATATCATTGATCCTTATATAAAACTAATTACTCGTGAGATCTTTGGTCTTTAACAAGGTAATAAATAATAAAAACCCGTTCATGTTTACCGCTCGAAATTTTATTAATTTTTCATATATTATATTAATTGTAAAATGTCAAAGATGGTGACCCAAATGTATAAATAAGAACTTATATTTACCGATTGAAGCGTTATTAATTTTGGTTGATTATTAAATTGCTGAGAAATGTCAGAGGTGACACAAATGGATCGAGATGTAAGTGGATTAATATTCCTCCGAAAGAGCGTTTTTTGACTCGAATATCGCACTTTCGTAATATGCCATAAAGGGGAATTTCTATTACGCGACCGCTTTCGCACACAAACACACACATGGAACAGTCAGTTTCTTTTGTAATTATTCGGTCCAAACGGAAAGCTGCGGTGTCGAGGAGTGTACATGGCAGCGTAATAACGTCCCAAGAAGAAACTTAATATCTTTAATCGCCCTGCTATCGACAGCTTCAACCAGCACCGAGTATTCTGTTTCTCTTTTTTTTTATACCCTTAAGGCATCTGCAGTGTACGCGACACGCGGAAAACCCGCACAATTACATCCTCTGATCGAAATAATCGAGAATCGCATTTTCATTACTCGCGACGCGAGCTCTGTAAATTGATAAAATCGCGAAATATTTCTGCGACATAAGTTAAGCGAAATTCTTCGATGAATTTGAAATATTTTTTTATAAATAAAAATATTACACTTAAATTTCTGGAGATATTTCTCCTCTCATACGAATGATAATAATGATATTTAAAAATATAGTTTCTCGTCTAATTTTTATTATAAATAAATGTAATTATGTAATATTGTAAGTAATTGTAATAATAATATCTAAAGTTATAGGGAAGATAGATACGAGCCTAGGTCGGGAAGAAAAAAATTGATCGCGGAAATGAAGTTAAGAGGCACAATTTTCATTTATAAAATTACAAAATATTTTTGAGACATAAATTAAGCGAATCTCTTCGATAAAGGAACATTTTTCAAAATAAAAATATTCAAATATTTTTTTCTTATGCGAATAAGAATAATAATTTTTAAAAATATAATATTTCTCTCTAATTTTTATCATAAATAAATGTAAATAATTGTAATGATGATATATAAAGTTATAGGAGAGATAAAAACGAGCGTAGATTGAGGGAAAAAATTGCTCGCGAAGACAAAGTAGGCGCGCGCACAATGAAAGGAACAATGCCCATTGTCGGTTTAAATAAAAAAAAAAAAAAAAAAAAACGCGAATATCTTTCGCGAGATCGATCGCGATACAATGGAGAGAAACGACAGATCGCTTCTTGGTGCGGGCTCGCCTTTCGGGTCCCGATCATCCCCCGCCTCACTTTTGGTTGCCATTTGTGTCATGCGATGGAGTGCACTGGTCCTGACAGCACTCCATTGCAGTCCCCCGCTTTCGGCTTTGTCCGTCGCTTTGCTCCGACAATGAGAGAGAGAGACCCGGGTTCGCGATATGAATGAACGAATCCTTCCCAGCCCCGGGTACTTCCATCCTTCCCCCGGGCTGGAAGCGCTGCAGATCCCCCCTCGTCCCCCTCTGATTCCTGACGTACCGGGAATACCGTAGGCTACTACTATAGCCAGTTCGCTCTCATATTTCCTCCCAATAAAGTCAAACATTCTCGAGCATGGACCCCTGCTTCCAAAGGATCAATCGGCGGGTTCGTCTATATCAACACCTCGGACGCTCCTCAAGTGGGTACGTACGTCACATCCGGAAAACGGATATATCGGTACTGTGTATACCGGAGTCTTTAGAATTATATTAATGATAATTAAGCAATTCTATCGCGGTTTAATATACAGCGTATTATGAAATAGTGGCACAATCAAGATGAGTTTTCGTTTTCAAAAATGTTGTCAATTTTTTTAAAATTATTTTTCTCGAAAAAACAAATCTCTGTTTGAAAAATATTTGTTCCGCATTTTCTGTATTTTTTTTTGTCACGAGGAATTTTCTTTTTGCCGGTTATATTACGATCGGAATGCATTCTACACACATACACATATATAGGTATATTACAACAAATACCAACTAAATATATCTAAAAATGATTTAAAAATTTATTTTTAGATAATTTTTATTATCTGATATTATTAATTAGAATGTTTAAAAAAAGATTTTAAATGTAAAATAATTTTACATTAAAAAAACAAATAAGTTAAAAAATTACAACAAAAATTTCTCTAAGAAACAATCGGCTAAAATAGTCAAAAATTCAATTTATGATTAAACTTTGTACATCGTAGAATATCTTTTACAGATGTAAAAACATATACTCTTTAATTTCTAAACCGATTGTTTCTTAGAGAAATTTTCGACTTATTTGTTGCATTTTTTTCAATATTAAACGATAAAGACGACAATTTTGTGATATTACAGGGACTTTTTTTTAATTTACCGCTTGAATATATATTCGAAGGACCAAAAACGGAGGATTAGAGAAAATTGTGTTCGTATATATTAAACGTCATGGATATATCATCTCAAATTACACGTGATGTAGCGACACACGTTTTTGAAGATAAATATGTCAACCACGAAACACGATTGTACACGAATAAAAGCGACATTTTCACGAAAGAGCACGCGAGAATCCGTGTAAATTGCAGATTTATTTATCGCCGCCCCCCCCCCCCCTTTCCACGTCCAATGGGACATTCTGCATCGAGCTCTCTAAAGTTTTTTTTTAGATGCATTTTAACGTTCACGTCAATTCTGCATGTTATTCGCTCGATCCATTAGCGCATACGATTTTCGCCAATCGCGATATTTTCATCCCCCTCGTTGCTCGCACCAACTTCACCAACTCTATATCTATATACTATTTTCACAGATATTTCACAGCACGCGTTTTTTTTGTAGAACGTGAAAAGGGCGAGGAGGGAAGGGAAAGGGGGCGATACAAACTATATTAACATCGTATAAAAATCGGGAGAGAGGACTCGAATGGAATTCATACGTAATAGTTTATCCCGCAGGTGGCTGTTTGAAGGTGAATGGACCATATATATAGAAATCTCTCTTCTCTCCCCCTCAATGTCAAAACCGCCATCGTCGTCCGACGAAAGGTATACACCTACGTAGATATAACGAGATGGCTATTTTTTTCTTATTTCCGACACGCACGACGTCGGCTGAGGAGACGCGACGTGAAAGTATATTCCATTTCCTCGAAAGTCGCGGAGATACAGGTCGGAGATACGGTTATACGGGAACATATCTCTCTCTCGTCTTCGCGTCTCCTCCTGACGCTGATGTTCATTTAATGATAATATCGACTATCGCGACTACCGCTTCCTCCATCGCCATCCGGAGAGGATGAGGGAGTGGAAGAAACCCCTCTCTTCGATAACCATTTCGCGTCGTTCTTATTTTGCTCATCTCTGCGGTCCATTTCAGATGCATGATGAACGATCCTTCATTATCATTACGTCCGCGCGGATAACTCAATCTGATCGATCGTACATATACAATCTTTTCCCCTCGTCGATCCGCGGGAGAGGGGCTGTTATTAACCGCTGGCACAATAAGAAAGGCCAGGCGACTTTACGGCTACTACTAAAAGTTGCGGCGAGACTAATTAAGACGAGAGGGGGAGGCCCGATCGTTGTATGCGGGTATATAAAAGAACGGCCGAGATTAATTGCTCAAGTTCCGCGCTCTCGCATGAAGCGTGGAGTCAGCAAAGAGCATCCCCCCTTTTCCTTCCCTTCCGCCCCCCTCTCGTACCCCTCTTCCTCGCTGTCCGAGCGTGGTGCAATAATAGCTGGCGTAATGAATGCAGTCTGACAGAAAGTAACGAAGCTCGTCGTCGTCGCCGGCCACTTCTCTATTTCCACTTGTAACATGATGTGTTTTCTTCCTGTCTCTCTCTCTCTCTCTCTCTCTCTCTCTCTCTCTCTCTCTCTCTCTCTCTCTCTCTCTCTCTCTCTCTCTCTCTCTCTCTCTCTCTCTCTCTCTCTCTCTCTCTCTCTCTCTCTCTCTGTCTTTCTCTTTTTCTGTGTTCTCGTAAATTAATTAATTAATTTCTTCCTTTGTACCAGCATCTATACATATATAGCGAGAGATTACGAGTTTTCATTTTAACGTAATTTGATCATTTTCTTCGCGAATTTAACGCGATGGAAAAAATAAACACATACTCTTGACTTTGTTAATCGAGAAAAAATTTAGCTTGATACTGTTGAATAAAATAGAAATGTCATAGATGAATATTTTTTTTCCGCGACTAGAAGAATTATTGCTATACAATTAGACATTGTTATAACTTTGCAACGCATTAAAATAATAAATCGAAAAGGCTCTGATATATAAATATACAAATTCAGGTATAAAAAGGGCTGTAGCAGCCAAGTATATTTTTAGGTGCAATAAAATTATTTTTAAATTCCTCTACATTTATTTGGAACGTTCGGTCCTTCTTTTGGATTATCTTTAGACCATTCTTTAGATGATTTGAAGGATTGGAACGTTCAAAATAAGTATAAAGGAATTTAAAAATAATTTTGTTGCACCTAATATCTGTGCCTGGCTCTTACTAACTTTTTTCACACCTGAATTTATATTTGCAACACATTGTCGGGAATAAATTGATCGGAAAACAGAAATATATACACTAAAACAATTGTATTCTCATTTTAAGAATTTTCCACTTTTTAATTTAGAATATCCCGTTCTAAAATAGGTGTGAGAAGGATCCTCTTATTTCAAGAAGAGAATTCTCTCAAGATTAGTATCAGATATTCTTAATTTATAAAAATATAGACAAAGTGGGGTTTATTTTCATATTGACAAAAACATACGTTATTTTATATAGCACACAGGCAAAGAAAGACCATAAAGAAAACATAAATATAGTACATGCAAACCGAGCATGAGGCGCACGAGATCCGAGTCCTGAACAATTAAATTAGATTATATTACACGTTACTTATACTTGAGTTTTCTTTTTCGAGACACATATCAACTTCATTCTTCTAATAAACTAAAACCATTCAGAGAAAACCGTCTGTTATTAACAAAGAATATATTCTGAGTTTTGAAGGATATTCTAAGAGTTACACAGTTGAAAAATTTGTGTTAAATTTAACAAATATCACCTGTCCCAAACGGTCCACAGAAATTTTTGTGTTAATTTAACATAATACGGATATGTTAAATAGTGACACGAATATTGTGTTAATATTTTAACATAAAATAAATGCAAACTTCAAATAAACTTAAAATAAATTTTGTGTAAAATTAACATAGTTTTAATGTAAAAATTAACTAAAAAAATTGTTAATTTTACATTTTATCACCCCCACTTATATTATAAAGTAAAATTAACATTTTTTTCCTGTAAATTTTAATAGATAAATCTTGTCACTAATAATACGGAACATATTTATTGTGTAAAATTAAAAATAGATATACATTGTATTATTTTTACACTTTCTTTTAGTTGTTTTAATAATTTAACATTTGAGTCCAATTAACATAACAGCAATATGTTAAATTAACACATGAATGTGTTAAATATTTAACACAAAAATTTTAACGGGGACCGTTTTTAACAAGAAAACATAAATTTTCCAACTGTGTAAGAATATCTGTCAAAAGGGATTTTATAGTATAATACAATTCTCAAATAATACAATTTTTTCGGTGCAAGCAAAAGATATCGAAATCAACATGTTTTATTTTTGAGTTGTAATCTCTTAAATAAAGTTTGGAAAATTTTGTTTCATTATCTTATATTATGAAAACTATCGAGCTAAATATCTCGACATTCTATTTAAAGAAACGGCGATTCTAATTTAATCGGAGAATCTCTATTAAAGTCAAATTCTCGAGATATCTTAATTTTAGAAGGATGTTCCAGAAACATTTAAAAATGTCTGTTAAAAGGGATTTTATAGTAGGTATATAGTCCTCTTATTTCGAGAATACAATTTTTCCTGTGTAGCTTGACATTGAAAACGATACATGTCACAGTCGTTGAATAAAATCGAAATCACAATAGTTGAATTATATTTTTCTAGCGCCTAAAAAATTTATCGCTATATGCGAATTATATATTGTTATAACACATCGTCACGAATAAATTAAAATCGTGAAACAGAAACATATATACAATTCACGTGTGTTGTGCGTAATAGTAAAGCCAGAGTGATACGGTATCGAAAACATGAATGATGGTCCGGAATCCGGTGATGTGCGCGAAATCGCGAATAATTATTTACGACAATCACTAGCGCAAACTGGCGCTTCATTGAGAAACGGGAGGGATAAAGGGGCTGAAGGGGAGGATGAGCACGGAATTGAATTATTTCGAAGGATTAATGCATACTCTCGTAGCGTCGTTACCGCTCGAGTTACCGTAGCTAGACAGAACTGCAACGCCGACATGTATATATTGTATATATATATAGAGAGAGAGAGAGAGAGAGACGCGTTTTGAGGCAAATTCGCGGAGAGTCTCGCGGATCTCCGGAGGTGGAATGTTCGACGTCCCGAGAGATCCAGGAAGCGCGAGAGAATGCGCACGCACTATAGCGCCTCACGTTCTCTCCTCTCGCAATCCGCTTGAGACGACATAATGGAGGAGGCCCGGACTGCATAAGGCGGCGGCTTAACGTAAGTAAAGCGATCGCGGGACGAAAGAAACTAACGACGATAATTGTGTCGTGTTTTCTTTCACCGACTGCAGCACAAAGTGCATACCGGGTGTTTGTGATCAAACATGTACGGTAAATTCCAGGGGAGGGAAGGGAGAACACCCCCCTTTTCTTTAAAAAATTACAAAATTATTAATTCGAATTCGAAATGTGGTCAATGTAGGATTAATTATTTCAATTTAAAAAATGTAAAAAAAATATATAATATATACCGGGTGTCCCATTTTAAAGGACCTACTCAAATATCTCAGAAACACTGCGTTAAATCAAAAAATGTTTCCTACAAAAGTTGTAGGGTTTCGAGGGGGACATAACATAGTAATATTCATATGACCTTGGGCGGCGTCTCCAAGGTCAAGTGAAGGTGAGAATAAATTTTTTAAATGGAAACCCATATTTTTTATTATAACATCTTTTTCTACTAATTAATTTGAACAACTTTTATCTGAAGCATTTTTTTATTTTCTTCAAAATTCATTCTCACCTTCACTTAAGGTTAACCTTCACTAACCTTGGAGACGCCGCCCAAGGTCAAATGAATATTACTATGTTATGTCCCCCTCGAAACCCTACAACTTTTGTAGGAAACATTTTTCGATTTAACGCAATGTTTCTGACAATGAGATATTTGAGTGGGTCCTTTAAAATGGGACACCTGGTATATTAAAAATATTATACATATATATAATTTATATATATTAAAATATACATATATATGTACCTATAATAAAATAATAAATATAATATATATATAATATATTAGATATAATAATAAATACATATAATAAAAATATAATAAATATAATAAATATAATTTAAAAAAAGTAATGAAATAATAAAAAATATAATTGATATAATAAATATGATAAAAATGTGTCATTCTTATTACATTACGTCCGGCTAGCTCGCGCGTGTTTCGCGGTGGGAAGAATATCAAAAAATAATTGAGTTCGCCGACTCTTTCTCTCTCTCTCTCTCTTTCTCTCTCTCTCTCTCTACTTTCAGCTTGTTACACTTGCAGTTTGTAGAGCTGGAAGTTGCCAGTAGTTGTCGACCGAGAATTGCCGCATAAAAGCAACAGTTTCGCGGGGACGAAAAAAAGGGAAAGAAAAGAAAGAAAGGCGTGGCGCACCTTTCTCACGGTGAGGGGCGAGAGAGTGACTGCGAAGGGGAATACCAAGTAAGGGGAGAGTTCCGGGACCGGAATACCGAAAGTTTGTCACTTTGTCGACGGAGAAAAATACTTCCGTCAACGCCCGAGTACCCGCTTCTTAGTGCGCTCTTAACATTAATACTCTCGCGAATGCAATTAACTCCTTGCTGCGCATGTAACTCGATCTTCTTCCTCTCCGAGGCGCATTTAAAATGTCCCGTCTCGTAATTTGATATATATATATTATTTTTTAAAAATATATAATTATGTAAAACAAAAAAATTATATCTTTATAGATATATGTATATAATATTAATTATTTTACTGTTTTCTCCTATTTTCTAAAAAATATTATTTATGACACTTACTCCATTTCATTTCATTTTTATTTTTATTTCATTCATTTTCATTTTTATTTTTAATTTTAATTTTAATTTTTGAATAATAATAAGCTTCAAAGTTTATTTGATCTGATTGATTTAATTTATTTATTTGCATTGATTTGTAATTTTAACTTTACACTTAATAACACTTATTCACACTTATATACACAAATTACAGATGTATAAACAATTGGAAGTCATTCAAAACCGAAAGTATATGGATTAAGAAATAAATAATAAAACCAATAGTAAATTATATGTGACACTTATTTCTTAATTATTTAATCTAGCTTATGCATGTTTGATTAAATCCCCACGAACATAATTGAATATATTAATATAATGACAGATATATTTATTAACAAATAATCCAATATTTAAAGTTAAATAATTTCATGGATAAATTTACTAATAATTCTCAATTTTCTTATATAATTGATTTTAAAATACTTAATATTTTATACGCACAAAAGTTTACAGCATATATCTGTAGCAGTTTATGACATCTCGTTTATAAATATACCTCTATACTTGTTTACGAGATGCCATCTAAGAAGGAATAAATAATAAATTATTCGTGACACTTTTTAATTATTTATATCTACTTTGTATGTTCGATTAAATCCCAGTGAGTTTAATTGAATATATTAATAACAGATATATTTTTTAAAGGCTAAATTAATATTCAAAGTTAATAAATTTGCTAATAATTCTCAATTTTTTCACACATATAATTGATTTTAAAATACTTAGTATTTTAAACACAAAAATTCGCAGCACAGATTCGTAACAATTTATGGCATCTCGATTATATAAGTCTTATATATCTTTTTACGAGATACAATCAGAGTGTAAAATGGGAAAAACAGTTCGCACAATTTGCATTATTTTCTCTTGATTCAATTCAAGCTGTCAGTATTCGTAACATGTAAATATATTATTGTGCGAGATATAATTGTTAACGTTACATAGGGAGCGCGCGACACAAGCTCATTAAATTATATTTTATATTCCGCACTATGTGAGACTCTTATCAATAGCGACCGGTTAAAAAGTTACAATTGAATCACGGTAGTTTAAATTGGGACGTAGCATTGCAGGTATAGCTGAACGCGAATGCAACGCGTGCGCCGTTTAACAATTTCCCGGCATTCGACCGGGCTATTGTTAACTTTTTACACGCGGTATTGCGCTATTGTTTAGCGAGTTTGGAATAGCGGTAAGTCATAAAACGAAACACTTGAGCGGGGCTTTCGTAAAACATTCGCGGCAACCGTTTTAAACGGCACGAACGATACGAGCGAGCTATTTCCAGCGGTTTATGGGGTCTGTTGTAATTTCGGTGTTGCTATAGTTAATTTTATCTGAAGCTCTTAAGAGAAAATACAACGATACACGGTATCTTGGTGAATAAGTCTGAAAACAATTTATCAATTTCAAAAATTGCAGAAAATAATTAATTCAAGGAGCTACATGTACCTTTGTCGCGCGCAAAAATGGCCTATTTTCGAAATATTTTTTTTTTTTGTCAATAAATAACATAGTGATCAATGCAAAGTTTTTTTATTTTATTTGTTATATATTTAAATGTATGCATATTAAAAATTATTAAGTTTTATAAAAAATTGTAATTTTTATGGCAAATTGCATGTAACTAGTGATGCATCTGCATGATTTTTCATTGTTTTCGATCTGAAGAGGGATTTTTTAATTTATAAAAATTTAGGAAATTATAGATAACTTCAAAAAAAGAAAGTTACAATTTTGCATCAAAATTTTTGCTACTCTTTTGTTATAAAAAAAAAACAAAATAAAAAATCCACCAACAGTTCGTAACTATCTCTTTACAAGAAATTATTTTTCATATTTATTTTTTAGGTCAAGTCAACCTAACTTACAGTGCAAAATCATGTAGATACTGGAATCATCACTGACACACAACTTGTCATAAAAATTATAATTTATTAAATTTAACATATAATTTATTAATTAAAAATTATAATTTTATTAAAATTATATTTTTATAAAACTTAATAATTTTTTTATACATACATACACTCAAATATATAACGAATAAAATTTTAAAAAACCTGCATTGATAATTATGTTATTTATTAAACAAAAAGTTCCCCAAAATAGACGATTTAAAAAAATTAAAAAATTTCCAAAGAATATATTAATTAAATATGAATTATAAATTAAATTTTAAAAAAATGCACCGAATAATTTTCCCGACCAACATCCGTCGCGACGTTATCTCAGGGCCGTGATTCCGCGGAATGGCGTAAGTACACATTAAGTACCGACCTAAGTATCAGTGATAAGTGACTGCTGGAACGTTTCTAGACGGCGGAAGTGCCGGAAGTACGCCGCCGTACGGGCGTGGAGAGAAAAATGCACGCTGCAAACTGCCAAGACGCGGCGACTGTTATGTGATTTTGCGACTCCTAGTTCGCGAGCAGCGTCGAAACGTCGCGTTTCCGCATATACGGACATACGCGGAACGATTAAGTCACCGATTCCGCATTATATTTAATGTTTCCTATGGCGGCAGCGCGCTATAATCCTTTGAAAACAAAATAATCTCTCTTCAACGATGACATCAAAGCATACTTATCGAATCTATTACTAAAAGCTTCTTTTGTCCACGGTAAGATATTTATATTCCTTTATTATCTCTCTTCTCAGACAACAGTGCCAAAAATACTATTATCCTGATTTAGGACACGCAATTCATGAATTAATATATATATAGTAATATGTTGTGTAATGAGCATATTTTAAATAATCTTATTTAAATATAATTTTATTTTAATATCTATTTAAATATAATTTTATATATTTTAATAGGTTCGTCTAAATAAAATATTACTTGGCAACATCAATATTTTTCGTATGAATGATACGTGTGTAAAAAAACAAGTAGAAAATATTTATTTATTTAAAATACAGTGTAATTAAAGCGCAATTATTAATCGAAATAATAGCTTTGAAAAAATATCAAATTATTCTTATTCGAAATAATATTTGCGGATTTTGCATTGAATATTTCAAATATATTATATTTTATTTATGATTTTAAATGTTATTTAATATATATATATATATATACCATATATCATTTTTAATATTGAAATTAACCCTTTCTCTCTTTTTTTCTTTTTTATGGTTTACATCTCGCTTTTATTTGTATTTTATAAAATTATCTGTTATTTATTTTTCTTTGTATATATATATACATATATCCAATTTATCGAGAAAAATAAATAACAGATAATTTTATAAAATACAAATAAAAGCGAGATGTAAACCATAAAAAAGAAAAAAAGAGAGAAAGGGTTAATTTCAATATTAAAAATGATATTCAAATATTTTATTGCACATATATAATGAGATAAAATAATAATTTTAAAGCTGATTGTTTGAAATTTCTAAAGAGAAAAGCACGTACTTTTGATACGCTTATTTCTCTAACTCGTGAAATTAAATATTTCAAATAGAATTTTTCCTCTCTGTTTCAAATATCATTTTGCTTACTTTTAATAATAAAATCGTACCGGGAAATATCTTTCGTGAGATAAAAAAATATATGCAGGATCGTCGAATATACTGGGTATGCGAGATTCTCTCTCGAAATATAAGTAAATATAATTTACGTCAGTTGACACACATGTGTGTTTCATTTTAGATGTAATGTCGTTACACGAGTTACGCGAGAGGGTGCAGAGAGAGGGTTATCCCAGATCGTTATCTCGTGGAAATATTACACAGAGGCCGGGGCTCTTCGATTCGTCATGCGTTAACCGCGGATTCGACGCGAAACCGCAATTCCCTATCTACATGTGCACGCGATGCATCCGGAACAATGATCGACCAGATGTGCCATTATTCGGCGAGAATACCGAGTTTGTCAGTAACGAAACGAAGAGAAAAGTGTGTATTCGATATCAAATATTTTCCACTCGTTCTCTCTCCCTCTCTCCCCCTGTTATACAATTCGGTTAGCTCTTTTTTGTATGCATACGAATCTCGAGCTCTTTTTGCATGCTTCTCGAACATGTATCGTTACGAATGGCAATCTCTGCCTTATCTGTAACGTCGGAATATGTCGCGTATCTTAAAGAACTCTTCTCCTCTCTATCTGTCTCTCTCCCTTTGCGAATTTCCGCGAATCAGCGGTCCGCGTAATGGAAAATACCATCTTGATACGCACGACATAGGTATATTCGACGATTATATATGTATTTATAATTTATAATTGTATATTTTCAATTAAAAAATAATAAAGTGAAAAAACTCTGATTCATAAATATACAAAATCAGGTATAAATAGGACTAATAAGAACCCTTATTAGCCCTTTTCATACTTCATTTTATATATTTATAATATAATATAATATAAATATAATATTTTATTAATATATAATAAAAATATAAATATAATATTTATATTATATTAATATATTTATAATTATATATATAATTTTATAATTATATTAATTATTTTATAATTATTTAATTATATTATATAATTGTAAACTAAAATAATTTTATTATTATATATTAATAAAATTATATTAATATATATTATAATAATATTAATATTATAAAATATTATATTTTAAAATTATATTAATATATTAATAAAATGAGTTTATATTATATTAATATGTTTATAATTATATACAAAATATAATCCCTTATAATTGCGATTATATTGCAATTTTTTCACAATTCGATGTTTTGCTCATAGTATTAAAATCAATTTTCTCACATGCTGTGTGATTTGATAAAAAAAAACTTGATTCACTTTGGTATAAAAAAATAAGTGGCATATAAGTGATACTATAATAAAAGAGTATAATTGTGTGTTGATATGCGAAAATTCTTCCTTCGAACGCGTATGAAGACAAATGAAGTAATTTGATTCCCCGGGCATATATTTTTCAAGCGAAAGCTTCTCAAGATTACGTAGCCCCTGTGCTGTAGAAATGCACTGGGTAGCGGACTTGCTTTATTTTTTGACCCAGTTTACTTTAGTAGTCTTCATAGTAAGAAAAGCTTCTGCATGAGGAAATACAGGATCTCTGAAATCTGTTCCGGCACTCGAGAGGGAAGGCGTACAACCGTGTTCCTCTCTTCTTCTCTCTTTTCCTCTCTCCATACATTTGCAATAAGGGATATAAACGACGCCGGTTGTGTATGATTGATTAAACAGCCAATGTGTATTCACATTCATGTGACGTGATATTGTCCAAATTTTCCAAGAAAGACACCTGCCATACATTATATTACGATTTCTCTCTACACAATTCGTCCTCCCTCGTTTTCTCGAGGACATGTTTCGATAATAATCGACTTTGAATATTGACCGATTTTTTGAATTATTCGACATTTCAAGAATTCAAGAAATAGGACATCTAGATCCTATATATATATATATATATGGACATATGTTATAATGTTCCTGGAAAATCGCGTGGTATTGTATGTTATTCCAACATCTACTTTGCATACGATAATGGAATCGATTCCGCGGCGAATCTTGCGGGAGAGAGAGATGCTCTCGGAGCTTCTCGCAGTAATTTTGGTTACGATTTTCTTATTTACGGGATATATCGCGTTGCGCGAGTATATTACATTAAAATACATAAAGAACGCATGAAGTAGGATCCTCCTGTCTCTGACGAAAGAGGGACTTAGTTCTTCATTATTATTCAGCAATTTTTAATGCAGAGTACGTTCGAGATAATTCCTCGTGAAAAAATTAGTCAAAAATACATTTTTTTCTATAAGCTACTGCATTTTTTAAGAAAATTGAGAAATTGATATATATTTTTGCAATCTTTTAATAATCTCCTTGCGCCTCTTATAGAGGATTATAAAAATATGTATAAAACAATGAAACATTCTATTGCAAATGTAAAATTAATTTCGATGCTTCAAATATAACTTTCTTTTATCTACACATATAGGTATAAATTAGTTTAAACTACTAATTAAAACTCTATAATTTAAATTACCTTCAATGATTTAAAAATACTTTACTATTTAATAAAATATTGTATTAAATATTAAATAAAATAAATTAAACTATTAAATATCTGTAAATTTCTATATTAACGTCATCTGATTTGCCTCAAAATTTACATTAAATACTTTCTTTTAAAGTGTAAAATAAAGATACATGATGTTTTTAAGCCGGGCAAATAATATGTTATCCTTGGAAAAAATCGTTAAGTGGCGCTTGAAGCGCTATTCGCGTTTAGGAACATTTGCAAAGAGATTTTCAGTTTTTTATTAGAAAATACAGTTTTAAATCAGAAATAATTTTGGATTAGGGTAAATATCTTCCGGAAGTGGAGTCTCTTCCGTAGGGGAGGTGGAATCCACTGTATCCACGCATGTATTTTGCAAGACGAAGAGTGAATCTTGCAAAGTACATACGTGGACACAATGAGACCCACATACAAAATCTAACTTAACTAAATCTATTTCTGATATAAAACTGATAATTTAAAGGAATTATTTTTGGAGCGAGATGCAGAAAGGGAGCAAAAAAGAGAAGAAATGTTCCTATATGCGAAACGTCACATGGTGACTTTTCCTAAAGACAATATATTGTTTGCCCAGCTTAAAAACATCATATATTTTAATTGAAGACCAAAAACATGCTTCATGTAAATTTTGAAGAAAATCGGAAGTGATGAAAAAACATTTATAATTCCAAAAATAATGCTTTTCTCAAGGATCATCGCTGTCGTCCAAATCTATCAAACATAAGTCGCGATAAAAACAAAACATATCTGATCTAAATTTCCTGTGGAATAAAATCCCGCTTCCGCTAATTGCTTCTTAGTGTAATATTTCATTCGACACCATAATGCAAAACTTTGAAGATGAGCATGATAAAAGCGATATTTAGCGATATTAGAATGCTTACTATACGGAATGCAGTAACGTAGAAATATTAAGAACAATACTGAGGTCTCAAATGTTTTCATATCTCGTTTGTTTTTCGTAATTTGCAATAACATTAAAAAAACTACTAAGTAATTTATTCATTTGTTCCACAGTATATCAAAATCTGCAGAATAAGAATTAGTTATGTTTAAAATTTTATGTGAAAAAAGAGTAAAATTTTCCACAAAACATCAATGTGTACGGCGCTGTAAGTCTGCTGCATTACAGTAAATTCTTTCGCTTTTATTTGTTTTTCTTTTCAGAATATATATACATATGTATACATATATATCATCAAAAAAAATTTCTGCAAGAGTTTTGTCACAAAGATACAAAATGTTTGTGTTTCGTAATAGACGGATTTCGAGATTGCACTTGAGCTATTTCTATATTGTTGCTCAATTGGTTAAATGCTTTTTCTGTCTGCATAATTAAAAAATTAATATGCAAGTATAATATAATGCAAACCAGCAACCACTTCTATAATGCAAAATAGTTCAGTTTTGTATGCAAGTTAAATATCCAATTAAGAATATCATGTTTCAATTTTATTTTTTATTTATCTTGTTTCTAAAATCAACTTTTTGTTAACTAACTGCGTGCGATCAAACTATAAATAACAGTTCCATATAAACATAGAAATTGATCGAATAAGCATTATAAATTATAAAACATTCGTAACATAAATTTATCGTAAAAGTATGAATTAAAATATTGAATTGTGTATTCAATAGTTTAACGACAAAAAATCGACATTATTCTTTCTTCGCTATTTCAAGATTGAGCAATTATTTTAATAAATTTGATATTAGAAAGAAGAGCAACACTTTCTGGACAATTTAGTAAAAGATTTGGCTTATCACACACACACAATCATTAAGAAATACTGATATATATTCGAGATAAGATTGGTAACGAAATAAAAAAAAAAGCAATTAAGTGTTACTCAAAACAACGATGCATACATCATTTTATCATATAATTTCTTAAATCATTTTTCATATAAAGTTAATATATAATTTCTTAACTCTTTTCGGAATTGTGCCGTAGTTAATTTCTGGTGATTAATCTACATATACAGATAATGTTACATATGTACACATGCAATACACTCACCGATACGATGCGCAGCAGCAGAGCTCTATAGTACAAAGCGTTGATCTATAACATATAAAAAAACACAAATTATATGTATACACAATAGTTTTCAAAATAATTAATGTTTGAAAAAGTCAACACTGCGCAATTAAACTTTCATTCGTAAAATGTTTTATATTTAATAAAATTACGTCACAAAAATTATTACTTATAACTTTTTATTATTTTTTAAATCCAAATTGATATAAAATATAATAAAATTTAATTTTTAAGAAGTAAGTTAAATAATTATAAATTGTATAAACAATATTAAAATTATACATATATATATAATTTTTTCATTAATAATTAACTAATTATAATAAAGTTTAATGTTATATTTTTCTTATTTCTGTAAATTACTTTAAAAATATCCATATTTATTTTTTAAATTTTATTCCAAATTCTTAATATTAACATATTTTTAACTTTATTTTAATAAAAATTTAAATAATAAATTTATATAAATTATATACTATATAATTATATGTATATTTATTTATATATTTATATAATTTATTCATTTATTTATATATTATTTATTTATATATTATATATTTCTTTATATATTTATATAACATTGTTAATATTTTATTTTAATTATATCTGCTTACCGCATGGTTGCTCCGTCGTTGCCCGATGCCTTCCCGGGCCTCCTCCTCCTCTTTTGATCGTACTTTAGCGTCTTTTTGGCACTTACACAGCACACGATCGCGAAAATACAATTATACGCGCGCATTAATCAGCAATATAAAATAATAGCACGACATTTTGAACGACACTCCCGACGTTAATCGTACACGCGACTCTACATGGCACTTCCGGTTTTAATCGTAACACATATTTTATGCGCTTTTGTTAATTATATATATACGACGCCAATTTGAGAGAACAGCACGCGACAATTATAATTATACGAAGCTACGATCCGCGCGGCGCGATGCACGAAATTTACACGGAATATTGCTGCAGTGATGCTACCTGTCAAAATAATTATAGAGATTATAGTCTTTCACAATTATAATCAAATAAATTATATAAATTATATACAAATTATATTTCGTCGAATAAATTAGATATATATTTAAATATATATAAAATATGATAATAAAATATAATTTTTATATAAAAAATTGCGTGTATTATTATCAAAATTTTATTATAATTTATTTATTAAAAATTATTAAAAGTTATTAAAAGTTTTGAAAAGTAAAATATCCAAAATCCATCCTATGCATTATATTATACATTTATGTAAAATGAATCATTATCGCGGAGATGATAACGAGTAATTTTGCAAATAATAAATAATAAACGAAATAAGTTATAAATCTACTTACGACAAGGTTGCTCCGCCGTTGCCCGATGCCACCCCGAACTTCCTCCTCGTAGATGAAGCTTCGAAACACTTGCACGCGCGTTACTTTTTTTCGTTCGCGACGCGCGGCGACGCCCGGATTTTAGATGTCACATTTTCGACGCGTCTCGGTAAAACGCGAGAATCGCGAGAGCTTATTCGCGCGCGAATAGAACCGATGCTCCGTTTTCGCGTCGCCGCTTTTTTCGAGGCCCACTTATCGGAGGTGGCCTAACCTCATCGAACGACGATGATGCGACGACAACTTCACGACGCACTCAGGAGTTGATATTCCAAGAAATTGGCCACTATTTCACTATGTTTTATATTTCACAGTTCAACGACGTAGAAATCGCGGATCGACAACGCCGAAAAACTTCGTAAATTTGCGTCGAAAACACAGCCGGTAATTCGATCCGCCCGTGTAGTAGACTCGCCCGTGTAATAGACTCACCTGTGCGATCACGAATCGCGATCACGATGTCGGTACACGATTTCGCGACGCGATCGGATTTATACGATAATTAAACACGTAAAAAGACTAAACTCATACTCGTACTGTCGCGGAACGGCGATGAGCACGCAAACGTCGATCGCGAACAACCGGAAATACGTCTAAAAACTGTAATATTGATGTAAAACTGGCACTGCCATTTACGAGACGCGCAGCACTCCAAGGTCGCAGCCGGAAAGACGGTCCGGACTGCCGAGCCGCGCCGAGTCGAGCCGAGTCGAGCCGAGCCGAGCCGAGCCGAGCCGAGCCGAGCCAGCCGAGCTCCGACGTGACGTACGCCGCGACACGATGTCCATTTTGACTGCGACCTTGGCGTGCTGCGCGTTCCGTAACTAGCAGTGCCAGTCTGACATCTATACTGCTGTTTTTAGATATATTTTCGGTTATTCGCGATTGACGTTTGCCGGTCCGCGACAGTACGAGCATGAGTTTAGTGTTTTTACGTGCTTTTAATTATCGTATAAATCCGACCGCGTCGCGAAATCGTGTACCGACATCGTGATCGCGATCGCACGGGCAAGTCTATGACACGGGCAAATCGAATTACCCCGGTTGCACTTTCGACGCAAATTTACGAAGTTTTTCGGCGTTGTCGATCCGCGATTTCTACGTCGTTGAACTGTGAAATATAAAACATAGTGAAATAGTGGCCAATTTCTTGGAATATCGGCGACTCCTGAGTGCGTCGTGAAGTTGTCGCCGCATCATCGTCGTTCGATGAGGTTAGGCCCACCTCCGATAAGTGGGCCTCGAAAAAAGCGGCGACGCGAAAACGGAGCATCGGTTCTATTCGCGCGCGAATAAGCTCTCGCGATTCGCGCGTTTTACCGAGACGCGTCGAAAATGTGACATCTAAAATCCGTCGCCGCGCGTCGCGAACGAAAAAAAGTAACGCGGGTGCAAGTGTTTCGAAGCTTCATCTACGAGGAGGAAGTTCGGGGTGGCATCGGGCAACGGCGGAGCAACCTTATCGTAAGTAGATTTATATCTTATTTTGTTTACTATTTATTATTTGCAAGATTATAATAATTACTTGTTCATCTCCGCGATAATGATTCATTTTACATAAATGTATAATATAATGATAATGCATATAGGATGGATTTTGGATATTTTACTTTTCAAAACTTTTAATAACTTTTAATAATTTTTAATAAACAAATTATAATAAAATTTTGATAATAATACACGCAATTTTTTATATAAAAATTATATTTTATTATATTTTATATATATTTAAATATATATCTAATTTATTCGACGAAATATAATTTATATATAATTTATTTGATTATAATTGTGAAAGACTATAATCTCTATAATTATTTTGACAGGTAGCATCACTGCAGCAACATTCCGCGTAAATTTCGTGCGTCGCGCCGCGCGAATCGTAGCTTCGTATAATTATAATTGTCGCGTGCTGTTCTCTCAAATAGGCATCGTATATAATTAACAAAAACGCATAAGATGTACGTTTAAAAGCGGGAGTGCCGAAGCATGAAAAGTCACGTACGATTAATGTCGGGCGTGTCGTTCAAAGTGTCGTGTTATTATTTTATTTTGCTGTTTAATGCGCGCGTATGATTGTATTTTCGCGATCGTGTGCTGTGTAAGTGCCAAAAAGACGCTAAAGTAGGAACAAAAGAGGAGGAGGAGGCCCGGGGAGGCATCGGGCAACGACGGAGCAACCATGCGGTAAGCAGATATAATTAAAATAAAATATTAACAATGTTATATAAATATAGGTATAAAGAAATATATAATATATAAATAAATAATATATAAATAAATAAATAAATTATATAAATATATAAATAAGTATACATATAATTATATAGTATATAATTTATATAAATTTATTATTTAAATTTTTATTAAAATAAAGTTAAAAATATGTTAATATTAAGAATTTGGAATAAAATTTAAAAAAATAATTAAGAAAAAAATAAATATGGATATTTAAAGTAATTTACAGAAATAAAAAAAATATAACATTAAACTTTATTATAATTAATTAATTAATAATGAAAAAAATTATATATATATGTATAATTTTAATATTGTTTATACAATTCATAATTATTTAACTTACTTCTTAAAAATTAAATTTTATTATATTTTATATCAATTTTTGGATCTAAAAAATAATTAAAAAGTTATAAGTAATAATTTTTGTGACGTAATTTTATTAAATATAAAACATTTTACGAATGAAAGTTTAATTGCGCAGTGTTGACTTTTTCAAATATTAATTATTTTGAAAATTATTATGTATATAATTTGTGGTTTTTATATGTTATAGATCAACGCTTTGTACTAATAGAGCTCTTCTGCTGCGCATCGTATCGGTGAGTGTATTGCATGTATACATATGTAACATTATCTGTATATGTAGATTAATCACCAGAAATTAACTAGAGCGCAATTCCGAAAAGAGTTAAGAAATTTTATGTTAACTTTATATAAAAAATGATTTAAGAAATTATATGATAAAATGATGTATGCATTTACAATGTTGTTTTTAGTAACAATTGCTATTTTTTTTATTTCGTTACCAATCTTATCTCGAATATATATCAGTATTTTTTAATGATTGATAAGCCAAATCTTTTACTAAATTGTCCAGAAAGTGTTGCTCTTCTTTCTAATATCAAATTTATTAAAATGATTGCTCAATCTCGAAATAGCGAAGAAAGAGTAATGTCGATTTTTTGTCACTAAACTATTGAATACACAATTCAATATTATAAGTCATATTTCTACGATAAATTTATATTACGAATGTTTTATAATTTATAATGTTTATTCGATCAATTTTTATGCCAATATGGAACTGTTATTGATAGTTTGATCGCACGCAGTTAGTTAACAAAAAGTTTATTTTAGAAACAAGATAAATAAAAAATAAAATTGAAACATGATATACTTAATTGGAAATTTAACTTGCATACAAAACTGAACTATTTTGCATTATAGAACTAGTTCGCATTATATTATACTTGCATATTAATTTTTTAATTATGTAGACAGAAAAAGCATTTAAGCAATCAAACAACTATAGAAATAGCTCAATATGTGCAATCTCGAAATCGATCTATTACCAAACACAAATATTTTGTCTCTTTGTGACATAGCTGCAGATATTCTTCTTGATATACATATATGTACACAGTTGGAAAATTTGTGTTTTCTTGTTAAAAACGGTCCCCGTTAAAATTTTTGTGTTAAATATTTAACACATTCATGTGTTAATTTAACATATTGCTGTTATGTTAATTGAATTCAAATGTTAAATTATTAAAACAACTAAAATAACGTGTAAAAATAACACAATGTATATCTATTTTTAATTTTACATAATAAATATGTTCGATATTATTAGTGACAAGATTTATCTGTTAATATTTACAGAAAAAAAATGTTAATTTTACTTTATAATATAAGTGGGGATGATAAAATGTAAAATTAACAATTTTTTAAGTTAATTTTTACATTAAAACTATGTTAATTTTACACAAAATTTATTTTAAGTTTATTTGAAGTTTACATTTATTTTATGTTAAAATATTAACACAATATTCGTGTCACTATTTAACATATCCGTATTGTGTTAAATTAACACAAAAATTTCTGTGGACCGTAATATTTGTTAAATTTAACACAAATTTTTCAACTGTGTATATTCCGAAATTATATATTCCGAAAAGAAAAACAAATTTAAGCGAAGGAATTTACTATAATGCAGTAGACTTACAGCGCCGTATACATTGATGTTTTGTGGGAAATTTTACTCTTTTTTACATAAAATTTTAAACATTTTTACATAGCGATAATAAAACACTAATTTTTAATGCTGCAGATATTGATATACTGTGGAACAAATGAATAAATTACTTAGCAGTTTTTTTTATATTGTTGCAAATTACAAAAAATAAACGAAATATGAAAGCATTTGAGATCTCATTATTGTTCTTAATATTCTTACATTACTGCATTCCATGTAGTAAGCATCCTAAAAATATCGCTTTTATCAAGCTCATCTTCAAAGTTTTGCATCATGGTCTCGAACGAAATATTACCCTAAGAAGCAATTAGCAGAGGTGGGATTTTATTCCACAAGAAATTCAGATCAGATATGTTGATTTTATTGCGACTTATATGTTTGATATATTTGGGCGACAGCGATAATCCCTGGGAAAAGCATTATTTTTGGAATCTCTCTCTCTCTCTCTCTCTCCTCTCGTAAATGCTTTTATTTATATACTCAAAAGGTACATTTCTATATTAACGTCATCACTTTTGATTTTCTTGAAAATTTTTTTTTACAGCTTTTTTTAAAGCTTCATTTTGGTCTATATTTAAGACATATAATGTTTTTAAACTGGGCAAACAATATGTTGTCTTTGGGAATAAACGTCACTTGATGATTTTTCCCAAAGACAACATATATTGTTTGCCCGGCTTGAAAACGTCATATATCTTAATTGTAGACCAAAAAGAATAAGCTTTATGTAAATTTTGAAGCAAATCAGAAGTGATGATATTAATATAGAAATTTACCAATAACTCATTGAATAAAGTATTGTATAAAATATTGTTTTCTTAATTATATGTAATAATAACTGCTGTCGACATAAAAATTCGGTCACATACGACTACGTGTGTTAAAGATTATTCGAGCTTACAAAAGTATAAATATGTTATTTTTTTTAGCCAATTTCAAGCCAATTTCAAAACCAATTTTCGCGAGAGAGCGAAATCTCGCGTGAAAAAAAATTTTATTCCACATTTCCGACTTATTTTTTACGCGGAATATAATCATTCCTTTCTCGATTGTATCACGATTTCGGACGCATCCCGTATATATAGAGATGAGTATCTTTCGAAATTTGAATGCTTTATTTGAATAATAATACACAAGAGAGGATCCAGAGCGAATTATACACATAATACGCGACTTTGTGGCGATGGTCGAATTCTTCCGCGTGATTCACAGACGGAGATATCCTTAGTATGCTCCATTTAATGCGAGGACCACAATGCCGCGGAATAAAATATGTGATATCCGTAAGAGTATGCGCAAGATTGAAGAATGCGAGAGCGGAATATCAAAATTTTGCCGGTTCGTCGAGGAAGAAAAATGCCTGGTATCGCCTTCGCCCGTGCATGACTCTTATATACAGTTGTACGTCAGCTTCGGAAGAAAGAAAGAGAGAAAGAGAGAGGATACACTCGACCTTCTCTCGATTCCGGCACGATTTCTGCGTATCTTCTATAGAAAACCACGAAGACATTTTGACGGAAAATTTATTGCGTCTTTAGGGTTTGATTTGGCTGGCATAAGCAACATGCACAAAACACATTTCTCTCTTTCTAATGCACTTTTTGACTTTAAGAAAAGTTTTAACGTTACAGATTGATTTACAATTAATCTTCGAAAATAATATTAAATATTGAAAATTATAAAATAAAAAAGAAGAATCTAATAAAAATAAGTTATAATTAAAAAAATGAATTTTAATATAATTTTATTTATTATTTACATAAGCAATCAAAAAAATTAATATACATTGTATTAATGTGATTAAATATTTTATAATATATAATATATAAAATATTTAATTATATTAAATTTAATAAATTTGATAATTAAAAATTTATCATTATTTAAATATAGTGATAAAATATCAATTAAATTTATATAAATAAAGAAGAGAAACTTTATATTCTTTATATATTTAATGTTTTATAATATTATACAATTTCCTATGCCACTTTTTAATGTCTCTCTCATTTAATCTGCTTTTTATCAACAATCGACTCTCGACTAAATATCGTTGATTGCGTTTTACACGTATTTCAATGAGACATGTCAATATCAGAGGATTGGTCACCGCGGTGACTGTCGGTACCCGCAACATGTTGTTAACTAAAATGGCGAGATGCCAATAATTTTCAAGTTAATCGAGAATAAAGAGCGAAGCTTCCAAGATAAAATCGTGGCAAATTCATCGAAAGCATTCTTGTTCGAATTTAAAAATAAGGCTTTATCCCGAAATCTTAAATATACCCAGATATAATTATTTACCGAAGGGAGTCTCGTTTTCAAGTAGTCTTCTTCGAGAAAAAAGAAATTCGCCACGACAAAAAAATCGTGTTTGCAACGTACATTCTATTCGCGGGAGCCTGAAATATTCAAATTTCATCTACAGAATGTCGACCCTCCCCCTCCCCCCACATCTCGCGAATATATATTCACGAAAAACAAGGCACACCGGTGAAATGTACGCTCGAGGAAAGGAAGAATAATACGAATGCCAAATGTTCGTCAGTATACCGAGGATGAAGTGTACTTGATATACTATCGTGGTAACGTTGTTGCTCTCGCGATGTCCTATAGCGATGGTCTTTAAAGCCGCCGCCGCCGCTGCTGCAGTCGCTCTGCATAAGGCATTTGAATTGTTATGTGCATATTCTCCGTGTATCTCTCTCTCCGTAACGCCCAAGACGTTGCAAAGCAATGCAACACTATCAGTAATGTTTGCCTCGCGGATGTGTTACGCGCATTACGAGAGCGTTTCGAGGGCATCTTGAGAATCGACAAGGGATTATTGCCCGCTACTCTGTTATTAGTGCATTAAATTTTGAAATATTACAGCCGTAACTCTCTCTTTTCCCTTTGAATCTTTAAGTTCCTCTTATCTATCTACAAATTCCTAAATGTACAATCTTCTCCTTTCACATAATAATAAATAGATGAAACGATCTGATCTTCATAGATTAATTATTCGATGTCGAATTCTTGTTAAAAAATTCTCAGAGGCTATTATCTCTCTCCTTCTTATATTGGATATGAATCCAATATAATAAAAAACAATTAAAATTATAAAAATATAAAATAATATATAATTATATTAGTTATTAATTATTTTTTCTTTCACGTAATAGACGAAATGATCTGATCTTCTAGATTTTATTCGATGCATAAAATGCCGATTTTTTGTTAGAAAAATCTCCTGAGCGGCTATCTCTCTTTTTCGTATTGGATAATTTCATATAAGAAATAATTAATAATTATAAAAATATAAAAAATATTAAATATAATAAATAATTATATTGAATATTAATTATATTTTCTTTCATGTAACAATAAATAAATGAATTGATCTGATCTTAATAGATTATTTGAGGCATACGATTTCTTGTTAAAAAAAATCTCTTTAGACTATTCTTTCTCTTTTTTTATATTGGATACTAATTCAATATAAAAAATAATTAATAAATTAATAAAAATGTAAAAAAATGTGCAAATTTCCAAGCTTCCTCATCATTCTATTTCGCTCATTAAGCTTCCTCTCCGAACAAATTGGTTTTCAATTTTGGCTTCTTCATAGAGGAAGCTTAATGAACGATATTGTAAAATGGTGAAGAAGCAATTGTGCAAGTCTCCAATTTGCACACTTTTTTTCACATAAAAATATATTTTTTTAAAACCACTTTTGTATGTTTCTTTTGTTAAATTAAAAAATTTACATTTTTTAAAAAATTTAAAATTTTATAAAAAATAAACTCTTTTACTGATCCACGCCAAATTCAATACTTAAATATCCTTTAATGATACTCTATTCATGTAAAAACATTTAGTCCGATATCTCAAAATTTATAGAAGTTAGAGCAACCGCATACATTTCTAAAAAAAATTTCATAAAAATTTCATAAATAATGAACCCCTACATCGATCTTTGTCAAATTCAATATCAACCATTCTTTAATGATACTTTATTCATATAAAAAAATTTACCCCGATATGTCAAAATTTATGGAAGTTGGAGCAACCAGACATTTTTTGAAAAATTAAAATTGCATTAAAATTCAAAACACTGTATGAATTTTTATAAAAATGACAAGCAAAATAATAAACATAAAAAATATAAAAAATAATAAATAATTATATTGGATAATTAATTAATTATAATGGTACCTTGATAAAATTATGCTGCGACTAAAAAGGTACGAGAAATATATTTCACCTCAATTCACGAACAACGACACGTGAAAAATTAACTCGGTTGATAATTACCCCCTGGTATATATACTATCGCCCGTATCTCTTGATCTAGCGGACCCTTTGTCGCTCGTTATGAACCCCCCCTATGCACACGCCAACCCCAATACCCTTTATCCTCTAAACGAGGTTCCCGTCGTACCAAAGGTACATGCACATTCCGGGTCAAGTTTTGTTGCTCGCCCCGCTAACTCCGAAACAACAATGCCCGCCGTAGTCGTTATAGGTGAGGCGACGACAAAAATACAACAAGGGCGAATTAGAATTGCGCTCCAGTTGCATGTATTTGTCCGACCAAGTTTTCCTTCTCCCCGCGAAAACGCCTTCGCCAATTTGTCTCTTTCGGGGAAAATCGCATTTGCGAAAAGACGGAAATGCTTCTCTGTAAAACCAGGGTCTTTAACGTTAAAAGAGGTTAAAGCTGCGCTCTGAGATACCAAGATTTTAAAAATTGCGCTAATCGCCGCATATAAAATTCATAAGTGCGATTTATCGCGCAAAAATAAATACATTATTAAAAAATAGATTAATAAATTTTTAATAAATAGATTATTAAAAAGGTGCGATAAATTTACTCTGCTGATATTACTTCCTTATAGAGGAAGCTTTGTTTTCGTAAAACTTTTTTTTTAAATTTTAATGCAATTTTAATTTCTCAAAAAATATCTGTGGTTGCTCTAATTTCCGTAAATTATGAGACATCGGACTAATTCTTTTTACAGAAATAAAGTATCATTAAAGAATGGTTGGTATTAAATTTGGTGAGGATCGGTGAAAGAATTCATTTTTCATGAAATTTTGAATTTTTTGAGAAATACTTGTAGTTGCTCTTGTTCTAATTTTCGTAAATTATGAGATATTGGACTAATTTTTTTACATAAATAGAATATCATTAAAAGATGTTTGGTATTAAATTTGGCAAGGTTCGATGAAAAAATTCATTTTTTATGAAATTTTGAATTTTTGAAGAAATGTGCACTTTTTAAATTTCGCAAATTTTGAGATATCGAGCTAAATTGTTTTACATGCATAGAGTATCATTAAAGAATGGTTGATATTGAATTTGACGAGAATCGGTGAAGGGGTTCATTTTTTATGAAATATTTTTGAGAAATGTATGTGGTTGCTTTAACTTCCGTAAATTTTGAGATATCGGACTAAATTTTTTTACATAAATAGGGTATCATTAAAGGATGTTTGGTAATGAATTTGGCTGGATCGGTGATAAGGTTCATTTTTTTATGAAATTTTGAATTTTTCAAAAAATGTAAATTTTTGAATTTTTAAATTTTTACGAAAGTGAGTACATATATATATATATATATATATATATACACATATACAGGGCAATTAAATAAATATTTTATATGAATAAGAAAGTGTGCAAGAATTGAAAACTTGCTCATTGATTCCTCACCATTTTATTTCGTTCATTAAGCCTCTATGAGGAAGCCAAAATTGAGACCAGCTTGCTCATAGAGAAATCTTAATAAATGAGCAGAATAAAATGGTGAGAACGTGCAAGTTTCCAATTTGCACGCTTTTTCGAATTGCGTTATTGGCGTGCTTAAGGTTCGCGACGAAATCGAACGTAATAATTAGCAACGATACGCGTAACGATACGCAACGGCGGAAATGCATTAGCATCGAAATCACCTTGATATTCAATATTTCCAGCATCTGCACAAGTGCTACCATAAATCCGTGCCTCGGAAGCCCGCACTTGGGCACGTTAAATTACACAAAGTGTAATTAAATTTTATCGCCGCCGCCGTGAATTATGTTGTAATCGTTTTCCGATACCCCGCCGTCGCAACCGTGTAACGATACACTGGAAATATTCCCAAATATTATTCTAATATCGAAACAGAGAAAGAGACAGAGACACAGAGAGAGAGAGAGACAGAGACGCAGAGAGAGAGAAAGAGTTCCGGTAAACCGACTGTGCAACGAGATTGTATAGCTCGCAGCCGCGAAAACCCGTTGCGAATTTACGTCAGATGCACGCATAATTATTACCGCGCATATTGCTTGCGAAATATACATATCTATCAGTTGATTAACGTAATTACATCTGCAGGAAATTATCATGGCATATGTATATATATATATAAGTAATTTAGAGACATCCTCTCGCGACATATAGTACTCTCAAATGGAAAAGTAATAATTCTAGATTAACTCGGATTATTCATTAATATTTCAATGTTTGAAATATTCATAATACTTTATAACACGAGTGACGAACACTGAAATATGCTTTATGAAATCTCGGGTTTTTTGTAAATTCAGGTTATTGACGGAAAGCCTAGAATTTTTATGAAACGTCATCCTATAAAGATTTGATATTTTGAGAAAGCTTATTTTTTATGAAAAAAATGATTTTACAAAAAAAAACTACATAATAATATGAGGATATGAATTATGAAAGGAAGCTATACTTTTTTTTAAAGAAGACTTGAACACTTATGGGAAAAATTCGGACATTTTATGTGAGGAATAATATAACATTTTTTAGAAAATATAAATCTTAAAATATTATATATATAAAAAACATGCTATTATGCGTGAATAAAAATAAACATATATTCACATATAAAATACAGCTCTTCTGTCAGAAAATTTTTATAGCAAGAACTAGGTTTGATATTTTGTCAAAAATTTTACCCAATATTATCCCATTTATATATATACACATCCTAATATTAAAAATGTTTGTAATTACTGTCAGCATTTTAAAAATATCATTTTTCATAATGTTGTTAAATTATAAAAATATTGAGATCTCTAACGTATCGAAATGTTCCCAGACTACTTATTATATACATTCGTTTAATTCAAGTTATTATCACGATCGAGAAACTTTATTTCGACATTATCTTTCTTAACACAATTATCTTAAGAAGAGAATCAATTCCATGTACAAAAAAAAATAAAAGAAGAAAACAATACAAATAATTGATTGACCTCGCAAGTTTCCACTCAGATCGCAATTCTCTCTTCCGCGTGTAACTCTGGTCCAGCACGAACCTTCGATCATTGCATAGGAATATATCTCTCTCTCGGCCACGAGCAGCCCCAATCACGGTCCTAATCGCAAAACCAGTTCAACGAGTCTGGTGCAACCTTCGTTTGAAGCAGCATCCTGATATAGATCTGACAATCGCGCTCTCTCATTTCACCGGTTAACATTCGTGACATAAGATAACAAATTATCTTAATTATTTTATTTTTTGAACATTATACGTTTCTACAAAATTGAGGTAAATACGCGAAATTTAAGTACAGAATATATCTATCTCAGAAAAATTTTCAAGATTGGACTTACATTATTTTCAAAATAAGTGATTCATATTTTTAAGAGCAATATAAAATTCAAATTCAGGTATGAAAAGATAAGAGCCAGGCATAGATATTAAATGCGACAAAATTATTTTGAACTTTTTTATACTTATTTTGTTTGAATTAACTTATTATATTCACAAAATAAGTATAGAGGAATTTAAAAATAATTTTGTTGCCCCTAATAATACTTGTGCCTGGTTCTTATTAGCACTTTTCATATCTGAATTTGTATTTATATATAAAAAATATATATATATATTATTATTATTATTATTATTTAAATAAGAGCCTTTTCAATTTATTATTGCAGTATAAAATTATTTATCATTGCAATATAATATACATATAATATAAATGCAATATCGATTTATTATTGCAATACAAAATTAGTTATTATTGCAATATAATATATATTATAAATATAATATCGATTTATTATTGCAGTATAAAATTATTTATTATTGTATAATAATATAATATAAATAAAATATCGGTTTATTATTACAATATAAAATTATTTTTTAAAACAGTCTCCTGGATGTGACTGAATAAACTTATGATAGGCGAGGAGATGTCACAAAAACGCGAAATATCATTAAGATGTCTTACTACACAGATTACGCTTTTTCATCCGACTGATTCGGACACATTTTGTACGCGCAGTTAGAGCGAATTAAAGAATAATAACTGCGTGGACGTGCGAAATTAGCGGACGTCCGCGAGAAGGTAAGCTCAATTTGCAGTTGTGTGTATATATGCGTATGTATATGTGTGTTTCCACCTTCGTATTTTTTATCATTACGCCCATGCCGGCGCCCGCGGGATTAATTAAATGAATAAAAGGCGCGTATTTACACGCGAATACGCGGGGCACCTGGCAGGAGGAAAAGGGAAAAGGAGGGTAGCGGGGGGGGGGCGATATTGTAACGGGGGCGAAACTATTTCTACGACTGTCAGGCTTGTCACGACCGCCGCAGAAATTCTCCCAGAATTTAATGTCCCGCGTAACGATCCGAGTGTTTCACCCCCCGTTTCACTCCGCCTCATATACATTCTGTCGCGGAATTTAATACAGTAACGTGCGTGTAATTTAGACCCCGAGTCCAGCTAACGCGCCGGCCTGGAATTCTGACGGCTGGAAATTATAATCGGTAGAATACGTAATGCTAATCCCGGACCATTCAAATGATTATTTCCCCTGATTCTGATCTTCTGATTGTAAAAACCTATTCCTAGGGATAAAAGAAAAGGGAGAGAGGAATAAATAGGGGAGCAGGGAAAGAGAAATAAAAATTAGCATCGATCGTGTGAACTTTTTTTTCTCAGCAGGTAGCACTCGAATAAAGAAAAAATATGATAATGAGCTTTCATAGAAATTTTTCTTTTCTATTGCGAACCGCGATTAGAGTTTCGAAATTTTTCCCATATTTTCAACCTCAAATTTATTATGGATTTTAAAAAAGTACGGTAGATTATATTTTTGTGAGTTTCTATTTTGTACTTCAAGTAGACGGGAAATAAACAGTTTGCCATTAGAGATGTAAAAAAAGGAGTTTTCGACAAAACTGTAGAGATTAAATAATTTCGAAAGAGGGAAAAATCTAGGGTGTGTGAAGTTGGCACCCCTATGTTATGCTATCATATAGTTCTGTTAAGAGTTTTGAGTTATTTAAAACCATAGGAAGAATTCTTGATAATTTTTAGAAACAGTTCCGGTCATTACGACAACGAAAATCAGTTTAAAAAAATAAGCTAACTTCACATTTTTTTACACATCGAGTTCCAATAGTTTTGAGCAGAGTTTTAAGGTTCTTTTAAATAGTTATATAGTTCCTGATTATTTTTTTAAAGAGTTCTGCAACTTTTAGATAAAAAAACGTATCTTCGATATTGAAAGTATGTTCTTTTATCTCTATAAAAATTGCAAAACTCTTTCAAAAAATAATCAGGAACTATGTAACTATTAAATAATTTAAATTTACTCACCTCACGGTTGTTCCTTTATTGCCCGATGCCTCCACGGGCCTCCTCCTCGTAGAAGTTTCGAAACACTTGCATTCGCGTTACTTTCTTTCGTTCGCGACGCGCGGCGACGCCTGGGTTTTAGCTATCACAATCTTCGACGCGTTTCGGTAAAACGCGAGACTCGCGAGAGCTTATTCGCGCGCGAATAAGTTCTCGCGAGTCTCGCGTTTTACCGAAACGCGTCGAAGATTGTGATAGCTAAAATCCAGGTGTCGCCGCGCGTCGCGAACGAAAAAAAGTAAAAAGTGTTTCGAAACTTCTACGAGGAGGAGGCCCGTGGAGGCATCGGGCAACAAAGGAGCAACCGTGAGGTGAGTAAATTTAAATTGTTTAATAGTTACATAACTCCTGATTATTTTTTGAAAGAGTTTTGCAATTTTTATAGAGATAAAAAAACATACTTTCAATATTGAAGATATTTTTAAAATATCAAGTTCTGGTGAAAGACGTTAGCGTTCTGAATCGAACTCGTTAAGACAAGAAGAAACATGAAAACTGCATGGCTCTATCTATTATAGTTTCGAAGAGATTGATTTTTTTTTTAATTAATACATTTTTACGAAACATTTAGAAAATCACGAACTCTAACGTTTTTCACGAGAACTTGATATTTTAGAAATATCTTCGATATTGAAGGTACGATTTTTTATCTAAAAATTGCACAACTCTTTCAAAAAATAATCAGGAATTATATAACTATTTAAAAGAACCTTAAAACTCTGCCAAAAACTATTGGAACGTGATGTGTAAAAAATGTGAAGTTGGCACCCCTATTTTTTGAAACTGATTTTCGTTATCGTAATGACCGGAATTATTTCTAAAAATTATCAAGAACTCTTCCTATGGTTCTAAATAACTCAGAACTCTTAACAGAACTATGATAGCATAACATAGGGATGCCAACTTCACACACCCAAAATCTGACTGCTTAAAGTATCAAAGTAGAGATGTTGAATTGTAAATTGAGATGGAAAATAGGAAAAAAATGTCTCGATTTGGGAAGACACATTAATCATGCGAATTGCTTTTTTATTCATCTTCGTGTGTGAATTAATTCGATTTCACTATAAATATATTTATTTATTTATTTATTTATCGAGTTAATTTATAAATAAGTTTCGCTATAGATAATTACTGAATCACTTCTTCTAAGAAATCATTAGTTTTTAAATTGAAATGAAACAATCACAATAAATGTATATATGCAGCAACTAAAACGAGTAAAAAAGATTGCAAAAAAGCAATCAATCCTCACCAATCGCAAAAATATGATTTTGATATACAACAATGTCCAATCACATACAGCTAAAATAATTCAAGAAAAAATTCTAGAGCTTCCGTGATCAATTCTACTTCATCCTTCTTATTTTCCGGATCTTGCCCCATTAGATTTTCATCTGTTTAGGTTCACTTCAAAATTCATTGAATGGAAAAAAATTTTCATAATAATGTTAGATCGATAAATTTGTAAAAAACTTGTTTGCATCAAAACTTCCAAATAGTCTTCGAGAGAGAAATTAACAAATTACCGTCTAACTGAGAACAAATTGTACTTAATAATGGAAAATAACAGATAATAATAATAATAATAATAATAAATTAAAATTTATTACAACAAATTTTAAAAATTATTATAAAATAATAATTATAATAATAAATAATTATCAATTAATAAAATAAATAATTATAAAAATCGTCATAAAAATTCAGTTTGTTAAAACGGAACTTATTTATAAATCAATCCTATATATAGAGACACTATTGTATTTGACAATTGTGCGTATGCGCGCGCGGAAGCCCCGCGTATTTCCGTTCCTCCTCGCGCGGCGCCGCGTTTTCCGGATTCTTTTGAGTCGCAAAATTATCGCGAGAACACGGTTACCCGGTGCACACCGAGATGCTTAATTACACGAGCAAAAGGAGCGATTCAATCTTCCGTAACAATAGGATAATTACGGGAGCGTAAAGGGGTTGAAGGCTGGAAAGTAACCCATAGAATTATCGTCGCGTCGCTAACGATGTGGGCGAATAATGAAATATTTCGACGCCACGCCAAGGTCTGCCTGATGTGCTCTGCACATTTCCAGGAATCCCGTTGGAACGGAACGGAATGGATGCGGATGGGTAGAATGGACACACATGGGAGTCGCAACTATAGAACAATAAACCCACCCTCCTCCCCCTCCCATCTCGCAGAAAGAGTCTCGTTTAATGAGACGATAGAATATCTCGCGACAGCTGTGAATTCTTTCTTTTTTATATGGCGGTCTTATATGATACGCGCCGATTACATTAATGCATAGTCAGAACACGAGTCACGCTACTTCGAGGATGATTCATTGTCAGTAATATGTTTGGATATACATACAGGGTGTGCTCGTTTTACAATGCATTTATAATTTACATTATGCATTACTTTTATTCTCTTTGCACGTTAACAAATAATATAAGATGATGTAGATAATAAATACCTAATATAAAATAATATAATATATTAAAATTTTTAAAATAATATAATAACAATAACAAAATAAATAATAATATAATAAAATAATATAATAATAATATAAAATGTAATAATAAAATAAAATTATATATAATAAAATATTATAATAAAATAATAATATAATATGATAATATAAATAATATAAAAAAAATAATGATGTAAGACGCGATGTAAATAAGAAATTACCTTATTCCATTAGGAAATTTATATACAAACCAGATGACCATTTGACAGTTTTAATTGCATGCCATCAACCATCATCACTTAAACATTATATGTATAAACTCTGTTAGACGAGCAAATTACTCTCTTCATTCTTCACCCGAATCTCCCGACCGGGGGGGAGAAGGGTGGTTTATCTCGCTAAAAATACACGTAGTTAAGCCGGCGGAGAAGCCGGAACACCTTGTATACACGGTACATTGCTTGTCCTCGAAACAGTAATGATTATTTACGAAGTCGGGGCGGCGGGGAGATGGGGTGAGAGTAATTACGGGGGCGTAGTTGACTCCCGAACTACTCGGGGACCAACGACGAGAGATAAGCGCGCGCCCCGTTAACATCCAGAAACCGGGCCAGGAAGGAGGTTGCGCGGATCGAAGTTCGAAGGTGGCCTAACTATCGTTTCTCGCGAAACTCGGGAGAGGGGAGAGGAAGAGGAAGAGATTTTAGACTATAATCTTCCCTTCTCGCACGTATCGAGGAAAAGGAGGAGGGCAAAAAGAGGTGTAGGAAGGAAAATAATAGTCTTACCTTGGGTCATGAGTCGAAATATCACTGGGGGAGAAAAGGGGAGGGATTTCCTCCCCCGAGAGGGTCTCTTTCGGCGATAAAGCGCGACTGAGATGTATGTTCGGATTATATTTTTTTTCTCTCATTCTCTTTCGTTGAAATCGTATGACAGGATAATTCGAGATTTAAACACCTTTGTAAAATTTGAGACCGTCGTCTCTTCTTTTCTTTTTCTTTTCTCTCTCCCTCCCTCATTTATATCAATTGATACTGCGCGATATCTCGAAGTAAATACTTGTTTATCCGAATCTCTAAATGTAGCTTCTACTACTTTCAACCTCAATTTTCTCAGACAATTTCGATATAGGTATTTAACTTATGGAGAAATGCAGATTTTACTTTGTATACCTTAAATAAGTAATAAACAAACGGTTTTCTATTTAGATGTTTGAAAGACAGGCTTTCGGCGAAATTATAGATTGAATAGTTTCAAAGAGAATGTTGTGACTGTGTGTTTAAGGTGCATCAAAGTAGATGCTAAATTGAAAATTGCGAGGAAGGGATGAAAAGTGGGAGGAAGGAACAAAGGAGCTAAACGGAATTGGAAACGAGCGCAATAAAATAAATATAAAATACAGAAACACGAGCATACACAATTGTGGTACATAAAATATTACGATTAAGAGAAAGAATACGTGTATTTATTCTCTAAGACAGTTCTCCAAAATTGCAAAGCAGAAAATATAGATGACTTCTTATTCTAAGCTCTTCTCGACTCTGTAACTCCATAATTCTCTCAAGCAAACAGACCGATAACTCGTTCGCGCGAAGTGCATATCCTGTTATTTTCACGTGTTTGACGTCGGGGTGTATTTATCGCGAGATTTTTGCGCACTAGCGAAGTCTATTTTTCGATTAAAAAAAAAAGGAAAAAAAAAATCGCGCGCGCCGATACACAGCCAAAATCTGTTTGCGAGATATCAACTTATATTCGCGCGCGAAAATCACCGATTGTCGGGGGATCGAATTTTTTTTTTTTTTTTATTTAATGCCGCGATTCGCGGAAAGGATTGGCCGCGTAAAACGGCGTAAAACGATCCCTCGCAAAATCACTCTCCCGCGAAACGATTTAATTTGTCCCGCAACGACAATATCCTCGTTGTTTTTCGGCTTTATGACGTAGTAGAGACCCCCTCCCCCCGGCCTCCCGTTTCCCGCCGCAGCTTCTCGCAATAATTAACGGAGATCGTTGCGCAGGACCTATGAACAGTGAACTGATTGTACATTGGCAGTGATGGGTGCAGGGCGAATGGGGGACGGCGGGGGGAGAAAGGGGGGAAGTGCGAGAGGGCAAGCAGAGGCTGGCAGGCTTCAACATTCGCGTTTGCCAAGCATATATATATATATATATATATATATATATATATATAATATGTATATATATGTGTGCACACACACAACACACATATATATATACGGGACAGTGATTCGTGAAACTCGGCAGATGCGAGGGGGCGATGACCAGGGGATTGACCGGGGGCATAATTGACATGTTCAGACGGTATGTTCTCTCCCTGGGACGCGTATCGGACGCGTAATAGAAGATCCATCTGTAAACCGTGAATGTGTGTGCGCGCAAATTCCACTCTTCCAGAGAGAGAGAGCGAGAGAAAGAGAGAGAGGGAGAGAGAGCCACTTATCGGTGACGCATCTCGGTATCCTTCGCTAATAAACACATTCGCGCCTTCGCGTCGTCGTTCTTGACATGCATCTTCGACTTCTTTGCCGACATCGTATAAATAAGCCGACAAAGTTTCTTTCTCTTTCGCGTGATGAGAATATTCAGAGTAATTCTTCTTAAAGACTCGATATTTGCAATTTCGTTTGACAATAAAGCTCATTCTTATAAAAACTGAATCTGAATATCTATAAAATCTATGTAATTTATGTATAAAATCTGAATCTCTGATCTGTCATATTTTTTTAATGCTTCTTAATGCTCTATAATTTATATATATTATTTATTAATGCGATATTATATCCGTAACATTTATTTCATTCACACGAAAACACGATTTTTAAATGTTTTAACATAATAAATGCGCGAATGAAATAATTAATGATTTGAAAAACAATTTTTAAATATTTACGATTAATAAAATAAAAAATTAACAATTTTCGAATATTTTAAAATAATGAACGTTTTAAAATATAATTTAAAATAATGGATGAAATAAATGAATTTTAAATAAACAACGCTTAATTCCATTTCTTTCGCTCTCTTATCTTCTAACAAACATTAAAAATATCTACAAGTCTATCTGACTATATTAAGGCAGATTATTAATTTGCTTAAAAAAATTCTCCGAAGAAGCAAATGAGCATCATAAACAATTCCGCGTACACTTAGATCTCATAACATATATTCTTAGAAATACATGTGGCTTCTAATTTCACGAAACGAGATACAAGTGAGAAATATCTGTCCACCGCCAGCAGATTAATTTACCGTTCAACGGGCGATAAATTTATTCCGGAGCGTCGCTTTTTCGGAAGGAACACTCTTCCGAATTCTTGCTGAGACTAATATTTTTATATTCGCCTTTTGTTTTTCATCTTATATTTTCCTCATATATGTCCTTTTATAGCAGAATTCTGTAAAAAAAATTTTGCAGCCAGGAGATAGGAGAAACGTATTTGCATAAACATTCGGTATCCGTATAATATCGCATATTGCAATTTAAATATTTATTTTTACAACATATTGCTACTTTAATGTATGTTAGCTTTATAAGATATGAAATTTCGCGTTCTCGCCCTTCGCACTCTTTGATTCATATTTTAAATATAATAATTTAAAAATATTATATTATGTATATTCCATTACAATATATAAATTTTTAAAAATAAATTTTTGAAAAAGGAAATACATATATTTTTATTAATTCTCATTACATAAAAAATATATTTATAAAAATGTAAACTAATATATAGAATATATAATCTCTTTCGTGTAAATATAGAATCGCACCTATTGATTTTCAAATAATAAAATTAATATTAATACATCATTTTTTAACGATTTTTAATTAAATAAGTACTCTCATCGCGTTCTAATAATTTTCAACAATGTTTTTTTATTAAACAAGTATTAAAATGATTTAATAATCTTTCGCTCATCAATTTATCATCGATAAATTATTTTACGGCGCTACGTCAAAAACAAAGGAAGATTTTTTGCGACAATCACATAAATTACCGCATAATCGCAAGCGATATACCAGGTGTCCCATTTTAAAGGACTCACTCAAATATCTCATTGTCAGAAACACTGCGTTAAATCGAAAAATGTTTCCTACAAAAGTTGTAGGGTTTCGAGGGGGACATAACATAGTAATATTCATTTGACCTTGGGTGGCGTCTCCAAGGTTAGTGAAGGTTAACCTTAAGTGAAGGTAAGAATGAATTTTGAAGAAAATAAAAAAATGCTTCAGATAAAAGTTGTTCAAATTAATTAGTAGAAAAAGATGTTATAATAAAAAATATGGGTTTCCATTAAAAAAATTTATTCTCACCTTCACTTGACCTTGGAGACGCCGCCCAAGGTCATATGAATATTACTAGGTTATGTCCCCCTCGAAACCCTACAACTTTTGTAGAAAACATTTTTTGATTTAACGCAGTGTTTCTGAGATATTTGAGTGAGCCCTTTAAAATGGGACACCCGGTATACTGCGACCATCAGCGAGCGAGGAGATTAACAGATTAAACTCCGAATACGCATACATTTCCTGCGTACTTTTTCAATGTCACGCCATCCGGTATTATGCGAGCCAGCAGCTGACATGACCGGCGTCATCACCGACTTCATTACGCAAGCACGATTTAAGCCCAGGCTCGAGATCGCGAGAACCTGGTGGCGCCCGATAGGCACAAAGTTTGATAAACCGCAAACAGCGCTAAATCGAATCTTACGCCGCGCGACATAACCGTAGGTCAGAGAGGCTGATGTAGTATCTGTATCCCTTCGTTCGCCGGTCCGATGCCTCGCACATCCCAGATTGGGCACGTATTTGCGGATGGCTCATAAGGGCAATATAACACACAGAGCGGGCGCGCGCGTTGAACCGAATGTTAAGTGTACTCGGACAATCTTGATGTTGCGCGAGCAACCAGCTGGTTTTGCCCCCCTTTACCTCTCCCTCCTCCTACCCCACGCGGTTTAATAATGGGACAGAATTGATTCGCTGATGTAATATGCATAGCGCAGTTTATTGCCCTACGGATGATCTTGCGACTAAAGTTTGTGCCTCTGTTCGGGAATATCAAATTTGAGATTGGCAGACAAATTTTTCTCTCCTCTTATTTTTTTTCTTTATTTTTTTTCATCGGTGAGCAACCGATGTGTGTACAAAGCGATCGGAGAGATAGGTGTTGTGCTCTAAAATTTGTCCGAGAGCTTTTTATCTCAAGTTGATGTGCACCGATGAAACGCAGAATGCAATCTCGTTTAATGAAATTAGAGCGTAGTTGTGAAAAAAACGCAATAATTTTCATATACACGTAATAATTTGCTTCTCTATACCGCGAAAAAGAAATAATTTTTTTTACATCGGAAGGAATATATTTCTTTTAGTGAAAAAAACATACTCTTCTAATTTAAAATAAATGTGCAACTGCAAAATAACTATATTTTTTTTACACCAATTGATTTATCTCATTATTCCATGCAGAAAATTATTCAGATAAGAATATAGAAAAATGAGTACTCTAGATATTTCTTATTTTTTGTTAAAATGTGACAGAATAAAGCATACAGTATCTTGTAAGCCATTCATTTTTCGGTTATTCAATTCTAACACTTTTTTTACGCCAAATATTATGAGAAATCGATTTATAAGAAAGTAAGAAAATTATGATGGTTTCGTTAAAAAAAATAATAATAACTTCGAAACTTCTAAAAAATGCCTCTACTTAGAATAAGATTATACTTACAAGACGTCCCTCTCGAAATCCTACGAAATCCTTTTGTATGAAACATTTTTCGATGGAAGCTTTAATTTTCGAAAAATAGCAATGCATTATTTAAAATGGGATCTAATCTAATCCTGTATATAAATTTTCTTCTCTATACTTTTCTACATGTTTTCAATATATTTATATAATTAAAATAAGAATGTACAAAAATTTAATTATCTACCTTATATATTTATAATTATATATAGATTTCTTTCGGTATAGAGAAGAAAATTATTGCGTACATAAAAATTATTATGAAATGTGCATTTCGCTGGGGTTTCACAGCTATACATGTACATATATAACCCGCGTTTCGGGCTGCCCCCTTTATGGCGACAGACCCTTCAATTTGCGATTACGTTATTAATCGTCGCGCGGGTCCGCGCTCATAAAAACTTGCCCGGGCTATCGTAAAGCTATTTTTGAGAATGGCTCCCACCCGAGCTGTAGACGATAATGCGACCGCCCCCCGGTCGCCGAAAGTAAAAACTTTATCTTCATTATTATTAAAGTCGCCTAGATGAAAATGAACCACGAAATTGCTCCCTCAATGGCAGTAGTCGAGGAGGGGGGCAGGAAGGGGGGGCGGAAAGGGGGCGGAAGGGGTGGAAGAGAGGCCAATAACTGCACTGGGGCCAATAACTATATAACTTCCCCGAACCCCTCGCGAGCGAGCTCCTTGATACCGACACCCCTAGATCGATATGGAACTGTCGCGGACACTCCCCCAAGGCTCGTGACATTTTCCGCGAGGGGGGTTTCCTATTCTCTCTCTCTCTCTCTCTCACCCCCCGGGTTTCTGCGCGAAACGTTTTAGTAAGCTAACGATCTCGAACGAGCGAATTACGTCGTGCGCATGCGCGCGCGCGAGAACGAGCGCTGCTTCCTGCAGCAGAAATGAAGTTTGATGTTAACTTTCAAAGCAAAACACAATGGCCTTTGAGATTGCACGGTGCGAGACGACGACGACGACGACGACGACGGGGAACGGTTACGGGTTATCCTTTCGCGGGATGTAACTTGTAAAAATACGATGTCGTTACGTCGCAAGCGGGAAAACGAAAACTCAGTGCGAGGGAAACCGAGCGCGCGTTATGGGGGGCGATATTACGTTATCGTGCGTTTTTATTCGCGCGCGAATCGTCCCGATTGTCCTTATTCCTCTTTTCTAGGAAAACACGTGGCGATTTTCCTCGATTTATCGCGTCAAAATTTACTTAATTATATTACATAGCGCAATATAGGGTGTAACGAAACAATGTCAGCAGCTACAAGAGCGTCCGCAGGATTTTTCTCAACAGAGAGGCAGAATTATAATATTTATAGAATTTAAAATCAGAAAAAGATGTATTTTTCTTTAGATTAGGCAGAAATCGCATAACTTTGTCTTTCTTTTATTTAAAGAGAGAGCTTAATTTTTTATTGATTCCACAGGAAGGGGAATTGCCCTCTCTTATCCCCCCCCCCGTTATTTCAGCGTATTCCATTCATCAAAATGAACAAAAAACTTTGTATAAATATATGTCTGTATAAATGCATCGTTTTCACGTTACAATCATATTTGAAACTTGAGATAATTAACAAAGCGTATTATTTTATTTCCAACGATGTAAAATGATGTAGAAAATAATTTTCATATTTCAAAATTTGTTTATTCTCAAGCAAATCGTTTCCCAAAAATAGTCCGTAAGCAGCATCTGTCAAACGTCCTGGCAGGATGAAGGTCAATTAAAAAATTATTTTTAGACATATGTTTATATGAACTTTTTTTTTCTGGTCGACATTTATGTTACATTCTGTATAATAAAACGCGATTCACGACGCGCGCCGTGAATGATTTAATTTATGATTGATTACGATTCTATATGTAACAATGCAAACGTATAATATATATTTTATATTTTAATGATTTAATTAATTTATATTCACACGCATACAGATTTTCCGTTTATTTAATAATAACGTCATAATTTATCTCTTTCCAATTTTATATAATTTATTTTACTATTAAATATTATTATTTTATTCTATATAAAATAATTGAGAGAGTGCACGAACGATGATATAAATTGAAGGAAACTTGAAATATTTTTATGAACCACTGTATGATCGTGGTTATATTTAGCCTCCGTTTTTTTTTTTTTTTTTTTTCGCTAACTTCGAGGTATTAAAGTTTTAGTTGTCATCCGCTACAATTTTGTTTCGAAATAACTTTTATACAAATATATATGTATACATATATCTATCTGGCGAAGTCGTTTCATCGCAAATAAGCGAGCTAAAAATTGTAAAACGTATCAAACAAAAAAAAACTTTTCAAAAATTGCCGTAAAATTTTACATGCAATGACAAGGAACATCATAACTCTCTTCCCACCTAATACGTGCACTCGATCGAACAGAGATTATTGTATTTTTAATACAGAAAAATATGTCGGAAACATACAATATAGATATATTCATCCACGACTAAACAAATGCTACATGAAAAAATGACCGAAAAATATAGATATTTAAAAAAAATACAAATATTTTTAAACTTTATTTTTATAATCGACTAACAGAGAGAAATTTTTTTGATACAATATTATTTATATCCTTGGAAAAAAATAGGTCAAAACTATCTGTATAACTCCTTATACCCTTATAATTTTAAATATATTGAATAAATAAAATTTCCTTATAAAAAAATGTACACTATGAGAGAAATCTGAAAGAAAATAAGAGAGAAGTCGCGCTTTTCTATTGTATCAAAATTCTAAAAGTGGAGTGATATGTAACTTTACAGGGATCGCCGAAAAAGAGTGGCGCGATGCGAAAATAGCGACCGGAAAAAGTCAGAGTTTGTGTATATATGTATGTATGTGTGTATTTTTGTATATATATAATTCTATATATCCGGGATATAGATAGAGATTCTCTCGTCTGAGCACATCTCGCTGTCGCGGGGGGTTGGGGGAGGGGGGAGAGGACCGATTGTTTTCTACCTCATCGTTTCACTGACAGCCTTCATCGGACCCGATAAGAAAATTCGGAAAACGACTGATATGTTTTGCGCACTTCCGCAATATTTTATCGGTGACAGCCGAATTGGCCCACCCTCCGTTCGTCGCGTCGTTCGCCACAGCACTTTTCAATAGTGGCGCGTCCCCCCTTCCCCCCCTCTCTCTCTCGCTCGTTCGCCCTCTCGTCTTTTTCCTTAGTCGCTCCGCGACAACTTTTTCGGCCGTTCCTCACGGAATTCCGTGAGGCGCAAATATTCTATCCTTTTTCAAGTCTCGCCCGCTTATATCCACATGCGCTGACGTTGTACGAACTTTTATGCAATCCACTTATATACCATGCCGTTTGTCCGCAGCCGGGCCGAAAAGTTCCTCGGCTCTCCCTGCCTCCCCGTGACATCCCTTTAACATATCTATTTTAATTTTACGTATGTTTTTTTCCGTGAATAAACACACACAATTCGCACAGTAACAATAAATTTTTATAAGAGTTGTATATAAAAGTAACTACGATCTTTCGTACACTTTACAGATTTCAATTATTGTATTAAGAATCTTAGGGGAAAACTCTCATTGTGAAATACAATAATAAAATAATACAATAAAATAAATAATAATAAAATAATATAAGGGTATAAATAATACAATAAAATAAATTAATAATAAATAAAAAAAATTTTTTTAATATTACAACGAGTTGAAAAAAGATGATAGTGTGTTAGGGAAATTATTTTTCATTGAAACTTACTGATTAGTTATGTAATTAAATTAAATCTCAATTCGAAATTTTCATTTTAATAAAAAAACCTCCCTGATCTCCCTAAAAAAAAACGTAGGCGAGAAAAATATCAATTTATCTCTTACATATATTTTGACTATTTTTTTATATCTATCGATATAACTGGTTCGATCAATTTTTCTATAAATATCTGGGGAGGTTGTAATTTTCAGATTTAATTTCATGTTCCATACTATATTTTATGTTTACTATTGCAGTTTAATTTTTAAATGTTATGTTTCACGCATATACATATAGATCATATTTGCGCGATTTTAGGTATGTTTTTCTACGAGTAAACAATTTGAAACATAAATCTCACTCGCTATAAAAATAGGTATGATCTTCCATAACATCTTACAGATTTTTTTTTTAGAATCTGAGAAAGGCCTTTATATTGTGAAATACAAATTAAGATAACAATGGACTGGAAAGAGATGATAGCGCGTTAGGAAAATTATTTTTCATTGAAACTGATAGTCGTGCACAGAGGGGACAATTTTTTCTTGCTCCGATATCCTAATTAAATTAAATTTCAATTTAAGATTTTTATTTTAATAAATCCCTTTCTCGATCCCCTTTTATCACATCTATCTATATAATTGGTTCGATCAATTTTTCTATAAATATTTGGGAAGATTGTTACTGTAATTTTCAGATTTAATTTCATGTTCCACACTATATTTTATGTATTCGTTTAATATTCTTGTTTAATTTTCGAATGTTATGTTTCACGCACACATAGATTGTGTTTGCACAATTTCTACAAATCACCTCAATATAAAAAAAATTTTATATACTTAAAAAACATAGATATATCCATTTCTCTCTTAAAGAACATTTGTCGTAAATCGTTCAGCTTTTAATTTTACCGGATTCACATTAAATAATTGCTAATATTTTATATATAATAACAAAAGTCGGATGGACGGAACCGTTTATGGACGGTTTTGTGCAGAATCAATTAAAACGCAACATTGATCGTGATAAATTTTGCGTATAGTAATTATACGAAGCGTGTATCGACATGTGGGAGAGTATTTGGAACGATTGTTTGATTATGTAATAGGGATCGATGTCAGAATTAAATTAAAAAGTCATTACACATAAATAATTAATATAAATTAAATTAGAGATTTAAGAGCACAAAAAATCTTTCATCTTTTCCTTACATTTCAGAGTACAAAAATATATTTCCCTCTATTTAATTATAAGAGCCTTGTATAATTAATTCAGTATTTTGTGATTTAAAAATATAAATATAAATATATAATTATTTAAATAAAATATAAATATAATAATTTTATTAAATTTCTTTCTCTCGTGCCTGGACGTTTCCGGTTGACCTTTCCAATTTCGGGGAAAATTCGCGGATCAGCGAAGGAGATGCATCGAGATTACCTGATGCGCTTTCGCATATTAATGACCAATGGGCGACCATCTTTCGCCGCTGGGCGAAATAACTAATCGTTTCTAGAAGTACCCGGACGTAGGACTAGCGTACAAATTTATTACACGGGGACCTCCGCGACAGATATAAATTTCCCGGGGAAAACTAGCCGGGAAACTTGGCGGAAAGTGCGATATTGTCGCCGACCGTACCATAAGGACGCCGTCCTTGTTGACGCGCCCTTCAAGGGCAACACATAAGCGCGTGTGTGTCCACCCCGGTAATAAGTTGCCGCTCCCAATAACACGACCCCGGGTGAAATTCAATTAAACTTGGCAAACTCTATAATTATGTGTGTTCGTTGTATTTTTCATTCCGGGGAAAATTCACTCGCAACTCACTGGCCGAACGAGAACGAAGCTTTCGGCGAACGCGTTGACACCTGCAGCGACACGTGAAACGATTTCTTTTTCCCTTTTGGGCACTCCTTGTTTTCCGTTAAAACTCTCCTTCCATCTCGCTCTGTCCTCCAGCGTAATACAACGTACAGTTTTTGCAGAAAATTAACAGCTTTTGTTTAAATCTTGCTAGAAAAAATTTTATTCTCGAAATAAGAGCAGGATACTAGAAGAAGAATGGATGAAGTTAATAAGATGCCCGAAAAAGATCTCGAGCGACTTAAGACAACACCGAAAAAAATGTTTTCTTGAAATTCATACTTAATAAGTACTCTTAATAGATATTCTTAATGAATAAGAATATTTCCATCTTTATTTTTGCTTTTTGGAATATCCTCTTAAATTGAGAATATATTCTTAATTTTTTTTTGCAACTTTAGCGCTGCAATAAATAAATATAATAAAATAAAATTATTTAAATTTATAAATAAATTTATAAGTTTACAATTAATATTAAAAATAATAATATAATAAGCAAAAATGTGTATTTAACTATGTCAAATACATAAAAAATATTCAATTATATGTGTAACATTTAAATATACATGTAATAAATAACAAATATCCATTTGTAAGACATTTTTTGTTATCACGATTATAATAATTTCAATCATACATTGATAAAAAAAAACATCCCATTATGTATATATTCTTGCATGTTAAGAATATCTAATAAGAATATTTAATAAGAATATCTCTTTAGAGAATTTTCCTCTTAAATTAAGAGGATCCTTTTGGCGCCTATTTTAGTGGAAGATACTATAAAGATAAGTGGCATATACTTAAAATGAGAATACAATTTTTTCGGTGAAGTGTTCACGAGTGTAACATAATCTAATTTAATTATTCAGGACCCAAGTCTCTACCTCATGTTCAATCTATCCCTTCTTTGTACATTTTTGTACATATCAGTGTAAAAATAAATCCCATTTCGTCTACATTTTTATAAATTAGAAATATCTGACATCTTAAGAGGATTCCCTTCTTAAGGTGAGAGGATCCTTTTGTGGTGGCTATTCTAGAATAGGATATTCTAAAAATAAATGGAAAATTCTTAAAATGAGAGAATATCATTTTTTCAGTGATACAGTTTGTACGTAAGAAGTATCCGCCGACATTTTCCTTAATAATCAGTCATTTGTACATCGCCGCGTATCCATACATCATGGTACATCCACTGATGGATCCCCATTCATGGTCTACTGTCGCCGCGACGCTTTTTCGCGGCAACAACACGTCGTTCCGGGTGGCTCCAATTATGAGAACATTCCCCGTCGGTTTTCGAAGGGTGCGTTGACCTGGACCGTCGCGCGGTAACGCCATAAATTCGGCAGATGGGAGTTGTCTCTTTGCCAGAGCGGCCAAGTCGGCCGCTATCTATACGACCGGTCGCCCGGGCGCGTATTATTACTTCGAGTTTCGCCAAACTCAAACCGAAATATGTATTTCGATTTATCGGAACGGCAGAAGGGAAGGGCAGGGAATTAATACGGGCTAGGAGACAAAAATATTTACAAGTGTATACGCGCTCCGTCGAAAAAAAATATATTTAAATTAAAACGAGAGAGAACGTCGACCGCTTGATCCGCGCATTCATCGACTGAATTTTATATATGTATATGTATATATATATAACGATGCTCTATTTTTTACCAGTGCTCTCTTAAATGGAAAATGCGTCTTATATCGTAATATTATATATGAGTAGTATAATTGCAAACAATATATTTTATTTAAGAAATATTATCAGTATATAGTAATATTATATAATTATTATACAATATAATTAGTATATAATTAGTATATAATATTATATAATATTATACATATAATTAGTATATATACTAATATTATAAGTATTTTATTTTTAAAAAAATTGGATCAAGAGTTTTGTTGATTTTTTATGGATTTATCATATTTAAAGAGTAAAGAAGAATAATATGCAAGTACTCTGCGTTGATACCACTGCTT